>NC_056441.1:9032941-9082941 GCF_018296145.1 Oncorhynchus tshawytscha | reverse complement strand
AACGGGGGGGGAAAATAATTGGGAGATCTAATTATTTGTTTAAATTGAGCCTACAAATTAGCCAAGAAGAAAATCTATGATTATACAAAACAAAATGCATATGAACCTGAGAATATCTTTATCAACTCAGGTAGTATATTTGTTTTGATTTGACATCGAGTATAATATATTAACATCGCGGAGGTCCATTCATATCGATGTGATTCGATTGCTATAGTCGCCTTTACTTTATCCGAATGGCTACATTTGTATAATTGTTTAACATTTGTATCAGTGAAAATATTGCATATTTGTTACACTGTTTGCTATGTGTGAATTACCCTTAAATCAGCAGCCCTATTCTAGATGATTCTAACTCTCGTTGCGAGCCGCAAAAATTATTTGGGGTATATTTTTAACGCTTTCGATCAATGAAACGGGTAAACAAAAACATGTTTCGGTTAGAATGCAACGTTCTTCAGGAAATTCAATTGGAGCATTCGAGGGTTCTCGATAATAAACGGTGTGCAGGTGTTTAAAGGGTCTGAAAATGAGGCCCAATGTGAAAAAATTGTCAACAGATTTCTTTCCTCGGGAGCATCGCATCACACAATACATAATCCATCGCTAGTGTTCAAGGTTTCACATTGCACTTACCTTCTTCTCTCTAGTTCATGAAAAGAAACAAATACTCCTCAATGAAAATAAACGGCTGGTTCTCTACTATTTTAGCGCTTTGGATAAATAGAGTCACAATTCCATGTGTGTTATTATCCGGGCTATTTAAAAAAAATGTGTTTAGGTTCTAGTAAAAAGGAGGGGGTTCCGTATGCAATGAGGTAAGTGTATTTATAGCAGTGGCCAATGGGCAACCGGCAGGGACCAGCCTCATCTAATCATTGTGTTCGAGGCTTGTGTTAGATGGCAAGCGCCAAGGCTGCACCATTGTAACCAAGGATATATAAAATGTCTTCATTTGCATAGAAAATAAATGTATCTATTTCCAAGTGTAAATTGAACTATAACGTAGATATTGATTTAACATCGATTAAATAGAAGTTTAGGGAATTAACCAGAATCAATTAAATGTCAGACATCTACATGTTTATGACATTATTGCTAAAAGAGCGATTGTTCAAAGCCCCCGAACCGACCTTCAACCTGAGACGATGGTAGAACTGGTCGGAATAACTCGAGAAACCGCACACACGCCAAAGAACAGCGTACACATTCGAATAGAATAAAACCCATTCGCATTGTCTCAACAACTGATTTTTCCATCTTTACAAACAGGATGTGGTGAATCAGTCTCTCACAGATCGTCCTTGCTCCTTTCATCCATCACACGTAATAAATCATGAGTAACATATTTTTAATAAAGGACTGAGACAGCTACAAAAAAAGGCCTTCTAACTCGGTGGAGTGTTTGCTAAAGCTAAATCACCAGAATCATTGTAGTGCTCTGCATACAGTTCTACAAATCAGGGGCGTATGCACAGGTGAGCCTGAGTGGGCCCCGGGGAGCCAGGCCCAACCAATCATATTTTTCATGCTCTACTTGTCAGTGTTCCAAACAGCAGATTATTTGTATTTTTACCTAAACACATTAGGTCTACTTGACTTTGGTAGGATCTCACCAGAACTGAGTACCGACACCTCAAATGTTCTCCTGCTTGAGTTTCTGCATAAGCTAAAAAGTATTGAGAAGTTCCTACATCTAAATGGTACCCGCTACCCAAAATGAGTACCGGCACCTATTTCAGTCTAAGTCAAGCACTGGCCTAAACATGCATACACTACTATCAGATAGAATGTATAGCAAGCATTAGGGTGTGGGTGGGAAAACGTAAGGGACACGGTACGCAAGTTTGGACACACCTACTCATTCAAGGGTTTTTCTATATTTGTACTATTTTCTACATTGTACAATAATAGTGAAGACATCAAAACTAGTGGTTAGAGAGTTGGACTAGTAACCGAAAGGTTGCAAGTTAAAATCCCTGAGCTGACAAGGTACAAATCTGTCGTTCTGCCCCTGAACTTTCAAAATTCTTGGAATTTTCCGGATTGACTGACCTTCATGTCTTAAAGTAAGGATGGGCTGTCATTTCTCTTTGCTTATTTGAGCTGTTCTTGCCATAAAATAGACTTGATCTTTTACCAAATATCTTCTGTATACCACCCCTACCTTGTCACGACACAACTGATTGGCTTAAACACAATAAGAAGGAAATAAATTCCACTAATTAACTTTTAACAAGACACACCTGTTAATTGAAATGCATTCCAGGTGACTACCTCATGAAGTTGGTTGAGAGAATGCCAAGCGTGTGCAAAGCTGTCATTAAGGCAAAGGGTGGCTACTTTGAAGAATCTCAAATATGAAATATATTTTGATTTGTTTAACACTTTTTTGGTTACTACATGATTCCATGTGTTATTTCATAGCTTTGATGTCTTCACTATTATTCTACAATGTAGAAATTGTTAAAAAAAATAAAGAAAAACCCTTGAAAGTGTAGGTGTGTCCAAACTTATGGAGTATTGTGTGTAGGTCTGTGACACAAAATCAGACACTGTATAGAAAACAGGGGTGGCAATACAGTCTGCTACCATTCTCCATAGTTTCCCATCAAGGTTGTCTATACCTGGTGGCTTATCATTATTGATGGATAATGTTTTCTTTCATTATTAGATTTTGTTTATACAAAAATATGATGTTTCACTGTTCAATGTTGTCATTTCACTTCTGAGTTTTCCCTTTATTAGTGAAATAGTCATTGAAATGATTGGCTATATCAAAATGTTTTGTTATAAATTACCCATTAACTTCAATGAACGATGGAGATGAATGAGGTTTCCTGCCCATGACATCATTTAAGGTACTCAAAAGTATTTTTCCCATTGTTTTTTATGTCATTTATCTTTGTTTGGTAATATAATGTATTCTTATTTTTGTTAAGTTTAGTCACAACATTTCTCAATTTACAGTATGTCAACCAATCAGCTGAGCAGCCTCACTTATTTGCTACCTCTTTTGCAATATTTCTTTGAAACATAAAATGTTTCAATTATCATAAATCCAGGGGCTCTAACAGAAAATCATCTCAAAGTTATTTTAATTTTGGAAATGTGTTCCAAAGTATTCCCACGTATAACAGAGAGATGCATGTTATCATCTAAAAATATAAGCAACATTTGACATGACTGGGCCCCAAGTGGCCCAGTGGTCTAAGGCACTGCATCTCAGTGCAAGAGGCATCACCACAGTCCCTGGTTTGAATCTGGGCTGAATCACTTCCGGCTGTGATTGGGAGTCCCATAGGGTGGTGCACAATTGGCCTGGGGTATGCAGTCATAGTAAATAAGAATTTGTTCCTAACTGACTTGCCATGTTAAATAAAACAGACAATTGATCCAGGAGGCTCTGACAGTTCTCACTGTTAGTCTCTTAACGGGTGCATACTCCCGCTCTGAGGCTCGATGTTACCAGTTTACTAACCACCGGTCTTGGCAACCCATCTTTACGCACACCTGGCAACCCTCATTACACACACCTGCGTCTCATCATCAGTCACACCGGGACTTCATTACCCCCTTGATTACTCACCCTTTACATAGTACTCTTCGGTTAATAGTCGTCAAGTAGTATTGTTTATGTTTTCTTGTCAGACGATTCTCTTGTTTGTATCGTTCCATGTTCATTATTATTAAACTCACTAACTGAACTTGTTTCCTGACTCCCTGCGCCTTCGTTACAGCTTTTCAACAAGTGGTATGAATCATTTTACAAATACTTCCAGTGCTGCATCTGGAGTCAATTCCTCATACACATCACACCAACATAAAAAATAAAATAAAATAATAATCCTGAAAACATCACAGACATTATCAAGCATTGCACACACATTACGCAAATAATGACTGTTATAGCTCTTGGTGGTCAATAGCAGCAGGCTTTAGATGAGGCAGGTGAACTTGTAACTACAATACTTCAACAACATTTGACATGGGATCCTCTAAGCTTTACAGGAATATGGATCTTAACATATACAGCAACACCTCCCCATAGGCATTCCTATCTGTTCTGTAGATGTCTCCTAGTGTTAAATGTTTACATTTGTGGCTGCCTAGCCTAGCCTAGCCTAGCCTAGCCTAGCCTACTATCTCCTGGTCATCGAGACAGCGAGAGGTTGCCAAGCCTATTGTGATTATTACTGTTATATCAGGGCATTATGTCCTAGTCTCATAATATATAGGCCTATGGTTTATTAGGTGATTGGGAGTCCCATAGGGTAGCGCACAATTGGCCCAGCGTCGTCCGGGTTTGGCCGGTGTCCGGGGTTGGCCGGTGTAGGCCGTCATTGTAAATAATAATTTGTTCTTAACTGACTTGCCAAGTTAAATAAAGGTTAAATAAATACATAAATAAAAGGTTACATTTATTATAATAATAATAATAAGTCGGTCCATGTGAGTCACATGTTAAATGCAAATCATGGATTTACGTAGGCCTACAAAACTATTTGGTCTGTAATGTGAAAATCACATGTTAAACGGTTTTGTTGTGTGAGATCGATTACAGGGTAGACTTCGTTTTAATGATAAATTTATGATAATTTTATGATAATTTTATGGTGATCTGAGTGCCCAAATTTTGGCCCAGCTAAATGTTTGCTGGCCCTGCCTTCTGCCTATGTCACTGCTACAAACTGTTTGAAATGAAAACACAAGAGATAAATTCAGCAGAGATTTGCACACGGTTGGGGGGTCGGGATTCAGTCTCTGAGGGCACAGTGCGGTTGTAATTGGCATATCTAAGCCACTTTGAGCCAAGTACTCTGAGGGGGGGGGGGATAGACAGTCCCAAACACAATGGTTACTAGGCTACTATGGTTCAGTTTCTGTGTGCTCAGCCGTCCTCATTCAGCTCTGCTGTACTAACCACTCAGGGTCACTGCTACTGTAATATAGGACGGAAATCTCACAAAGCAAAACACGCTTTGGGAGTGAGGTTATCCCTAGGAACAGATCTAGAATCAGCTTCTCCACCCCATTCTAACCTTAAACATTAGTGAGGAAATGCGACACTGACCCAAGACCAGCATATAGGGGCAACTTCACTGTATTCTTGGCACCCATTTGCTTTCTTTTCTTTAGTTTCATGATGTCACACCCTCCCCGTTGGCCCCTCCCCTCCGTCTCTAATGTAAGGAGCAGGTGCACGTGGACCAGACCGTCTGGTGATGTGAAATGACAGCACCAACCAGACGGCATCCCCAGAGAGCAGGGGGAGAAGAAGGTAGGAACCACACACACACACACACACACACACACACACACACAGACCCCCTCCCTCACAAGGCACACACAATGGCTCCCCTCCCGCCCTACCCTCGTGTCACCGCCACTCTTCCAGAACATTCACCACTCCTCTCCCTCCCACATCCTCTCCCTCCTCCAACCTCACTCCTCTCCATTCATCCCTCCCCCCTCATCTCTCCTCTTCTCTCCCTCCATCCCCTTTTCCCTCCCGCCTCCATTGACATCTGTGATTGTCACATCCATGTGGTCTTCCAATATTATCACCAATACAATACCCACCCTACCACCCTGACCATACAATACCCACCCTACCACCCTGACCATACAATACCCACCCTACCACCCTGACCATACAATACCCACCCTATCACCCTGACCATACAATACCCACCCTATCACCCTGACCATACAATACCCACCCTACCACCCTGACCATACAATACCCACCCTACCAGCCTGACTATACAATACAATACCCACCCTACCACCCTGACCATACAATACCCACCCTACCAGCCTGACAATACAATACAATACCCACCCTGCCACCCTGAAAATATAATACCCACCCTACCACCCTGACCATACAATACCCACCCTATCACCCTGACCAGACAATACCCACCCTACCAGCCTGACAATACAATACAATACCCACCCTGCCACCCTGACCATACAATACCCACCCTACCACCCTGACCATACAATACCCACCCTATCACCCTGACCATACAATACCCACCCTACCACCCTGACCATACAATACCCACCCTACCACCCTGACAATACAATACAATACCCACCCTGCCACCCTGAAAATATAATACCCACCCTACCACCCTGACCATAATTTACCCACCCTACCACCCTGACAATACAATACCCACCCTACCACCCTGACAATATAATACCCACCCTACCACCCTGACAATACAATACCCAGTCTACCACCCTGACAATATAATACCCACCCTACCACCCTGACCATACAATACCCACCCTACCACCCTGACCATACAATACAATACCCACCCTACCACCCTTACCATACAATATAATACCCACCGTACCACCCTGACTATACAATACAATACCCACCCTACCACCCTGACCATACAATACAATACCCACCCTACCACCCTGACAATACAATACCCACCCTACCACCCTGACCATACAATACCCACCCTACCACCCTGACCATGCAATACCCACCCTGCCACCCTGACAATATAATACCCACCCTACCACCCTGACAATACAATATAATACCCACCGTAGCACCCTGACAATACAATACCCACCCTACCACCCTGACAATATAATACCCACCCTACCACCCTGACAATACAATACCCACCCTACCACCCTGACCATACAATACAATACCCACCCTACCACCCTGACCATACAATACAATACCCACCCTACCACCCTGACCATACAATATAATACCCACCCTACCACCCTGACCATATAATACCCACCCTACCACCCTGACAATATAATACCCACCCTACCACCCTGACAATACAATACCCACCCTACCATCCTGACCATACAATACCCACCCTACCACCCTGACTATACAATACCCACCCTACCACCCTGACCATACAATACAATACCCACCCTACCACCCTGACCATACAATACAATACCCACCCTACCACCCTGACCATACAATACCCACCCTACCACCCTGACAATATCATACCCAACCTACCACCCTGACAATACAATACCCACCCTACCACCCTGACAATATAATACCCACCCTACCACCCTGACAATACAATACAATACCCACCCTACCACCCTGACCATACAATACACACCCTACCACCTGACAATACAATACAAACCCACCCTACCACCCTGAATATACAATACAATACCCACCCTACCACCCTGACTATACAATACCCACCCTACCACCCTACCACCCTGACAATACAATACAAACCCACCCTACCACCCTGACCATACAATACAAACCCACCCTACCACCCTGACCATACAATACAATACCCATCCTACCACCCTGACCATACAATACAAACCCACCCTACCACCCTGACCATACAATACAATACCCACCCTACCACCCTGACCATACAATACCCACCCTACCACCCTGATCATACAATACAATACCCATCCTACCACCCTGACTATACAATACAATACCCACCCTACCACCCTGACAATACAATACCCACCCTACCACCCTGACAATACAATACCCACCCTACCACCCTGACAATATAATACCCACCCTACCACCCTGACCATACAATACAATACCCACCCTACCACCCTGACTATACAATACAATATCCACCCTACCACCCTGACCATACAATACCCACCCTACCACCCTGACTATACAATACAATACCCACCCTACCACCCTGACAATACAATACCCACCCTACCACCCTGACAATACAATACAATATCCACCCTACCACCTGACCATACAATATAATACCCACCCTACCACCCTGACAATACAATACCCACCCTGAAACCCTGACAATACAAAATAATACCCACCCTACCACCCTGACCATACAATATAAACCCACCCTACCACCCTGACCATACAATACCCACCCTGAAACACTGACAATACAATATAATACCCACCCTACAACTCTGACCATATAATATAAACCCACCCTACCACCCTGACCATACAATATAATACCCACCCTGACAATATAATATAATACCCACCCTACCACCCTGACCATACAATACCCACCTTACCACCCTGACCATATAATACCCACCCTACCACCCTGACCATACAATACCCACCCTAACACCCTGACCATACAATACCCACCCTACCACCCTGACCATACAATACAATACCCACCCTACCACCCTGACCATACAATACCCACCCTACCATATAATACCCACCCTACCACCTGACAATACAATATAATACCCACCCTACCACCCTGACCATACAATACCCACCCTACCACCCTGACCATACAATACAATACCCACCCTACCACCCTTACCATACAATATAATACCCACCGTACCACCCTGACTATACAATACAATACCCACCCTACCACCCTGACCATACAATACAATACCCACCCTACCACCCTGACAATACAATACCCACCCTACCACCCTGACCATACAATACCCACCCTACCACCCTGACCATGCAATACCCACCCTGCCACCCTGACAATATAATACCCACCCTACCACCCTGACAATACAATATAATACCCACCGTAGCACCCTGACAATACAATACCCACCCTACCACCCTGACAATATAATACCCACCCTACCACCCTGACAATACAATACCCACCCTACCACCCTGACCATACAATACAATACCCACCCTACCACCCTGACCATACAATACAATACCCACCCTACCACCCTGACCATACAATATAATACCCACCCTACCACCCTGACCATATAATACCCACCCTACCACCCTGACAATATAATACCCACCCTACCACCCTGACAATACAATACCCACCCTACCATCCTGACCATACAATACCCACCCTACCACCCTGACTATACAATACCCACCCTACCACCCTGACCATACAATACAATACCCACCCTACCACCCTGACCATACAATACAATACCCACCCTACCACCCTGACCATACAATACCCACCCTACCACCCTGACAATATCATACCCAACCTACCACCCTGACAATACAATACCCACCCTACCACCCTGACAATATAATACCCACCCTACCACCCTGACAATACAATACAATACCCACCCTACCACCCTGACCATACAATACACACCCTACCACCTGACAATACAATACAAACCCACCCTACCACCCTGAATATACAATACAATACCCACCCTACCACCCTGACTATACAATACCCACCCTACCACCCTACCACCCTGACAATACAATACAAACCCACCCTACCACCCTGACCATACAATACAAACCCACCCTACCACCCTGACCATACAATACAATACCCATCCTACCACCCTGACCATACAATACAAACCCACCCTACCACCCTGACCATACAATACAATACCCACCCTACCACCCTGACCATACAATACCCACCCTACCACCCTGATCATACAATACAATACCCATCCTACCACCCTGACTATACAATACAATACCCACCC
Source organism: Oncorhynchus tshawytscha (assembly GCF_018296145.1). Taxonomy (NCBI): domain Eukaryota; kingdom Metazoa; phylum Chordata; class Actinopteri; order Salmoniformes; family Salmonidae; genus Oncorhynchus; species Oncorhynchus tshawytscha. The sequence continues at coordinate 9,073,446 of NC_056441.1, read as the reverse complement.
TACCACCCTGACAATACAATACCCACCCTACCACCCTGACAATACAATACCCACCCTACCACCCTGACAATATAATACCCACCCTACCACCCTGACCATACAATACAATACCCACCCTACCACCCTGACTATACAATACAATATCCACCCTACCACCCTGACCATACAATACCCACCCTACCACCCTGACTATACAATACAATACCCACCCTACCACCCTGACAATACAATACCCACCCTACCACCCTGACAATACAATACAATATCCACCCTACCACCTGACCATACAATATAATACCCACCCTACCACCCTGACAATACAATACCCACCCTGAAACCCTGACAATACAAAATAATACCCACCCTACCACCCTGACCATACAATATAAACCCACCCTACCACCCTGACCATACAATACCCACCCTGAAACACTGACAATACAATATAATACCCACCCTACAACTCTGACCATATAATATAAACCCACCCTACCACCCTGACCATACAATATAATACCCACCCTGACAATATAATATAATACCCACCCTACCACCCTGACCATACAATACCCACCCTACCACCCTGACCATATAATACCCACCCTACCACCCTGACCATACAATACCCACCCTAACACCCTGACCATACAATACCCACCCTAACACCCTGACCATACAATACAATACCCACCCTACCACCCTGACCATACAATACCCACCCTACCATATAATACCCACCCTACCACCTGACAATACAATACCCACCCTACCACCCTGACAATACAATACAATATCCACCCTACCACCTGACCATACAATATAATACCCACCCTACCACCCTGACAATACAATACCCACCCTGAAACCCTGACAATACAAAATAATACCCACCCTACCACCCTGACCATACAATATAAACCCACCCTACCACCCTGACCATACAATACCCACCCTGAAACACTGACAATACAATATAATACCCACCCTACAACTCTGACCATATAATATAAACCCACCCTACCACCCTGACCATACAATATAATACCCACCCTGACAATATAATATAATACCCACCCTACCACCCTGACCATACAATACCCACCCTACCACCCTGACCATATAATACCCACCCTACCACCCTGACCATACAATACCCACCCTAACACCCTGACCATACAATACCCACCCTAACACCCTGACCATACAATACAATACCCACCCTACCACCCTGACCATACAATACCCACCCTACCATATAATACCCACCCTACCACCTGACAATACAATATAATACCCACCCTACCACCCTGACCATACAATACAATACCAACCCTACCACCCTGACAATACAATATAATACCAACCCTACCACCCTGACCATACAATACAATACCAACCCTACCACCCTGACCATACAATACAATACCAACCCTACCACCCTGACCATATAATATCCATCCTACCACTCGACCATACAATATAATACCCACCCTACCACCCTGACAATACGATACCCACCCTACCACCCCGACCATATAACACCCACCCTACCACCCTGACAATACAATACCAACCCTACCACCCTGACCATACAATACAATACCCACCCTACCACCCTGACCATATAATACCCACCCTACCACCCTGACAATACAATACCCACCCTACCACCCTGACAATATAATACCCACCCTACCACCCTGACAATATAATACAATACCCATCCTACCACCCTGACCATACAATACCCATCCTACCACCCTGACAATATAATACCCACCCTACCACCCTGACAATACAATATAATACCCATCCTACCACCCTGACCATACAATACCCACCCTACCACCCTGACCATACAATACCCACCCTACCACCCTGACCATACAATACAATACCCATCCTACCACCCTGACCATACAATACCCACCCTACCACCCTGACAATACAATACCCACCCTACTACCCTGACAATACAATACCCACCCTACTACCCTGACAATACAATACCCACCCTACCACCCTGACCATACAATATAATACCCACCCTACCACCCTGACCATATAATACCCACCCTACCACCCTGACAATACAATACCCACCCTACCACCCTGACCATACAATACCCACCCTACCACCCTGACAATACAATACCCACCCTACTACTCTGACAATACAATACCCACCCTACTACCCTGACAATACAATACCCACCCTACCACCCTGACCATACAATATAATACCCACCCTACTACCCTGACAATACAATACCCACCCTACCACCCTGACCATACAATACCCACCCTACCACCCTGACAATACAATACCCACCCTACTACCCTGACAATACAATACCCACCCTACTACCCTGACAATACATTACCCACCCTACCACCCTGACCATACAATATAATACCCACTCTACCACCCTGACAATATAATATAATACCCATCCTACCACCCTGACAATACAATACCCACCCTACTACCCTGACAATACAATACCCACCCTAACACCCTGACCATACAATACATTACCCACCCTACCACCCTGACAATATAATACCCACTCTACCACCCTGACAATACAATACCCACCCTACTACCCTGACAATACAATACCCACCCTACTACCCTGACAATACAATACCCACCCTACCACCCTGACCATACAATACATTACCCACCCTACCACCCTGACCATACAATACAATACCCACCCTACCACCCTGACCATACAATACCCACCCTACCACCCTGACAATATCATACCCACCCTACCACCCTGACAATACAATACCCACCCTACCACCCTGACAATATAATACCCACCCTACCACCCTGATCATGCAATACAATACCCACCCTACCACCCTGACCATACAATACTCACCCTACCACCTGACAATACAATACAAACCCACCCTACCACCCTGAATATACAATACAATACCCACCCTACCACCCTGACTATACAATACCCACCCTACCACCCTGACAATACAATACAAACCCACCCTACCATATAATACCCACCCTACCACCTGACAATACAATATAATACCCACCCTACCACCCTGACCATACAATACAATACCAACCCTACCACCCTGACCATACAATACAATACCAACCCTACCACCCTGACCATACAATACAATACCAACCCTACCACCATATAATATCCATCCTACCACTCGACCATACAATATAATACCCAACTACCCTGACAATACCCTACCACCCTGACCATATATATATCCATCCTGACCACTACCCACCCTACCACCCTGACCAATACAATATGACATACCCCACCCTACTACCCTGACAATACAATACCCACCCTACCACCCTGACCATACAATATAATACCCACCCTACCACCCTGACAATACAATACCCCCACCCTACTACCCTGACCCCCACCCTACCACCCTGACCATACAATACCCACCCTACCACCCTGACAATATAATACCCACTGACAATACAATACCCACCCTACTACCCTGACAAATACCCACCCTACTACAATACATTACCCACCCTACCACCCTGACCCCACTCTACCCTGACAACCCTACAATACCCCCACCCTACCACCCTGACAATACAATACCCACCCTACCACCCTGACCTATCCACCCTGACAATATAATACCCACTCTACCACCCTGACAATACAATACCCACCCTACCACCCTGACAATATAATACCCACTCTACCACCCTGACAATATAATACAATACCCATCCTACCACCCTGACCATACAATACCCATCCTACCACCCTGACAATATAATACCCACCCTACCACCCTGACAATACAATATAATACCCATCCTACCACCCTGACCATATAATACCCACCCTACCACCCTGACCTGACCATCCTACCACCCTGACCATACAATACCCACCTACCACCCTGACCATACAATACAATACCCATCCTACCACCCTGACAATACAATACCCACCCTACTACCCTGACAATACAATACCCACCCTACTACCCTGACAATACAATACCCACCCTACCCACCCTGACCATACAATATAATACCCACCCTACCACCCGGACCATATAATACCCACCCTACCACCCTGACAATACAATACCCACCCTACCACCCTGACCATACAATACCCACCCTACCACCCTGACAATACAATACCCACCCTACTACCCTGACAATACAATACCCACCCTACTACCCTGACAATACAATACCCACCCTACCACCCTGACCATACAATATAATACCCACCCTACTACCCTGACAATACAATACCCACCCTACCACCCTGACCATACAATACCCACCCTACCACCCTGACAATACAATACCCACCCTACTACCCTGACAATACAATACCCACCCTACTACCCTGACAATACATTACCCACCCTACCACCCTGACCATACAATATAATACCCACTCTACCACCCTGACAATATAATATAATACCCATCCTACCACCCTGACAATACAATACCCACCCTACTACCCTGACAATACAATACCCACCCTAACACCCTGACCATACAATACATTACCCACCCTACCACCCTGACAATATAATACCCACTCTACCACCCTGACAATACAATACCCACCCTACTACCCTGACAATACAATACCCACCCTACTACCCTGACAATACAATACCCACCCTACCACCCTGACAATATAATACCCACCCTACCACCCTGATCATGCAATACAATACCCACCCTACCACCCTGACCATACAATACTCACCCTACCACCTGACAATACAATACAAACCCACCCTACCACCCTGAATATACAATACAATACCCACCCTACCACCCTGACTATACAATACCCACCCTACCACCCTGACAATACAATACAAACCCACCCTACCATATAATACCCACCCTACCACCTGACAATACAATATAATACCCACCCTACCACCCTGACCATACAATACAATACCAACCCTACCACCCTGACAATACAATATAATACCAACCCTACCACCCTGACCATACAATACAATACCAACCCTACCACCCTGACCATACAATACAATACCAACCCTACCACCCTGACCATATAATATCCATCCTACCACCCACCATACAATATAATACCCACCCTACTACCCTGACAATACAATACCCACCCTACCACCCTGACCATACAATATAATACCCACCCTACTACCCTGACAATACAATACCCACCCTACCACCCTGACCATACAATACCCACCCTACCACCCTGACAATACAATACCCACCCTACTACCCTGACAATACAATACCCACCCTACTACCCTGACAATACATTACCCACCCTACCACCCTGACCATACAATATAATACCCACCCTACCACCCTGACCATATAATACCCACTCTACCACCCTGACAATATAATATAATACCCATCCTACCACCCTGACAATACAATACCCACCCTACTACCCTGACAATACAATACCCACCCTACCACCCTGACCATACAATACATTATCCACCCTACCACCCTGACAATACAATACCCACCCTACTACCCTGACAATACAATACCCACCCTACTACCCTGACAATACAATACCCACCCTACTACCCTGACAATACAATACCCACCCTACCACCCTGAACATACAATACATTACCCACCCTACCACCCTGACAATATAATACCCACTCTACCACCCTGACAATACAATACCCACCCTACCACCCTGACAATATAATACCCACTCTACCACCCTGACAATACAATACCCACCCTACTACCCTGACAATACAATACCCACCCTACTACCCTGACAATACAATACCCACCCTACCACCCTGACTATACAATACCCACCCTACCACCCTGACCATACAATACAATACCCACCCTACCACCCTGACCATACAATACCCACCCTACCACCCTGACAATATCATACCCACCCTACCACCCTGACAATATAATACCCACCCTACCACCCTGACCATACAATACAATACCCACCCTACCACACTGACCATACAATACTCACCCTACCACCTGACAATACAATACAAACCCACCCTACCACCCTGAATATACAATACAATACCCACCCTACCACCCTGACTATACAATACCCACCCTACCACCCTGACAATACAATACAAACCCACCCTACCACCCTGACCATACAATACCCACCCTACCACCCTGACTATACAATACCCACCCTACCACCCTGACAATACAATACAAACCCACCCTACCACCCTGACCATATAATACCCACCCTACCACCCTGACCATACAATACAAACCCACCCTACCACCCTGACCATACAATACAAACCCACCCTACCACCCTGACCATACAATACAATACCCATCCTACCACCCTGACTATACAATACAATACCCACCCTACCACCCTGACAATACAATACCCACCCTACCACCCTGACAATACAATACCCACCCTACCACCCTGACAATATAATACCCACCCTACCACCCTGACAATACAATACCCACCCTACCACCCTGACCATACAATACTCACCCTACCACCTGACAATACAATACAAACCCACCCTACCACCCTGAATATACAATACAATACCCACCCTACCACCCTGACTATACAATACCCACCCTACCACCCTGACAATACAATACAAACCCACCCTACCACCCTGACCATACAATACAAACCCACCCTACCACCCTGACCATACAATACAATACCCATCCTACCACCCTGACCATACAATACAAACCCACCCTACCACCCTGACCATACAATACAAACCCACCCTACCACCCTGACCATACAATACCCACCCTACCACCCTGACCATACAATACAATACCCATCCTACCACCCTGACTATACAATACAATACCCACCCTACCACCCTGACAATACAATACCCACCCTACCACCCTGACAATACAATACCCACCCTACCACCCTGACAATATAATACCCACCCTACCACCCTGACCATACAATACAATACCCACCCTACCACCCTGACTATACAATACAATATCCACCCTACCACCCTGACCATACAATACCCACCCTACCACCCTGACTATACAATACAATACCCACCCTACCACCCTGACAATACAATACCCACCCTACCACCCTGACAATACAATACAATACCCACCCTACCACCTGACCATACAATATAATACCCACCCTACCACCCTGACAATACAATACCCACCCTGAAACCCTGACAATACAAAATAATACCCACCATACCACCCTGACCATACAATATAAACCCACCCTACCACCCTGACCATACAATACCCACCCTGAAACACTGACAATACAATATAATACCCACCCTACCACTCTGACCATATAATATAAACCCACCCTACCACCCTGACCATACAATATAATACCCACCCTGCCACCCTGACAATATAATATAATACCCACCCTACCACCCTGACCATACAATACCCACCCTACCACCCTGACCATATAATACCCACCCTACCACCCTGACCATACAATACCCACCCTACCACCCTGACCATACAATACCCACCCTACCACCCTGACCATACAATACAATACCCACCCTACCACCCTGACCATACAATACCCACCCTACCATATAATACCCACCCTACCACCTGACAATACAATATAATACCCACCCTACCACCCTGACCATACAATACAATACCAACCCTACCACCCTGACAATACAATATAATACCAACCCTACCACCCTGACCATACAATACAATACCAACCCTACCACCCTGACCATACAATACAATACCAACCCTACCACCCTGACCATATAATATCCATCCTACCACTCGACCATACAATATAATACCCACCCTACCACCCTGACAATACAATACAATACCCACCCTACCACCCTGACCATATAATACCCACCCTACCACCCTGACAATATAATACCCACCCTACCACCCTGACCATATAATACCCACCCTACCACCCTGACAATACAATACCAACCCTACCACCCTGACCATATAATACCCACCCTACCACCCTGACAATACGATACCCACCCTACCACCCTGACCATATAATACCCACCCTACCACCCTGACAATACAATACCAACCCTACCACCCTGACCATACAATACAATACCCACCCTACCACCCTGACCATATAATACCCACCCTACCACCCTGACCATACAATACAATACCCACCCTACCACCCTGACAATATAATACCCACCCTACCACCCTGACAATATAATACAATACCCATCCTACCACCCTGACCATACAATACCCATCCTACCACCCTGACAATATAATACCCACCCTACCACCCTGACAATACAATATAATACCCATCCTACCACCCTGACCATACAATACCCACCCTACCACCCTGACCATACAATACCCACCCTACCACCCTGACCATACAATACAATACCCATCCTACCACCCTGACCATACAATACCCACCCTACCACCCTGACAATACAATACCCACCCTACTACCCTGACAATACAATACCCACCCTACCACCCTGACAATAAATACCCACCCTACCACCCTGACCATACAATATAATACCCACCCTACCACCCTGACCATATAATACCCACCCTACCACCCTGACAATACAATACCCACCCTACTACCCTGACAATACAATACCCACCCTACTACCCTGACAATACAATACCTACCCTACCACCCTGACCATACAATATAATTACCCACCCTACCACCCTGACAATACAATAACCACCCTAATACCCTGACAATACAATACCCACCCTACTACCCTGACAATACATTACCCACCCTACCACCCTGACCATACAATATAATACCCACCCTACCACCCTGACCATATAATATAATACCCACCCTACCACCCTGACAATACAATACCCACCCTACTACCCTGACAATACATTACCCACCCTACCACCCTGACCATATAATATATTACCCACCCTACCACCCTGACCATATAATATAATACCCACCCTACCAATGTGAGGGTGTGAGTGTGTACATCTTATGGTGTTGTGAAAGGCAGAAGACAAATATGGTTCTAACCAAATGGACAAGCTGGTTATAAACCCCTTTACAACAATAATATTACAGCCGTATCTACTGTTATAAGCATCATTTCCCCACTGTATTTCCTGTAGTGTCTGTGAATAGTAGCCTACTTAAAACCTGTGATACGTGGTGGAAGAACTGTCACTAACAAGCATCACGCCTTCTAAATAAATCTGAATTCCACTTTCTCTCACTCTTTCAACACTACGGTCTCATCATCGTACACAATCTGAGAATGGACACCGGAATATGAACAAAGGAACGGACAACTCAAGGATGTGATGATGTGACACAAAACAAAGAAAAATGACCTTTGAACTGGTGTGCGATCAATCACCTCTACGGTACCCCAACCTCATACTAATCAGCAGTGTTTTAATAGTAGTGTTGAGGATTTTTTTTATTTTTATTTATTTCACCTTTATTTAACCAGGTAGGCTAGTTGAGAACAAGTTCTCATTTACAACTGCGACCTGGCTAAGATAAAGCAAAGCAGTGCGACACAAACAACAACACAGAGTTACACATGGAGTAAACAATTAACAAGTCAATAACACAGTAGAAAAAAAGGAGAGTCTATATACATTGTGTGCAAAAGGTATGAGGAGGTAGGCGAATAATTACAATTTTGCAGATTAACACTGGAGTGATAAATGATCAGATGGTCATGTACCGGTAGAGATATTGGTGTGCAAAAGAGCAGAAAAGTAAATAAATAAAAACAGTATGGGGATGAGGTAGGTAAAAATGGGTGGGCTATTTACCGATAGACTATGTACAGCTGCAGCGATCGGTTAGCTGCTCAGATAGCAGATGTTTGAAGTTGGTGAGGGAGATAAAAGTCTCCAACTTCAGCGATTTTTGCAATTCGGATGGAGGAGATCAGTCCAACCCTTCAGGCTCTACTAACTAGTCTGTCTCCTCTTCTGACTCACCCCCTGTCTCTCCTCTTCTCCTTTCCTCTTCCCCTCTCCCCCTCCTCCTCTCTCCTCTTCCCCTCTCCTCCCTCTCCTCTCTCTCTCTCTCTTCTCCCTCTCCTCTCCCCTCTCCTCATTCTCTCCTCCTCCCCTCTCCTCCTGTTTCCTGACTATCTTCTCGTCTCCTCCTCCTCTCCTCCCTCTAATCTTCCTCTACTCTTCTCCTCCTTTCTCCTCTTATTTCCTGACTCTCTTCTCTTCTCCTCTACTCCTCTCCCCCTCCTCCTCCTCCTCCTTCTCTTCTCCCTCTCCTCTCTCCTCATTCTCTACTCCTCCCTCTCCTCTCCTCCGCTCTCCTCCTGTTTCCTGACTCTCTTCTCCTCTCCTCTCCTCCTCCTCCTCTCCTCCTCTCCTCTTCCTCTACTCTTCTTCTCCTCCTCCTCTACTCTTCTTCTCCTCCTCCTGTCCCCTCCCACTCTTCTGTAAGCACAGTGAACTACTCCACCAATCTTCTGTAAGCACAGTGAACTACTCCACCACTCTGGGAGGTCTTTTGTGTATATTTCCTTCATAACAGTCTTTAGGCCTTTTGTCTAGACAACATTGTAGAGACGTTTTGATGGTGGCGATACAGACACAGGTGAAATAGGATGTTAACATTCATGAGGGGTGGTACGTGTAACCGTGCGTGCGTAAACTGTGTACACTTTTATATTCCCACAACTTTCACTTGTCTTTTTTGCGCACCAGATTAGACCTGTGCTGCTGCGACTACTGTTATTCCATCTTGTGTTCCAACTCCCCACTTAAAACACGCGTGACTGGAAAATACCCTTAGATAACCTCCTAATATAACAACAAAATAAATGAGGATACACAAGGTCAGATTATGATGTACTTTATATAATGTGCTTTCTAAACTCTGGATTTTTTATGGTAGAGTAGGTCAGGGCGTGACATGGGGTTTTAGTCTAGTTTATTATTTCTATGTGGGGTTCTAGGTTTAATTTTCTATATTGGGGTTTGTGTATGATTCCCAATTAGAGGCAGCTGGTTATCGTTGTCTCTAATTGGGGATCATACGTAAGTTGCATTTTTCCACCTGTGGGTTAAGGGATGTAGTTTATTTTTAGTTGCCTGTTAGCACTGCATTGTCGTCACGGTTCCTTTATTCTTAAAAAGGAAGAAGCTGTTCAGGGTCCCGTTGGTTCCAGACTTGTCGTGCGCTAGCAGAGAGAACAGTCTATGACTTGGGAGGCTGGAGTCTTTGACTGTTTTCAGGGTCCCGTTGGTTCCAGACTTGTCGTGCGCTAGCAGAGAGAACAGTCTATGACTTGGGAGGCTGGAGTCTTTGACTGTTTTCAGGGTCCGGTTGGTTCCAGACTTGTCGTGCGGTAGCAGAGAGAACAGTCTATGACTTGGGAGGCTGGAGTCTTTGACTGTTTTCAGGGTCCCGTTGGTTCCAGACTTGTCGTGCGCTAGCAGAGAGAACAGTCTATGACTTGGGAGGCTGGAGTCTTTGACTGTTTTCAGGGTCCCGTTGGTTCCAGACTTGTCGTGCGCTAGCAGAGAGAACAGTCTATGACTTGGGAGGCTGGAGTCTTTGACTGTTTTCAGGGTCCCGTTGGTTCCAGACTTGTCGTGCGCTAGCAGAGAGAACAGTCTATGACTATGTTCAGGGTCCCGTTGGTTCCAGACTTGTCGTGCGCTAGCAGAGAGAACAGTCTATGACTTGGGAGGCTGGAGTCTTTGACTGTTTTCAGGGTCCCGTTGGTTCCAGACTTGTCGTGCGCTAGCAGAGAGAACAGAGGCTGGACAGTCTATGACTTGGGAGGCTGGAGTCTTTGACTGTTTTCAGGGTCCCGTTGGTTCCAGACTTGTCGTGCGCTAGCAGAGAGAACAGTCTATGACTATGTTCAGGGTCCCGTTGGTTCCAGACTTGTCGTGCGCTAGCAGAGAGAACAGTCTATGACTTGGGAGGCTGGAGTCTTTGACTGTTTTCAGGGTCCCGTTGGTTCCAGACTTGTCATGCGCTAGCAGAGAGAACAGTCTATGACTTGGGAGGCTGGAGTCTTTGGGGCCTTCCTCTGAATGTGTCGCTAAATAAACGATAAAGCCAGGAAAGATTTCATTTGTTGTTCCTAAATGCGCTCTGCTTTTACCTCCTCTGTGTCGGTCTGTCTGTTGCAATAAGGCTTCATGTCAACAGTAAAAAATATGCCAGAGAACATGACCCAGCATATCTTCATCGCCCCCCCCCCTCCCTCCCACACACACACACACACCCAACCATTCCTCTGTAATAGCAAGTGTAGAACAGTGCCATCATCCCAGAGACATGGTCTGAAAGGTGATTTTGAGGTTATAAAGGTTCCCCGTGCCCAGTTATTCCAAAGTTATATGGTTTTTGTCTATCGGATAGGATATAATGCATAGAAATAGAATGAACAGAACAAACATATAATTGACTTGAATGGGGACCACCTGTTCTAATCATTGTATTTCTATGCATTTAATCCTATCCGATAGCCGAAATCCAGATAGATATGAATGTGTTCTCTTCTCTGTTTTTTTTTTGTATTTTGGTGGGTTTTTGAACACTGTTGTTCCTCTCTCCTGGGATGATCCTTTTTTTCTCTCTCTCTCGTTAATACCATTGTCGAGCCAGCGACCACCTGTTTATATTCCCTGGCTGGCTCTCTGCTGCTCCCTGCTGTCTCAATGTTGTGCTACATGTCTGTGTGGTTTTCTTTCTTTGTTGGGTGAATCATTTACCATTCTGTATGTTCCCCTGCAATTCTGTATGTTCCCCTGCAGTAATGGACATGTCAACCTTATTTTACTTGGTAAATTGACTGAGAACATATTGTCATTTTGAAGGTGTCGTATAGCTGTTCCTGAAAGCTCTTTGAATGTAAAATAGAGATAATTTGAGGCTATTTTTGCACCATTCATGGAGCTGAGAGTCAGTGTTCTGTCTCCTTAATAAAAAAAAATAAAAAAAATTGTGGTATCCAATTGGTAGTTACAGTCTTGTCCCATCGCTGCAACTCACGTACGGACTCAGGAGAGGCGAAGGTCGAGAGTCGTGCGTCCTCCAAAACACGCCCCAACCAATCCGCACTGCTTCTTGACACAATGCCCGCTTAACCCGGAAGCCAACCGCACCAATGTGTCGGAGGAAACACCGTACACCTGGCGACCGTGCATTGCGCCCGGCCTGCCACAGGAGTCGCAAGAGCGCGATGGGACAAGGACATCCCTGCCGGGACGCTGGGCCAATTGTGCGCCGCACCATGGCTCTCCCGGTCGTGGCCGGCTGCGACAGAGCCTGGACTCTAACCAGGGCCTCTAGTGGCACAGCAAGCACTGCGAGGCCCAGTGTTCTGTCTTTACCTGCGTGTCCCCACAGCACCAGGACCTCTAGTGGCACAGCAAGCACTGGTAGTGCCAGTGTTCTGTCTTTACCTGCGTGTCCCCACAGCACCAGGATCTCTAGTGGCACAGCAAGCACTGGTAGTGCCAGTGTTCTGTCTTTACCTGCGTGTCCCCACAGCACCAGGATCTCTAGTGGCACAGCGAGCACTGGTAGTGCCAGTGTTCTGTCTCTCCCTGCGTGTCCCCACAGCACCAGGACCTCTAGTGGCACAGCGAGCACTGGTAGGGCCAGTGTTCTGTCTCTCCCTGCGTGTCCCCACAGCACCAGGACCTCTAGTGGCACAGCGAGCACTGGTAGGGCCAGTGTTCTGTCTCTCCCTGCGTGTCCCCACAGCACCAGGACCTCTAGTGGCACAGCGAGCACTGGTAGGGCCAGTGTTCTGTCTTTACCTGGTGGAGATTCTATTTACCTGGTGGAGATTCTATTTTTAGAGCCAGAAATGTCTGTTCTGAGAAGATAACACCCTCTTACAGTACATCACCACTTCCTACTAGGACTCCACACTGCTGGTCTGACTACTGTACCTCCTCCTGGTCTGACTACTGTACCTCCTCCTGGTCTGACTACTGGTCTGACTGCTATACCTCCTCCTGGTCTGACTACTGTACCTCCTCCTGGTCTGACTACTGGTCTGACTACTGCAACTCTTCCTGGTCTGACTACTGTACCTCCTCCTGGTCTGACTACTGTACCTCACTGACTACTGGTCTGACTACTTACTGGTCTGACTACTGTACCTCCTGGTCTGACTACTGTACCTCCTCCTGGTCTGACTACTTACTGGTCTGACTACTTACTGGTCTGACTACTGTACCTCCTCCTGGTCTGACTACTGGTCTGACTACTTACTGGTCTGACTACTGTACCTCCTCCTTGTCTGACTACTGTACCTCCTCCTGTCTGACTACTGGTCTGACTACTGATCTGACTACTTACTGGTCTGACTACTGTACCTCCTCCTTGTCTGACTACTGTACCTCCTCCTGGTCTGACTACTGGTCTGACTGCTATACCTCCTCCTGGTCTGACTACTGTACCTCCTCCTGGTCTGACTACTGGTCTGACTACTGCAACTCTTCCTGGTCTGACTACTGTACCTCCTCCTGGTCTGACTACTGTACCTCCTCCTGGTCTGACTACTGGTCTGACTACTTACTGGTCTGACTACTGTACCTCCTCCTGGTCTGACTACTGTACCTCCTCCTGGTCTGACTACTTACTGGTCTGACTACTTACTGGTCTGACTACTGTACCTCCTCCTGGTCTGACTACTGGTCTGACTACTTACTGGTCTGACTACTGTACCTCCTCCTTGTCTGACTACTGTACCTCCTCCTTGTCTGACTACTGGTCTGACTACTGATCTGACTACTTACTGGTCTGACTACTGTACCTCCTCCTTGTCTGACTACTGGTCTGGCCTTAAATGGCCATGTTTTTTTTAAATGTATTTTATTTCACCTTTATTTAACCAGGTGAGGCCAGTTGAGAACAAGTTCTCATTTACAACTGCTACCTGGCCAAGATAAAGCAAAGCAGTGCGACACAAACAACAACACAGAGTTACACATGGAATAAACAAGAGTACAGTCAACACAATGGAAAAAAAGAAAGTCTATATACAGTGTGTGCAAATGGCATGAGGAGATAGGCCATAGTAGCAAAGTAATTACAATTTAGCAGATTAACACTGGAGTGATAGGTGAGCAGATGATGATGTGTAAGTAGTGATACTGGTGTGCAAAAGAGCAGCAAAGTAAATAAAAACAATATGGGGATGAGGTAGGTTGATTGGGGGGGCTATGTACAGCTGCAGCGATCCATTAGTTGCTCAGATAGCTGATGTTTAAAGTTAGTGAGGAAAATGTAAGTCTCCAGCTCCAGCAATTTATTCCAGTCACTGGCAGCAGAGAACTGGAAGGATTTTTTTTTTAAATTTTACCTTTATTTTACTAGGCAAGTCAGTTAAGAACAAATTCTTATTTTCAATGACGGCCTAACAGTGGGTTAACTGCCTGTTCAGGGGCAGAACGACAGATTTGTACCTTGTCAGCTCGGGGATTAGAACTTGCAACCTTTACGGTTACTAGTCCAACGCTCTAACCACTAGGCTACCCTGCCGCCCCAAAGGTGGCCAAAGGAGGTGTTGGAGGAGGAAACCTGGCATCATCCTACAGTGAAGCATGGGGTGGCAGCATCATGCTGTGGGGATATTTTTCAGAGGCAGGGAATGGGAGATTAGTCAGGATCGAGGCAAAGATGTACAGAGCAAAGTACAGAGGTATCCTTGATGAAAACCTGCTCCAGAGCGCTCAGGACCTCAGACTGGGGCGAAGGTTCACCTTCCAACAGGACAACGACCCTAAGCACACAGCCAAGACAAGGCAAGAGTGGCTTCGGGACAAGTCTCTGAATGTCCTTGAGTGGCCCAGCCAGAGCCCGGACTTGAACCCGATTGAGCATCTCTGGAGAGACCTGAAAATAGCAAAGCAGCAACGCTCCCCATCCAACCTGACAGAGCTTGAGAGGATCTGCAGAGGAGAATGGCAGAAACTCCCCAAATACAAGTGTGCCAAGCTTGTAGTGTCATACCCAAGAAGACTCAAGGCTGTAATTGCTGCCAAAGGTGCTTCAACAAAGTACTGAGTAAAGGGTCTGAATATTTATGTAAATCTGTTTTTGCTTTGTCATTATGGGTATTGTATATAGATTGATGAGGGAAAAAATACAATTTTATCAATTTTAGAACAAGACTGTAACGTAATTGTTTTGAGGGGGGAAGTCAAGGGGTCTGAATACTTTTCCGAAGGCACTGCAGGCCATTGAAATGTCACACTGAGTCAGACCTTATAGAAAACTTTGCATACACTTCTAACACTCTCAGTTCAATCTTTCTGAAAGCACCAATATATCTACTGCCTAGTTTGCACTTCAGACCTAGCCTTCAGCATACCACCCTGCATACCACTGCTGGCTTGCTTCTGAAGCTAAGCAGGGTTGGTCCTGGTCAGTCCCTGGATGGGAAACCAGATGCTGCTGGAAGTGGTGTTGGGGGGCCAGTAGGAGGCACTCTGGTCTACAAAATATCCCAATGCCCCAGGGCAGTGATTGGGGACACTGCCCTGTGTAGGGTGCAGTCTTTCAGATGGGATGTTAAACGGGTGTCCTGACTCTCTGAGGTCATTAAAGATCCCATGGCACTTATTGTAAGAGTAGGGGTGTTAAGACTGGTGTCCTGGCTAAATTCCCAATCGTACCCTCAAACTGTCACGGTCACCTAATAATCCCCAGTTTACAATTGGCTCATTCATCCCCCTCCTCTCCCCTGTAACTATTCCCCAGGTTGCTGTTGTAAATGAGAATGTGTTCTCAGTCAACTTACCTGATTAAAAAGTGAATAGCTCAGAGTCTGGATAATCTTTCATTTCATTCAGCCTAACCTACATCCTGCAGTGTAGTCCATTTAAAAACATATCACTTCATTAACAACAACAAGCTCATATTGTATAAAACAAGCTCATCATATTCATTTGCTCAAATTCCCCCCGTCAGTCTCTCTAAAGGCAACAATTAAATCACTATTACTGATAAGTTAAGTTCCATTCTTAAAAGACGTCTCCTAAATATAGCATATTTTCTCCTAAAGTCCAATCACATTCTGCAGCTGTATGTGCTACTCTGTTTACAGTTGTGCCAACTGTCAAAAGAACACAGTATGTTCCTTGTTTGAGCTACACATCATCTGACACATAATCTCTGAGGGGCTTGATGTGCTGCAGGACAGACAAGAGGCAGGAGACAGGAGACAAGAGACAAGAGACAGGAGACAAGAGACAGGAGAACTACGTCCCTTCCTACAGACGTCGGATCTTAATTTGACCCCTTTCGTCGCAGGACAAAAATAATCCTGCAGCAGTTCAATATCTGATGAAATATTTAGAATTGCCACCAGGGGGCAGCTGGAAGTGGTGTTTGTATATACAATGCAGTTCTATAAAGGGACACATTTGTAGGGCTCGATTTATTTTTCGTTTTGGAAAAAAAAACGGTTGGTTTAAGTCAATTGTTTTATTATATGTTGAAGGTAAACAAGGCAGAATAAAGTACAGCCACTGACCCCTGACCCCGGCACACATGCCAGCGTCGGCATGAGTTTGAATCCGGCCCACTGCCCTTTGACTCATGGATTAACATCTATTTTTGATGCATTAATTCCTCGTTTTCAAGACATAAAACAAATAGACTGATCATTTACACAAAGAAAAGTGCCTAGTCTTTTGATTGGCTCAAATGCATAAACATCTTGACAGCTTTACCAAATGAAATACTAAAGCCACACAATCCACACCAAAGACCAGCACTATATTGACAAAATAAAACATAGTCTAACTAGAAAACTGTGGACGAGCATTCACACTGGAGGAAGGTTTATCGTTCTACAGTAGGCCTACATCTGTCAATCAACTGATGGCCCAAATCAGCTCCTCGACTCAGCCAGGGAAACAAACAGTAGCCTATTATTTAATTTTCACACCTTTCATTATGTGACAGTTGCTAGGCTAACGGGTAGCCTACAGCAGGGATCATCAACTACATTCAGCCGCGGGACTACAAATTGACCACTGATTTCCAAAATTAAAATCACTTAGAGCTGATTTGCTGGTGTTTTTACACTTTTTTATGTCCAGTCTTTTGTTTTTGCTCAGAAAAGTTGGGGGGTGGGGCAAAATCACCCACGGGCCATATTCGACACGCGGGACGCCAATTGGGGAACCCGAACCCTACAGAACTTAGCCTATTAGAATATAATCAAAAACAAAGGGGCCTATTGCAACCACGGATGACCATTGCCAGCTGATGTCTCGTTAAACCATCAATATGCGCTAAATTCACCCGCACAGCTGATCTCAATTGCAACTATTATTGGTCAACTCATCACCTCATTACCTCATCTCCTCATCACCTCATTACCTCATTACATCATCACCTCATCTCCTCATTACCTCATTACCTCCTTACATCATCACCTCATTACCTCCTTACATCATCACCTCATTACCTCCTTACATCATCACCTCCTTACATCACCTCATTACCTCCTTACATCATCACCTTCATCACCTCATCACCTACTTACATCATACCTTCATCACCTCATTACCTCATCACCTCCTTACATCATCACCTCATCACCTCCTTACATCATCACCTTCATCACCTCATCACCTCATTACCTCCTTACATCACCTTCATTACCTCATTACCACTCCCTGAAAGATGATGTCGGTGTTAGCTTGCAAACAAAGTCTTTCAAGACATGATCGCCCTCTGGTTGGTATTGTAATCGGAACAACAGTCCTTTTTGAACAGACTAAGGGCGATTTATCACATTTTGACAACGATTCTGTACAATAGAAATAAAGTATTTCATTGTTTACCATGGCAAATCCAGTATGGAAATTTCCCAACATTTTGTATGAATGGAAATGAATGTTGGTGTAGCCTACTGTTATTTTATTTGTTTCCTATTTATGTTACCCAAAAGTGTCTGATATGGTAATTTCTTGTCAAGTTTGGGGCTGAAATATCCCTGGACTGTCCATGTATGAAATGTGTAAGTAAATCTAGTCAACTGGGGGGATTGAGTTATTTGTGCCAAACGGGCGTGGGCCGGAATCTAACCCACGCTGACACGGTAGGCCCATATGTGGACGCTGAAGTTAGCGGTCCTGACAGCTAGACCGGGGTTTCCCAAACTTGGTCCTGGGGCCGCCCTTGGGTCCAGATTCGTTTTTTCCCCCTAGCACTACACAACTGATTAAAACAATCAAAGCTTTTATAGAAGTTAGTTATTTGAATCAGCTGTGTAGTGCTAAGGCAAAAACCAAAACATGGACTAGATCACCCAGGCCATGATTCAACTCAATTTTGACCTTAGGACACACTTCACACGTTTGTATGCTGTAGCCTAGTGGAGACCAATATCTACCTACAACTATATAAAACTATATAAAACGGTTGTTGATGTGTATGGCTGCATTTCAGATTTTTTTAAATAAATTTGAATGTTGCAGTAATAGGACGTAGACCTAGCGTTTGAGCAAGCGAGCGAGGACATTATTTTGACAGCAAGCCCTGATCCCAGTGACTCGACTGCTCCCGCATGGAGATAAAGAGAACTGCTCTTTTCCAGGGACTCGCGGGGCTCATTTCAATTTCCTGATGCAGCAGGAAAATTCTCTGTGACAAAAGAGTGAAGAAGTTAAGAACCGGCATCTGTACGTCACAACCTTATCCGCTTGACTAAAATACTAAATAGTAGCTAGCAAGATGGAGATCACAGAGGTTATTCTTAATGAGTGCATTTTTTCCAAATGGCTAGTGGCCAGTTTCGACCTGCAAATGTGTAGAATCGCAACGTTCTGGAGTTGTAACAATTTCATTGATTTTACTGAGTTACAGTTCATAAGGAAATCAGTGGATTGAAATAAAGTCATTAGGCCATAATCTATGGATTTCACATGACTGGAAATATAGATATGCATCTGTTGGTCATAGATACCATTAAAAATGGGCCTCGGGGTCTCTTCCAAGGTATTTGTGTGCATTCAAATTGCCATCAATAAAATGCAATTGTGTTCATTCTCCGTAGCTTATGCCTGCCCTCACCATAACCTGAACGCCACCATGGGTCACTCTGTTCACAACGATGACATCAGCAAACCGTTCGCCCACACAATGCCATACACGGTTGGAGGCGGCGTATGGTAGAGAAAAGAACATTAAATTCTATGGCAACAGCTCTGGTGGACCTTCCTGCAGTCAACATGCCAATTACACGCTCCCTCAAAACTTTAGAAATCTGTGGAATTGTGTTGTGTGACAAAACTGCACATTTTAGAGTGGCTTTTTATTGTCCCCAGCACAAGGTCCACCTGTGCAATGATCGTGCTGTTTAATCAGCTTCTTGATATACCACAGCTGTCAGGTGGATGGATTATCTTGGCAAAAGAGAAATGCTCACTAACAGGGATGTAAACAAATTTGTGCACAAAATATGTGAAAAATAAGCTTATGTGAGTATGGAACATTTCTGGGATAATTTATTTCAGCTCATGAAACATGGGACCAACACTTTACATGTTGTGTTTATAGTTTTGTTCAGTATAGGAACAATATCCAAACTGTATAGCTGAGTAAGACACACACTCACACACACACAGTACACACACATATTGATCAAACACACACACGATGTGCATCGTAGCATGACCTAACAACAAGAAAACAGCCTTTTCTGCTGAGCTTTCCTCTCAGATATAGTGAAAATGAAACACTCACCACATATCAGAGATACAGTTTCCGAGGAGGTCGACAGCCATGGGGGCCGTGCGGTGTGTCCAGGCGGTGAGAGAGAGGGAGAGAAGGCACATATGTCCAGGCGGTGAGAGAGAGGGAGAGAAGGCACATATGTCCAGGCGGTGAGAGAGAGGGAGAGAAGGCACATATGTCCAGACAGTGAGAGAGAGAGAGAGAGAGAGAGAGAGAGAGAGAGAGAAGGCACATATGTCCAGACAGTGAGAGAGAGGGAGAGAAGGCACATATGTCCAGACAGTGAGAGAGAGGGAGAGAAGGCACATATGTCCAGACAGAGAGAGGAGGGAGAGAAGGCACATATGTCCAGACAGAGAGGGAGAGAAGGCACATATGTCCAGACAGAGAGGGAGAGAAGGCACATATGTCCAGACAGAGAGGGAGAGAAGGCACATATGTCCAGACAGAGAGGGAGAGAAGGCACATATGTCCAGACAGAGAGGGAGAGAAGGCACATATGTCCAGACAGAGAGGGAGAGAAGGCACATATGTCCAGAGAGAGAGGGAGAGAAGGCACATATGTCCAGACAGAGAGGGAGAGAAGGCACATATGTCCAGACAGAGAGGGAGAGAAGGCACATATGTCCAGACAGAGAGAGAGAGAAGGCACATATGTCCAGAGAGAGAGGGAGAGAAGGCACATATGTCCAGACAGAGAGGGAGAGAAGGCACATATGTCCAGGCGGTGAGAGAGAGGGAGAGAAGGCACATATGTCCAGACAGAGAGGGAGAGAAGGCACATATGTCCAGACAGAGAGGGAGAGAAGGCACATATGTCCAGACAGAGAGAGAGAGGGAGAGAAGGCACATATGTCCAGACAGAGAGGGAGAGAAGGCACATATGTCCAGACAGAGAGGGAGAGAAGGCACATATGTCCAGGCGGTGAGAGAGAGGGAGAGAAGGCACATATGTCCAGACAGAGAGGGAGAGAAGGCACATATGTCCAGACAGAGAGGGAGAGAAGGCACATCCAGACAGAGAGGGAGAGAAGGCACATATGTCCAGACAGAGAGGGAGAGAAGGCACATATGTCCAGACAGAGAGGGAGAGAAGGCACATATGTCCAGACAGAGAGGGAGAGAAGGCACATATGTCCAGACAGAGAGGGAGAGAAGGCACATATGTCCAGACAGAGAGGGAGAGAAGGCACATATGTCCAGACAGAGAGGGAGAGAAGGCACATATGTCCAGACAGAGAGGGAGAGAAGGCACATATGTCCAGACAGAGAGGGAGAGAAGGCACATATGTCCAGACAGTGAGAGAGAGGGAGAGAAGGCACATATGTCCAGACAGTGAGAGAGAGGGAGAGAAGGCACATATGTCCAGACAGAGAGGGAGAGAAGGCACATATGTCCAGACAGAGAGGGAGAGAAGGCACATATGTCCAGACAGAGAGGGAGAGAAGGCACATATGTCCAGACAGAGAGGGAGAGAAGGCACATATGTCCAGACAGTGAGAGAGAGAGAGAGAAGGCACATATGTCCAGACAGTGAGAGAGAGAGAGAGAAGGCACATATGTCCAGACAGTGGGAGAGAGGGAGAGAAGGCACATATGTCCAGACAGAGAGGGAGAGAAGGCACATATGTCCAGACAGAGAGGGAGAGAAGGCACATATGTCCAGACAGAGAGGGAGAGAAGGCACATATGTCCAGACAGTGAGAGAGAGAGAGAAGGCACATATGTCCAGACAGAGAGAGAGAGGGAGAGAAGGCACATATGTCCAGACAGTGAGAGAGAGAGGGAGAGAGAGAGAGAGAGAGAGAGAAGGCACATATGTCCAGACAGAGAGGGAGAGAAGGCACATATGTCCAGACAGTGAGAGAGAGAGAGAGAGAGAGAGAGAGAGAGAGAGAAGGCACATATGTCCAGACAGAGAGGGAGAGAAGGCACATATGTCCAGACAGTGAGAGAGAGAGAGAGAGAGAGAAG
Source organism: Oncorhynchus tshawytscha (assembly GCF_018296145.1). Taxonomy (NCBI): domain Eukaryota; kingdom Metazoa; phylum Chordata; class Actinopteri; order Salmoniformes; family Salmonidae; genus Oncorhynchus; species Oncorhynchus tshawytscha. The sequence goes on along the minus strand of NC_056441.1, from coordinate 9,050,682 downwards.
GCACATATGTCCAGACAGTGAGAGAGAGAGAGAGAGAGGGAGAGAAGGCACATATGTCCAGACAGTGAGAGAGAGGGAGAGAAGGCACATATGTCCAGACAGTGAGAGAGAAAGAGAGAGAGGGAGAGAAGGCACATATGTCCAGACAGTGAGAGAGAGAGAGGGAGAGAGAGAGAGAAGGCACATATGTCCAGACAGTGAGAGAGAGAGAGAGAGAGAGAGAGAGAGAGAGAAGGCACATATGTCCAGACAGTGAGAGAGAGAGAGAGAGAGAGAGAGAGAGAAGGCACATATGTCCAGACAGTGAGAGAGAGAGGGAGAGAAGGCACATATGTCCAGACAGTGAGAGAGAGGGAGAGAAGGCACATATGTCCAGACAGTGAGAGAGAGAGGGAGAGAAGGCACATATGTCCAGACAGTGAGAGAGAGGGAGAGAAGGCACATATGTCCAGACAGTGAGAGAGAGGGAGAGAAGGCACATATGTCCAGACAGTGAGAGAGAGGGAGAGAAGGCACATATGTCCAGACAGTGAGAGAGAGGGAGAGAAGGCACATATGTCCAGACAGTGAGAGAGAGAGAGAGAGAGAGGGAGAGAAGGCACATATGTCCAGACAGTGAGAGAGAGAGAGGGAGAGAAGGCACATATGTCCAGGCGGTGAGAGAGAGAGAGAGAGAAGGCACATATGTCCAGACAGTGAGAGAGAGGGAGAGAAGGCACATATGTCCAGACAGTGAGAGAGAGAGAAAGAGAGAGAAGGCACATATGTCCAGACAGAGAGGGAGAGAAGGCACATATGTCCAGACAGTGAGAGAGAGAGAAAGAGAGAGAAGGCACATATGTCCAGACAGAGAGGGAGAGAAGGCACATATGTCCAGGCAGTGAGAGAGAGAGAGAAGGCACATATGTCCAGACAGTGAGAGAGAGAGAAAGAGAGAGAAGGCACATATGTCCAGACAGGGAGGGAGAGAAGGCACATATGTCCAGGCAGTGAGAGAGAGGGAGAGAGAGAGAGAGGGAGAGAAGGCACATATGTCCAGACAGTGAGAGAGAGAGAAAGAGAGAGAATGCACATATGTCCAGACAGAGAGGGAGAGAAGGCACATATGTCCAGGCAGTGAGAGAGAGGGAGAGAGAGAGAAGGCACATATGTCCAGACAGAGAGGGAGAGAAGGCACATATGTCCAGACAGTGAGAGAGAGGGAGAGAAGGCACATATGTCCAGACAGTGAGAGAGAGAGAAAGAGAGAGAAGGCACATATGTCCAGACAGAGAGGGAGAGAAGGCACATATGTCCAGGCAGTGAGAGAGAGAGAGAGAGAGAGAAGGCACATATGTCCAGACAGAGAGGGAGAGAAGGCACATATGTCCAGGCAGTGAGAGAGAGAGAGAGGGAGAGAAGGCACATATGTCCAGACAGTGAGAGAGAGAGAAAGAGAGAGAAGGCACATATGTCCAGACAGTGAGAGAGAGGGAGAGAGAGAGAGAGGGAGAGAAGGCACATATGTCCAGACAGTGAGAGAGAGGGAGAGAAGGCACATATGTCCAGACAGTGAGAGAGAGAGAAAGAGAGAGAAGGCACATATGTCCAGACAGAGAGGGAGAGAAGGCACATATGTCCAGGCAGTGAGAGAGAGAGAGAGGGAGAGAAGGCACATATGTCCAGACAGTGAGAGAGAGAGAAAGAGAGAGAAGGCACATATGTCCAGACAGTGAGAGAGAGGGAGAGAGAGAGAGAGGGAGAGAAGGCACATATGTCCAGACAGTGAGAGAGAGGGAGAGAGAGAGAGAGGGAGAGAAGGCACATATGTCCAGACAGTGAGAGAGAGGGAGAGAAGGCACATATGTCCAGACAGTGAGAGAGAGGGAGAGAAGGCACATATGTCCAGACAGTGAGAGAGAGAGAGAGAGAGAGAGAGAGAGAGAGAGAGAGAAGGCACATATGTCCAGACAGTGAGAGAGAGGGAGAGAAGGCACATATGTCCAGACAGTGAGAGAGAGAGAGAGAGAGAGAGAGAGAGAGAGAGAGAGAAGGCACATATGTCCAGACAGTGAGAGAGAGAGAGAGAGAGAGAGAGAGAGAGGCACATATGTCCAGGCGGTGAGAGAGAGAGAGAGAAGGCACATATGTCCAGACAGTGAGAGAGAGGGAGAGAAGGCACATATGTCCAGACAGTGAGAGAGAGAGAGAGAGAGAGAGAGAGAGAGAGAGAGAGGCACATATGTCCAGACAGTGAGAGAGAGAGAGAGAGAGAGAGAGAGAGAGAGAGAGAGAGAAGGCACATATGTCCAGACAGTGAGAGAGAGAGAGAGAGAGAGAGAAGGCACATATGTCCAGACAGTGAGAGAGAGAGAGAGAGAGAGAGAAGGCACATATGTCCAGGCAGTGAGAGAGAGAGAGGGAGAGAAAAATATGTGCTCAGTAAATTCTAACTCATAATGCAATGATGTTAGCATGGGTACCAGGCTGTTTGTGACATCATGCCACTACTCGTCAAGGCAAACAGGAGTTGACATGAGAGCACAAACAGATCTGGGACCAGGCTACATGAATGTTTCACAGTATAATGTACAATCCAGCAGGAATATCTCACCATGTGTTTAATTATGATGACTTCCTGTAAACCTTATGACTCTATCTACTGGAACATGTTCAACAACAGCAGTTACAGAGTATCCATCTACACTGACTTAACCAATCATCCTTAAGACTTACAGAGTATCCATCTACACTGACTTAACCAATCATCCTTAAGACTTACAGAGTATCCATCTACACTGACTTAACCAATCATCCTTAAGACTTACAGAGTATCCATCTACACTGACTTAACCAATCATCCTTAAGAGTTACAGAGTATCCATCTACACTGACTTAACCAATCATCCTTAAGACTTACAGAGTATCCATCTACACTGACTTAACCAATCATCCTTAAGAGTTACAGAGTATCCATCTACACTGACTTAACCAATCATCCTTAAAAAGAATGCTGAAGCTAGCCAAGTATACTTCCCCTATACAGGGGAACTTCCCCTCTAACCACTAGGCAGGGTAGCTAGTAATCGATAGCCTAGTGGTTAGAGTGTTGGGCTAGTAACCGAAAGGTTGCCAGTTCAAATCCCGAGCTGACAAGGTACAAAATCTGTCATTCTGCCCCTGAACAGGCAGTTAACCCACTGTTTCTAGGCTGTCATTGAAAATAAGAATTTGTTCTTAACTGACTTGCCTAGTTAAATACAGGTAAAATAAACATTCTTTATATACCACGAGGGAGACGATACAAAAGATCTTAAACTGCCATGCAGAATCTCTCCTTTTTTTAATGTATTTTTTGCCTTCCTCATCGCTGTTTTAATCCAACCGAATGGTCTCTTCAAAGTAGGCTGAATGGAATAGGATGCGATTTGGGAGGAAGCCGTCATTGACTATCCAAAATACTACGCTGAGAGGGATTACAAGAAAAGAATGAAGATCTGTGGTCTTAATGAGCTAGTCCTGCTCTGAACCACAGAAGGAGTCAGAAGTCCTAACTCATTAGTGAAGCTAACTTTAAACTTGATTCACCAGGGTGCGGGAAATGAGCTGCCTGCTCCGACTCCTCTATAAATACTTTCACTTTGAACTGTGTCCCAAATAGCACCCCATTCCCTACATAGTGCACTACTTTTGAACAGGGCCCCATAGGCTCTGGTCAAAAGTAGTGCACGATCTAGGGAATGGGGTGATATTTAAGATGCTACCTTGTTCTTATCGGGCACACAGAGCCCAGTGTTCAATATTTAATGTGCTCTGGAATGGAATCGAATTCCTATTAGGTTAAGGACAGGTGGCTCATGTTTCATGTCAGTGGGCAAATTTTCTTACTGTCTCTTCCCCAGTCTCAGCAGTTCCTTTCTCACTTAGTTCCCCTTATTTCACAAAGAATATGTACCAAATGGCACCTTTTTCCCTATATAGTGCACTACTTTTGACCCATGGGGCTCGGGTCAAAGGTTGAGAACTATATTATAGGAAATAGGGTGCCATCGGGGTCACCGCCTAAAAGTTCTCTGCAGCAGTTAATAATGAAGAACAGGCCATGATTTGTGTGATGTTTCCATGAGGGTGTGAGAATAAGGGGAGAGGGAGATATCTCCCCCCTCTCGCTCCATCTCCCTCTCCCTATTTCTCTCTCCCCATCTCTCGCTCTCTGTCTCCCTCTCCCCATCTCCCTCTCTCCATCTCCCTCTCCCTATTTCTCTCTCCCCATCTCCCTCTCTCCATCTCCCTCTCCCTCTCCCTATTTCTCTCTCCCCATCTCCCTCTCCCCATCTCTCTGTCTCCTTCTCCCCTATTTCTCTCTCCCCATCTCCGTCTCCCCATCTCTCTGTCTCCCTCTCTCCATCTCCCTCTCCCTATTTCTGTCTCCCCATCTCCATCTCCCTCTCCCTATTTCTCTCTCCCCATCTCCATCTCCCTCTCTCCATCTCTCTCTCCCCATCTCCCTCTCTCAGTCTCCCTCTCCCTATTTCTCTCTCCATCTCCCTCTCCCTATTTCTCTCTCTCCATCTCCCTCTCCCTATTTCTCTCTCCCCATCTCTCGCTCTCTGTCTCCCTCTCTCTGTCTTCCTCTCCCTATTTCTCTCTCCCCCTCTCCCCATCTCCCTCTCTCCATCTCCCTCTCCCTATTTCTTTCTCCCCATCTCCCTCTCCCTATTTCTCTCTCCCCATCTCCCTCTCTCTGTCTCCCTCTCCCTATTTCTCTCTCCCCATCTCTCCAGCTCCCTATTTCTCTCTCTCCATCTCTCTGTCTCCCTCTCCCTATTTCTCCCCCCATCTCCATATTTCTCTCTCCCCATCTCCCTCTCCCTATCCCCCCACCCCATCTCCCTCTCCTCATTTCTCTCTCTCTCCCAAACTCGCTCCCCCTCTCTCTTTCTCTCTCTCAACCATCTCCCCCTCTCTCTCTCCATCTCCCACTCTCTTCGCATCTCCCTATTTCTCTCTCCCCATCTCCCTCTCCCCCTCTCCATATTTATCTCTCTCCCCATCTCCCTCTTCCCCTCCATCTCCCACTCTCTCTTACTCTCTCCGCATCTCCCTATTTCTCTCTCCCCATCTCCCCTCTATCTCCCCATCTCCCTATTTCTCCCCCATCTCCCCTCTATCTCCCCCATCTCCATATTTCTCCCTCTCCATCTCCCTATTTCTCTCTCCCCCATCTCCCCTCTATCTCCCCATCTCCCTATTTCTCCCTCTTCCCCTCCATCTCCCTATTTCTCTCTCTCTCTCTCCCCCTCCATCTCCATCTCCCCTTTCTCCACCCCCATCTCCACCCCCATCTCCCTCTCCATCTCACAATTTCTCTCTCTCCCCCATCTCCATCTCCCTCTCCCGCTTTCTCACTCTCTCTCCACCCAATCTCCCCCTCTCCCCCCTCTCTCCATCTCCCTATTTCTCTCTCTCTCCCCCATCTCCCTCTCCCTCCCTAGTTCTCTCTCTCTCCCCCTTCTCACCATCTCCCTCTCCCTATTTCTCTCTCTCTCCACCCCATCTCCCTATTTCTCACTCTCACCCTCTCTCCCCCATATCCCTCTCCCCCTTCTCACCATCTCCCTCTCCCTATTTCTCTCTCTGCACCCCATCTCCCTATTACTCACTCTCCCCCTCTCTCTCTCCATCTTCCCCCTCGCTCTGTCCATCTCCCTATTTCTCTCTCTCCCTCATTTCCCTATTTCTCTCTCTCTCCCCCATCTCCCTCTCCCCCTCTCTCTCTCTCCACCCCATCTCCCTATTTCTCTCTCCCCCATCTCCCTCTTCCCCCTCGCTCTGTTCATCTCTCCATCTCCCTCTTCCCCTCCCTCTGTTCATCTCTCCATCTCCCTCTCCCTATTTTTCTATCCATCTCCCTCTCCCCCTCTCTCTGTCCATCTCCCTATTTCTCTGTCCCCATATCTCCCTCTCCCTCCCTCTCCCCTCTCTCTCTCCATCTCCCTCTTTCTCTCTCCTATCTCCCTCTCCATCTCCCATTTTCTCTCTCCCCATCTCCTCATCCTATTTCTCTCTTCCCCCATCTCCCTCTTCCCCCTCGCTCTGTTCATCTCTCCATCACCCTCTTCCCCCTCGCTCTGTTCATCTCTCCATCGCCCTCTTCCCCCTCGCTCTGTTCATCTCCCCATCTCCCTCTTCTCCCCTCGCTCTGTTCATCTCTCCATCTCCCTCTTCCCCCTCGCTCTGTTCATCTCTCCATCTCCCTCTCCCTATTTTTCTATCCATCTCCCTCTCCCCCTCTCTCTGTCCATCTCCCTATTTCTCTCTGTCCCCATATCTCCCTCTCCCCCTCTCTCTCTCCATCTCCCTCTTTCCCTCTCCCATCTCCCACATCCTATTTCTCTCTCCCTCTCCCCCTCTCTCTCCATCTCCCTCTCCATCTCCCTATTTCTCTCTCCCCATCTCCCTCATCCTATTTCTCTCTGTCTCCCCATCTCCCTCTTTCTCTCTTTCCCCATCTCCCTCTTCCCCCTCGCTCTGTCCATCTCCCTATTTCTCTCTCTCCCCCATCTCCCTCATCTTCCTATTTCTCTCTCTCTCCCCCCCATCTCCCTCTCCCCCCTCTCTCTCTCTCCACCCCATCTCCCTATTTCTCTCTCCCCCTCCATCTCCCTCTTCCCCCTCGCTCTGTTCATCTCTCCATCTCCCTCTTCCCCTCCCTCGCTCTGTTCATCTCTCCATCTCCCTCATCGCCCTCTTCCCCCTCCCCCTCGCTCTGTTCATCTCCCCATCTCCCTCTTCTCCCCTCGCTCTGTTCATCTCTCCATCTCCCTCTTCCCCCTCGCTCTGTTCATCTCTCCATCTCCCTCTCCCCCTATTTTTCTATCCATCTCCCTCTCCCCCTCTCTCTGTTCATCTCCCATATTTCTCTCTGTCCCCATCTCCCCCCCTCTCTCCCTCCCTCTCCCCCTATTTTCTCTCTCCCTCCCTCTCTCCCTCATCCTATTTCTCTCTCTCCCATCTCCCTCTTCCCCCTCCCCATCTCTCCATCTCCTTATTTTTCTCCTCCCTCTCCCCCTCTCTCTGTTCATCTCCCTATTTCTCTCTGTCCCCATATCCCCCCCCCTCCCTCTCCCTATTTCTCTCTCCCCCATCTCCCTCTCCCTCTACATCTCCGCCTCCCTGTTTCTAACTCCCCATCTCCCTCTATATATCTCTCTCTCTCTCTATCCCATCTCTCTTTCCATATTTCTCTCTCTCTCCCCATCTCCCTCTCTCCACAACCCCCAGCTCCCTCTCCCCATCTCTCTCAGTCTCTCGGTAGGCTTACCCTGGCGTGACATTTTGATAACAATGTAAATCTCTATCAGAAAAGGTGACTTATCAATTTATTCAGTTTTATTTACTTTTAGATTCGAAAATGCTAATTAGTATCAAAGTATACATCATGCAAGACTACAAATCCATGCAAGCTCCTACACGTCATCTCTAACTGACACCTTTGCTAACAGGTATTGTATCAATTTAAAACTTACACAAAACAGTTCACAGAATTGTCCATTTAAAGAAATGTATCCAATTTATTAATTACTACTTTTAGCTAACATTAGATAGTTAATCCAGAGATTCTTAGCTTTGCCTCAATTCAGCAGTCTCGTCCAGGCCATCATGACATTTTAGTTCCTTATAATTATCAAAAGGTCACACCAGGATATGCCTCCATGAAACACAGCCCTTATTTTAAGTGTTTCTAAATTCTAAAATCTCCTATGGGAAAAATGAATGGGGAAAAAACGTTTGGAATCATTTCCCTGTTTGACCGCTATGGGCATTATGGCTCATACACTATGTATACAAAAGTATACGGACACCCCTTCAAATTAGTGGATTCGGCTATTTCAGCCACACCCATTGCTGTCAAGTTTATACAATTTAGCACACCGCCATGCAATCTCCATAGACAAACATTGGCAGTAGAACGGACTTACTGAAGAGCTCAGTGACTTCCAAAGTGGCACTGTCATAGGATGCCACCTTTCCAACAAGTCGATTTCTGCCCTGCTAGAGCTGCCCCAGTCAACTGTAAGGGCTGTTATTGTGAAGTGGAAATGTCTAGGAGCAACAACGGCTCAGCCGCAAAGTGGTAAGCCACACAAGTTAACAGAACGGGACCACCAAGTGCTGTAGCACGTAGTGCTTAAAAATCGACTGTCCTCGGTTGCAACACTCCCTACAGAGTTCCAAGCGGCCTCTGGAAGCAACGTCAGTACAATAACTATTCGTCAGGAGCTTCATGAAGTGTGTTTCCATGGCCGAGCAGCCACACAGAAGCCTAAGATGCGCAATGCCAAGTGTTGGCTAGAGTGGTGTAAAGCTCGCCGCCATTGGACTCTGGAGCAGTGGAAACGCGTTCTCTGGAGTGATGAGTCACCACATCTGGCAGTCCGACACACAACTCTGGGTTTGGCGCTACCTGCCCCAATGCATAGTGCCAACTGTAAAGTTTAGTGGAGGAGGAATGATAGTCTGGGATTGTTTTTTATGGTTCAGGCCTCTTAGTTCCAGTGAAGGGAAATATTAACATGACATTCTAGATTATTCTGTGCTTCCAACTTTGTGGCAACAGTTTGGGGAAGGCCCTTTCCTGTTTTATTCATGACAATGCCCCCGTGCACAAGTGAGGTCCATACTGAAATGGTTTGTCGAGATCGGTGTAGAAGAACTTGACTGGTCTGCACAGAGCCCTGACCTCAACCCCATCGAACACCTTTGGGCTGATGCTCTTGTGGCTGAATGGAAGCAAGTCCCCGCAGCAATGTTCCAACATCTAGTGGAAAGCCTTCCCAGAAGAGTGGGCTGTTATAGAAGCAAAGGGGGGGGAACAACTCCATATTTATGCCCATGATTTTAGAATGAGACGTTCCACAAGCAGGTGTCCACATACTTTTGGCCATGTAGTGTTCTTTGGTATTATATTGGGAAGTGGACTAGAGCAGACCCATAGGTTCTGACTGAACAGACACTCGTTTGAGTGCTCCAGGGCGGTGCATGTACTTTGTGCTGTTATAATTTACGCTATGAAATTCTGCAATTTCATTGGGACAGCTCTGCTTCATAGCAAATAAATAGGTGGCAAAACAATCCAAGCAATGTTGCCAGGCCTATGCGGAGCTGCTGCTGCTGGCAGTCACTGGGGGGCAGAGTAGCAAGTAACTGAACAGCTTGTTTCAAACAATATATTTTTAAAACAGGAAAATGTACACATTTACCCAATTTTAAGAGCATTTAAAACATGATCCATTAGTTATACTTTTTTTTTTTTAACCATTCATATATATATATATGTCATTTTTATACAAATGTTTGAGTGTTTTTTTGCAAAGTGGTTTAGTTTTTGTTGTTGTTGACCAATCACAAGTTGGGCGTCGTCGGTAACGCCTTAATGGGCAGGAGGCAACGGCCACTGCAACAAAGGCTCCCACACCCACTTCCTGGATTCTCAAATGAGCGAAGATCCGCTGCCTGCCAAATTAAGGAGAGTAGACGCTGACCAAGGATATTGGGTGCGGAGGAGAGTCGTAATTTCTCAGCGTTGTCAGCCTACCACTGGGCCACTTAAGTGCGTTCTCCCTTCTGTGTCCGCCGCAAGGGATTTACGCAAGTGGATCACCAAAAAACAGTCTGGCGGTGCTACCGACTGATGCGAGAGATGCTGGCGTTCGCAGAAACGGACTGCCTGGGAACTACGGCTGCCAACCAGTGTATCTATGCAGCAGCCAGCAAAATGAATTGGCCAATGAGTGTGTGGATACAATATGTTAGGACCATAAAACCAGTGGTGTGTAATAGCCTATACTTTTGGTCCATAGTAAGTCTATCATAGCTTTGGGACACAACATCGGGAATCTGTGTTAGTCCAACCAACACACAGACTGCCGATGTAGCTAATACACAGCCTCCCGATGTTGTGTCCCAAAGCCAGCCTATGATAGATTCCGTGCACACGACTGGAAGCATCCTCAGTCAAAAACGCGTTGTTACCATAGGCAACACCACACCTCTGTGTTGGTTATTTATTTCGCATGGCCCTCATAATATGATAACAATAATTTGGTGGGTGTTTATTTTTTTGGTCCTATTTCACACATAAGCCTACACGTTTGTATTATATGCATGTGTAAATTGGAAAATTAGTTTTTTTGCATATCCCCCCAGACATCCTCAGAGAGTGGGGTCACGGCCAGGGTCAGCCATTATAAACGGCAACACTGGAGCAATTAGGGTTGAGTATTAGGGTTGCACAAGGGCACAACGACAAGAGTTTTCACAAATGTCGGCTCCTGGATTCAAACAAACAACCTTCCGGGACTACTATCATGATGCTCTAACCGCTGGGCTGTAGATTCTAATATAATATGAAAGATAATTATTCTCATCATGTAGGGCTACAACAACACTGACCAGGATGACAGCTGACACATCCATAGCATGACAAACAAAAGGCGTGCGCTCTCGTGCCAGTGGTGGCTAATCCACCGGAAATCTCCTTCACTCCGATGTATTAAGATCCCATGGTTATTGAGATCCCATGGTTATTAAGATCCCATGGTTATTAAGATCCCATGGTTATTAAGATCCCATGGTTATTAAGATCCCATGGTTATTAAGATCCCATGGTTATTAAGATCCCATGGTTACCGACCACCCCGGCTTGCCTCGCCTAAAGCCTACTGACTCCCATCGGTAACTAACAATTCAACATTAAACTATTGACAGGAGGAAAGGAAAGCGGACCCGAATCAGTCAGACACCGATGTATGACAAAACCAACCAAATACATTAAATGACAGTAAAATAGTCACCACATAAAAACGTACCCTGCTAAAAAAAATGTGTTCCCCGAGATAACATGTTAATAATGTTGTTAGTTTCTATACCCACTGCACCACAGCATCAAATTACACGCTAAAATCGACTAACGTTGGCCGGACGTAGTCCATACCGTACATCACAAATGATACGGATCCAGAAAGAAAAAGCCAAAACGTGCCGTTGACAACGTTATCGACTAAATGGGTTTACCTGGGAGGATGACAGCGTGTTATCTTCGATTTCTTCTTATTATATACATGTGTAATTTACCATTTTTTGCAGTGGTAGTTTCTTTTCATTTTGGCCTTTCTCACCAACACAGCAGCGTTCCTCTGTCAAAAATATAAATAAAATAACCGTCACTGTGAAGAACGGAAAGGGTTCGTTCCGGAGGGCGCGCGACAGCCATATACCCGCCTCTGGAAGACGATGATTGGAGCTAAGCGCGTGATCTCAACCAGGTACTATGCTACTATATATATATAACGTTACGCACGGGCAACGAACTATATTTTTGTTGTTGTTGTTGAGTAATGAGTGACTTGTAAGAGTTTTCACACAAAAGTGTTTTGGTTGTAGACGGACCAGGCCCTAAGCTAAATCGGCACTTGTTTACGCACCCAACAGGTGCTGTGCTGACATCAGAGGTGTGTATGCACTTTTGCGGGAATGGTCAAGGGATGGTGGGAGATTTTGATCTCTAGGCTGAATAAATATTCATTTTTACATTTACAGTACCGGTCAAAAGTTTGGACACACCTACTCGTTCAAGGGTTTTTCTTTATTTGAAATATTTTCTACATTGTAGAATAATAGTGAAGACATCAACACTATGAAATAACACATATGGAATCATGTAGTAACCAAAAAAGTGTTAAACAAATCAAAATATTTATTTTATATTTCAGATTCTTCAAAATAGCCACCCTTTGGCTTGATGACAGCTTTGCACACTCTTGCCATTCTCTTAACCAGCTTCATGAGGAATGATTTTCCAACAGTCTTGAAGGAGTTCCCACATATGCTGAGCACTTGTTGGCTGCTTTTCCTTCACGCTGCGGTCCAACTCATCCCAAACCATCTCAATTGGGTTGAGGTCGGGTGATTGTGGAGGCCGGGTCATCTGATGCAGCACCAACACTCTCCCTCTTGGTCAAATAGCCATTACACAGCCTGGAGGGTATTGGGTCATTTTCCTGTTGAAAAACAAATGATAGTCCCACTAAGCTCAAACCAGATGGGATGGCGTATCACTGCAGAATGCTGTGGTAACCATGCTGGTTAAGTGTGCCTTGAATTCAAAAATAAATCACAGACAGTGTCACCAGCAAGGCACCCCCACACCATGACACCACCTCCTCCATGCTTCACGGTGGGAAACACACATGTTCACCTACTCTGCGTCTCACAAAGACACAGCGGTTGGAACCAAAAATCTCAAATTTGGACTCATCAGACCAAAGGACAGATTTCCACTGGTCTAATGCCCATTGCTCGTCTTTCTTGGCCCAAGCAAGTCTCTTATTATCATTGGTGTGGCTACTGTTGAAGAATCTCAAATATATATATTTTTTTAATTGTTTAATAATGAATTGGTTACTAAATTATTCCATATATGTTATTTCATAGTTTTGATGTCTTCACTATTCTACAATGTAGAAAATAGTTTAAAAAATAAAGAAAAACCCTTGAATGAGTCGGTGTGTCCAAACTTTTGACTGGTACTGTACGTTTTAGTAATTTAGCAGACACCCTTATCCAGAGCAACTTAAAGGAGAAATTTGTGTTAAGGACAGGTTTTCCCAAACATGGTCCTAGGGTCCTCCCTTGGTGCATGTTTAGTTTTTTCCCCCTAGCATTGCACAGCTGAGTCAAATAATCACATCTTGATGATGAGTTGGTTATTTGAATAAATTGTGTAGTGCTAGGTAAAAGTTGTGTAGTTGTGTGGTGCTAGGTAAAAGTTGTGTAGTTGTGTAGTGCTAGGTAAAAGATGTGTAGTTGTGTAGTGCTAGGTAAAAGCTGCGTAGTTGTGTAGTGCTAGGTAAAAGTTGTGTAGTTGTGTAGTGCAGGACAGGGTTTGGGAAACCCTGGCCCAGGGAACATCAACAGATTTTTCACCTAGTCGGTTCGGGGATTCAAACCATCGACCTTACAGTTACTGGGCCGAAGCTCTTCGCTGCTAAACTAGCTGCTAGGACATGCTATATTCATGGTAATCAATAACACTCCAGAGATACCCCCATTAAAAATATGGCTTACACTTTTATCACATTGTCTTACAAATGTAGGGTATGAAGGTAAGCTATGAGCTTTACTTTTACTGTTGTTTTCTAAATAATAGGCTATGCTCAGATAGAGCTCAGATGCGATCGTTTTTAACATAATCTACAGTGAACATTCTCATGATTGTTTGTGTTTCGCCTGCTGATCACCCTTCTCAATAGAATCTCTGTAGAGGTGTATTGGGCTTTCTAGGGAAAGAGGTTCTCTCACTTCTAAATAGAATCTCTGTAGAGGTGTATTGGGCTTTCTAGGGAAAGAGGTTCTCTCACTTCTAAATAGAATCTCTATAGAGGTGTATTGGGCTTTCTAGGGAAAGAGGTTCTCTCACTTCTAAATAGAATCTCTGTAGAGGTGTATTGGGCTTTCTAGGGAAAGAGGTTCTCTCACTTCTAAATAGAATCTCTATAGAGGTGTATTGGGCTTTCTAGGGAAAGAGGTTCTCTCACTTCTAAATAGAATCTCTGTAGAGGTGTATTGGGCTTTCTAGGGAAAGAGGTTCTCTCACTTCTAAATAGAATCTCTGTAGAGGTGTATTGGGCTTTCTAGGGAAAGAGGTTCTCTCACTTCTAAATAGAATCTCTGTAGAGGTGTATTGGGCTTTCTAGGGAAAGAGGTTCTCTCACTTCTAAATAGAATCTCTGTAGAGGTGTATTGGGCTTTCTAAGGAAAGAGGTTCTCTCACTTCTAAATAGAATCTCTGTAGAGGTGTATTGGGCTTTCTAGGGAAAGAGGTTCTCTCACTGGATAACATGAGCAGAGGAAACCAAACATGACAAGACTTCCTAACTGTCATGCATGGGTTCATGTGGGGACTCTGTCTGTGCTGGTCAGTCATTCAACAGCCTGCCCTTCCCTTAGGCTCCTGGTGGCATTCGCTTGGTATTTACTGTTGTACAAAGATTTTTATACATTTAAGGCTCAGTCTTTTTCCTTATTCTTTTTTTATTCCTTCCAGTTTTTGCTATTTTGCCATGTTTTTTGTTTTGTTTGTGTGTTGCATATTTGGGGACTAATTTTAGAAGGCCCACACATCTGCCTATGGGGGTGGATGGATACACTCTCGATCATAGTGCTAAGGAGCATCTCTTCATAACATAACTCTACACATCAGTTTAATAATGATCCCCCACAATGCCTGTTCTAATATCCACCCACGGATAAGCCTACTCATAGGGTGCATCCCAAATGGCACTATACTGTATGATGCACTACGTTTGACCAGAGCCCTATGTTTAAAAGTAGTCCACCATTTGATACACAAATTCGTAATGTTGCTCATTCCCTGTCATGAGCAACACGACCACCTACCTAAATTGCCATATATATATATATGTGTATATAAACAATAACAAAACAGCACCAGCCACATTAATACAAACGATAACAGAACCTGCATTGTCCTTTCTACACAGTAGTACCAGCTACTACAAATACACTTGATCACAAACAAAAAACGAGCTCCAGTCCATTCCATATTACTGTCGTATTACTATCATTTCAGAAAGGTGAACTGATCTCAAATTGAACGGGAGAATGCACATGAGTTGAAGAGATTAATTGCTTTGTGCTCGGTTTCCTAATTCCCCCATACCTTCTATTTCTGCCAGGGTGGATTCTGAAGTCCAGGTGCGTGAAAGTAGGGCACGCTCTGTCTGGGTGTGTTTGTGTGTGTGTGTGTGTGTGTGTGTGTGTGTGTGTGTGTGTGTGTGAAAGGACACATGTAAGAAAGCAGAAAAGGTATGAAATATGTTAAAAAAAACACCTAAAACAATATTCCTTCCCATAAGTACTAGTTCCTGGTTGCAAATGATGCAGCCGACTGTGGACGCCGTCACGCAGACGTATCCCATAACACCATACACATGCACACACACAAGCACCCAGACGTATCCCATAACACCATACACATGCCCACACACAAGCACCCAGACGTATCCCATAACACCATACACATGCACACACACAAGCACCCAGACGTATCCCATAACACCATACACATGCACACACACAAGCACCCAGACGTATCCCATAACACCATACACATGCACACACACAAGTACCCAGACGTATCCCATAACACCATACACATGCACACACACAAGCACCCAGACGTATCCCATAACACCATACACATGCACACACACAAGCACGCAGACGTTGACACACAACCCCAATGCGCAACCAGACACTGACAGTGCATGTGTGAGACACCCACCCCTTATAGCTAGATATACTAGCTTCCCAGAACTGTCTGGCTGGCTGCCAGTGGCTGTGATAAGACGAGGGTTGCTGCGGCAGTAGCCTACTCCATGGTGCGCATCCTAAACACATTTGAGTTTAATGGCATTAGCAGTTTCATAATCCTATTTTCATGTGCTCTTTAATGATTAACCCACCACCACCGCGCTTGATAGACAACTTCCATTTCTTGACACATCAATTGTGGGGTACATCAAATCAAATGTATTTATATAGCCCTTCATACATCAGCTGATTTCTCAAAGTGCTGTACAGAAACCCAGCCTAAAACCCCAAACAGCAAGCAATGCAGGTGTAGAAGCACGGTGGCTAGGAAAAACTCCCTAGAAAGGCCAGAACCTAGGAAGAAACCTAGAGAGGAACCAGGCTCTGAGGTCAAGTCTTCTTTGGCTTTGACAACAGGGAAATGACCCTCCTCTCTCTAGACCTTCTATTTTAAGAAATGCCTCAATTTCTATGCAGTCTTTTAAACATTAATATTGTTCAACTTACACGGTGAGACTAAAGGATGAAAATAAGTTTATGTATAAAAAATATGATTTATTTAATTGGATATAGACAAAAGTGCAACAAATAGGAACTCACTTGTGCCCAGGTGGTTACAATGAAAAAGAAGTATGATACAGTATAATACAACAACAACCTTCAACATGGGGTTATTGATTAAACAACAACCTTCAACATGGGGTTATTAATTAAACAACAACCTTCAACATGGGGTTATTAATTAAACAACAACCTTCAACATGGGGTTATTAATTAAACAACATCCTTCAACATGGGGTTATTAATACAACAACAACCTTCAACATGGTGTTATTAATTAAACAACATCCTTCAACATGGTGTTATTAATTAAACAACAACCTTCAACATGGTGTTATTAATTAAACAACAACCTTCAACATGGTGTTATTAATTAAACAACAACAACCTTCAACATGGGGTTATTAATTAAACAACATCCTTCAACATGGTGTTATTAATTAAACAACAGCAACCTTCAACATGGGGTTATTAATTAAACAACAACTTTCAACATGGTGTTATTAATTAAACAACAACCTTCAACATGGGGTTATTAATTAAACAACAACCTTCACCATGGGGTTATTAATTAAACAACAACCTTCAACATGGGGTTATTAATTAAACAACATCCTTCAACATGGTGTTATTAATTAAACAACAACCTTCAACATGGTGTTATTAATTAAACAACAACCTTCAACATGGGGTTATTAATTAAACAACATCCTTCAACATGGTGTTATTAATTAAACAACAACCTTCAACATGGGGTTATTAATTAAACAACAACCTTCAACATGGTGTTATTAATTAAACAACAACAACCTTCAACATGGGGTTATTAATTAAACAACAACCCTCAACATGGGGTTATTAATTAAACAACAACAACCTTCAACATGGGGTTATTAATTAAACAACAACCTTCAACATGGTGTTATTAATTAAACAACAACATCCTTCAACATGGTGTTATTAATTAAACAACAACATCCTTCAACATGGGGTTATTAATTATACAACAACAACTTTCAACATGGGGTTGTTAATTATACAACAACAACCTTCAACATGGTGTTATTAATTAAACATTATCCTTCAACATGGTGTTATTAATTAAACAACAACCTTCAACATGGTGTTATTAATTAAACAACATCCTTCAACATGGTGTTATTAATTAAACAACAACAACCTTCAACATGGGGTTATTAATTAAACAACATCCTTCAACATGGTGTTATTAATTAAACAATAACAACCTTCAACATGGTGTTATTAATTAAACAACAACAACCTTCAACATGGGGTTATTAATTATACAACAACAACTTTCAACATGGGGTTATTAATTATACAACAACAACCTTCAACATGGTGTTATTAATTCAACAACAACAAACTTCAACATGGGGTTATTAATGAAAACAACAACCTTCAACATGGTGTTATTAATTAAACAATAACAACCTTCAACATGGTGTTATTAATTAAACAACAACCTTCAACATGGTGTCATTAATTAAACAACAACCTTCAACATGGTGTTATTAATTAAACAACAACAACCTTCAACATGGGGTTATTAATTATACAAAAACAACTTTCAACATGGGGTTATTAATTATACAACAACAACCTTCAACATGGTGTTATTAATTCAACAACAACAACCTTCAACATGGGGTTATTAATTAAACAACAACCTTCAACATGGTGTTATTAATTCAACAACAACAACCTTCAACATGGTGATATTAATTAAACAACCTTCAACATGGTGTTATTAATGAAACAACATCCTTCAACATGGTGTTATT
>NC_056441.1:8990441-9027941 GCF_018296145.1 Oncorhynchus tshawytscha | reverse complement strand
CAGAGAGAGAAAGAGAGAGAGACAGAGAGAGGTGGTTAGTTTGAACGAGAGAGAGAGAGGGAGACAGAGAGAGAGAGAGACAGAGAGAGGGAGCGAGAGAGAGCGAGAGAGGTGGTTAGTTTGAACGAGAGAGAGACAGAGGGAGAGACAGAGAGAGAGACAGAGAGAGAGAGACAGAGAGAGAGAGACAGAGAGAGACAGAGAAAGAGAGAGACAGAAAGAGAGACAGAGAAAGAGAGAGACAGAGACAGAGAGAGGTGGTTAGTTTGAACGAGAGAGAGAGAAACAGAGAGAGAAAGAGACAGAGAGAGAGAGAGAGAGCGGGAGAGAGAGCGAAAGGTGGTTAGTTTGAACGAGAGAGAGAGAGAGAGAGAGACAAAGAGCGAGAGAGAGAGACAGAGAGAGACAGAGAGAGACAAAGAGCACGAGAGAGAGAGAGAAAGGAAGAGTTCCAGTTTGTAGGAGGTTAGACTCACCAGCCATGGCTGACTGGTAGGGGTGGTCCTGAGGACTCTGGTCACACACCCACTCCTCACAGCACTTCCCAGGGATCTGGATGCGGCGTGGGTACGGGCAGTCTGGAGAGGCCAGCAGCACGTTGTTGGCACAGGTTGGCACGCAGCCGATCTCTCCGTTCATACAAACACACTGGTGCTTGCAGCTGGGCTGAAAGGTCTCTCCACTGCGGTAGATGACCCCTCCCAGGTCACACGTCTGGCCTTCCTGGGCTGAAACACAGAGGTGGAGACGCCATTTTAGATTTCATATTTCAAAGGCTTTACATTATATTGTTCAAACTCATGTAAATACCTATTGGAAACTTTGGAAAATGAGAAACAAAGCCGTGGCAAAGTCTACACAAAATCAGTAGCCATCTCTGCAATAGGATCGCCAAGAAGTGATCATGGTCTCCATGGAGATCTTAAAGACATCCCACCCTTTTCTTTAATAGTTGACAGGAGAATTCAACTTACACATGCAGATGCCGTGCTCGGTGTCACTCAGCATTGCATAATCACAGTAAAGCTCTTTGTGGTGGTCACATGGCTCCAGGACGGTACAGGGCTCGCCGGCTTGCCTGGCACACACCTTGCAGCAACCACAGCCATCCAGAACCAGGCTGGTACCAAACGGGCATGGAGGGGGATCCGATGGGCAGTCACAGGGATCGGAACAGTCCTGGGCCATTGTCTAAAGACAGAAGAAAACGACAGTCAGAAATGCTTTAGAAAATCTATTGGATAATGTTAAACAAAAGATAGAAGTCAGAAAAGCTCAAGAAAAATGTATAGGATAGTGTGGATAAAATGTCTGATATCAGGATTTGTCTCCAGGGAAAATGTTTAGATCCAGTAATGCAATGAGGTCGGTCTGTACCAGTGGAGGAGGGCTCATAGTAATGGATGGAACGGAGCAAATGGAATGGCATCAAACACCTGGAAACCATGGAAACCTTGTTGTTTGATGTATTTGATTCCATTCCACTGATTCCGCTCCAGCCATCAGAATGAGCCGTCCTCCCCAATTAAGGTGCCACCAACCTCCTGGGGTCTGTACTGTGTGTCAAAGAAGCAGAGAATGTTGTAAGGGGCTACTTCGCGGTTTTTTTGTTAACACCTCACGTGTAATACATCGTACTGCCACTAGATGGAGACACTTGACTCGATGTAGGCAAATCAATTCTAGCAGACTTTTCTATGGAGAGAGTTTTCTATGGAGAGTGATGGACACTGCTATTACATACAGCATTACTTTTGAACAAATATATATATATATATATAAAAGAGACTTGTAAGAATGTAATAGGAAATCAATATAGGCTCCTCAAATGCTGTCAAATCTTTACATGTTTTATTCTAAGAACGGATGTCTAAAACATTTGAGTGATAAAGAATTAGCAGAACCTGGATTAACTCAGTCATTAACCATTTTATTAGTTGAAAAAAAGCTATTTGGCACTTCATTTTAGACCCTATGTCCAACTAGGAGCCGATAACTACTATCTTTGTTCTGCATCTCAGTACTCACATGATGTTCCTTTTAGTAGAAATGAGTAAGACACCCCAGAACATAGCCCATTTGAATCCAATAACTTAGTCATTTATTAACAGTGACACCCAATTAAAACAACACTACTATTTCATCATGTACGATTGTATACAGAGCTGCTGTAGGCTACTATACAGAGCTGCTGTAGGCTACTATACAGAGCTGCTGTAGGCTACTTTAAGGAGCTGCTGTAGGCTACTATACAGAACTGCTGTAGGCTACTTTAAGGAGCTGCTGTAGGCTACTATACAGAACTGCTGTAGGCTACTATACAGAGCTGCTGTAGGCTACTTTAAGGAGCTGCTGTAGGCTACTATACAGAGCTGCTGTAGGCTACTATACAGAGCTGCTGTAGGCTACTTTAAGGAGCTGCTGTAGGTTTCTATATAGAGCTGCTGTAGGCTACTTTAAGGAGCTGCTGTAGGCTTCTATACAGAGCTGCTGTAGGCTACTATACAGAGCTGCTGTAGGCTACTTTAAGGAGCTGCTGTAGGCTACTATACAGAACTGCTGTAGGCTACTTTAAGGAGCTGCTGTAGGCTACTATACAGAACTGCTGTAGGCTACTATATAGAGCTGCTGTAGGCTACTATACAGAGCTGCTGTAGGCTACTATATAGAGCTGCTGTAGGCTACTATACAGAGCTGCTGTAGGCTACTATACAGAGCTGCTGTAGGCTACTATACAGAGCTGCTGTAGGCTACTATACAGAGCTGCTGTAGGCTACTATACAGAGCTGCTGTAGGCTACTATACAGAGCTGCTGTAGGCTACTATACAGAGCTGCTGTAGGCTACTATACAGAGCTGCTGTAGGCTACTATACAGAGCTGCTGTAGGCTACTATACAGAGCTGCTGTAGGCTACTTTACAGAGCTGCTGTAGGCTACTTTACAGAGCTGCTGTAGGCTACTATACAGAGATGCTGTAGGCTACTATACAGAGCTGCTGTAGGCTACTATACAGAGATGCTGTAGGCTACTATACAGAGCTGCTGTAGGCTACTATACAGAGCTGCTGTAGGCTACTATACAGAGCTGCTGTAGGCTACTATACAGAGCTGCTGTAGGCTACTATACAGAACTGCTGTAGGCTACTATACAGAGCTGCTGTAGGCTACTATACAGAGCTGCTGTAGGCTACTATATAGAGCTGCTGTAGGCAGCTTTACAGAACTGCTGTAGGCTACTATATAGAGCTGCTGTAGGCTACTATACAGAACTGCTGTAGGCTACTATATAGAGCTGCTGTAGGCTACTATACAGAGCTGCTGTAGGCTACTATACAGAACTGCTGTAGGCTACTATACAGAGCTGCTGTAGGCTACTATACAGAGCTGCTGTAGGCTACTATACAGAGCTGCTGTAGGCTACTATACAGAGCTGCTGTAGGCTACTATACAGAACTGCTGTAGGCTACTATACAGAGCTGCTGTAGGCTACTATACAGAGCTGCTGTAGGCTACTATATAGAGCTGCTGTAGGCAGCTTTACAGAACTGCACTGAGACCACACCCCCATGGGATGTTTTAGCCGCTATAAGTACACAATGAGTTCCCATAAGTTGTACTTTAAATGTACATTTTACATAAGTAAATAATACATATCAATGAAGACAACACAAAACATATAACAACAGCCGGGTGAATGAAAGAAATAATAAGCTATTATTGCATCAAATGCAAAGTTGTGACAAAGTTACACAAATGTATATAAATGAAAATCTAGCACTTTATTGATATATTATATGACATGTGAAAACATACCGAGCTGATGATGAGCAGAAGAAGACCCATTCTGGTGATAACTCCCTCAGACATTGTTGCCTCGTTTATTTCAACAGCGCGCTCTCACTCAGTCCAACACGTTTGTTTTCGTTCCGTGTGACAGACACGCAGACGGGAGTTTCCCTTTTCTCTCACTCCACCGGTAGTTGTTCGTTGACTCTCTGCAGGGCTCCAGGGGCTAGCTAGACTGAGGCATGGACGAGAGAACCCCTACTTTAAATACTCCGCGAGGCGGGGTGTAGCCCAGGAAACAAGAGTTATGCCACGCGACCCAAAGGGGTCAAAATATTCACATTCCAGATGGCTTTATTTTTCCTAATTCCTGAGAGGAGAGCTGTTTTTAAAGACAGGCATCCCCCTCCATCAACCTACTGTTCAGCCAGGTGGGAGTTATTTTATGTACTAAGGCAGGAACTGACAAAAGATGTTCGTGAGTTTAATTTGACATGGACTAAAGGAGAACAGTGTTCATGTTGGCCACCATTCAGACCAAAATAGCCTACACCAGGAACATGGTTACAGTGATTATGAAGTTGGAATTAAAATGCATGTGTATTGGGGAAAGATTTATAGTATTAAGTAATAACCAGGGGAAATAACACAAAGATTGCAAGCCATGGGGGCTCAAAAGTAGTGTACTACTTTATGTAGGTAATAGGGTGCTATTTGGGAAGGACTCAAAGTATAAACGTTGTTCAACATGATATGAACCTTAAATAACACACAGAGACCAACCTAATAGTAACTGTCAACAGGTGACTACAGGTGACACACGGTAACAGGTAATGGTCAGTCGTTTAGAAGAGGGCATCGCTCACCGTCTGCCAATATCAGATATGACCCGTAAATCATTGTCAATAGTCATCTTGGTCTTTCCCTACACTCTGTGCCCCTCCTCTTGTACCTGTCTTAGAGGTAGTTTACAGGTAGTGTCGGGGTTACAGAGGTCTTTTCCTGTCTTAGAGGTAGTTTACAGGTAGTGTCGGGGTCACAGAGGTCTTTACCTGTCTTAGAGGTAGTTTACAGGTAGTGCCGGGGTCACAGAGGTCTTTACCTTTCTTAGAGGTAGTTTACAAGTAGCACCGGGGTCACAGAGATCTTTACCTGTCTTAGAGGTAGTTTACAAGTTGCGCCGGGGTCACAGAGGTCTTTACCTGTCTTAGAGGTAGTTTACAGGTAGTGTCGGGGTCACAGAGGTCTTTACCTGTCTTAGAGGTAGTTTACAGGTAGCGCCGGGGTCACAGAGGTCTTTACCTTTCTTAGAGGTAGTTTACAGGTAGTGTCGGGGTCACAGAGGTCTTTACCTGTCTTAGAGGTAGTTTACAGGTAGCGTCGGGGTCACAGAGGTCTTTACCTGTCTTAGAGGTAGTTTACAGGTAGTGTCGGGGTCACAGAGGTCTTTTCCTTTCTTAGAGGTAGTTTACAGGTAGTGTCGGGGTCACAGAGGTCTTTACCTGTCTTAGAGGTAGTTTACAGGTAGTGTCGGGGTCACAGAGGTCTTTACCTTTCTTAGAGGTAGTTTACAGGTAGTGTCGGGGTCACAGAGGTCTTTACCTGTCTTAGAGGTAGTTTACAGGTAGCGCCGGGGTCACAGAGGTCTTTACCTGTCTTAGAGGTAGTTTACAGGTAGTGTCGGGGTCACAGAGGTCTTTTCCTTTCTTAGAGGTAGTTTACAGGTAGTGTTGGGGTCAAGAGGTCTTTACCTGTCTTAGAGGTAGTTTACAGGTAGCGTCGGGGTCAAGAGGTCTTTACCTTTCTTAGAGGTAGTTTACAGGTAGTGTCGGGGTCACAGAGGTCTTTTCCTTTCTTAGAGGTAGTTTACAGGTAGTGTCGGGGTCACAGAGGTCTTTACCTGTCTTAGAGGTAGTTTACAGGTAGCGTCGGGGTCACAGAGATTTTTGGTATGAATAGGAAGTAAGGCTTTAATCAAGGTAACTTATAGTTTGAATAAGAGCATCAGTTTAAGCGTAAAGGACAAACATTGGACGTTCATTATGCAACAGCTATCGTTTTGAGAGTTCTTAGAGTGAGAGAGAGAGAGAGAGAGACAGAGACAGAGAGAGAGACAGAGAGAGAGAGAGAGAGAGAGACAGAGAGAGAGAGAGAGAGAGAGAGAGAGAGACAGAGAGAGCGAGAGAGAGAGAGAGAGAGAGAGAGAGAGATGAAAGATCACCAGTACAGAGTAATGTTGATGTTTCTAACCACCAGAGAGGAAATGTCCGTCATGACATCCTATGTAATTGGACGTGAGCGTATTAAACCCCACATTAGAGGATTAAGAAGGATGACAGGTCCACACACAGTAGTTAAAACAAGAACAGCCTGTCCACTCCTCACTGGTCAGGTGTAAATAGGAAACACACATGGTGAAGGAAAAAGTCAATGTTGTGCTTTTTTTTTCTTTTTTTCGCCCGGCTAGCAGCTATTTCCTGGATCATGTCAACCCTCATGAAGCTGTGTGTGTCTACCTAGAAAGTCAAGAGGTTCTGTTTGCCCAAACGCCACAGCGAGCACACTCACACCAGGGATCATATTTGAGAACATAATGAACAAGAACAAGCTAACTTGGTGTGTAACCCCCCCCCCCCCCCCACCCCACCCCACCCCACCTCCGGCTAGAGGAAACCGTGCCTTGGCAACACGAGCCGGGACAAGCTAAAGCTAAAGCATGTTCAAAACAGAACCGTAACTAAGGAGGGCCGTACATGGACTAGTATCTTGAGGTCTCTAGCCGAGAGACCTTGGCTAGTCCCTAGCTCAGAGCATTGAAGGCTGATGGCTGCAATGTGTGAATTTCAAAAAGACCGGCCTCAGTTGAGAGAGACAGCCAGTAGAGAGAGTTAGGACATGTAAACACTGTTGATACCACATGGACAGGGACAGTTTTAATAAAGACTAGAGAGAGGTCAAAGAGCTCTAATCCACATGATACTACATGGATACTGGGCTGGGCACGGGACAGAGGTCAGCAGCCAATGATTTTGCATAATAGCTCAACCGGTTGCTATTTATGTGAGGTAGCAGTTCCCTTACCATGCAACAGGCAAGGATAACATCCGAAGCCTGTAACTTAGTTAAGAATGATAAACACGCTCAAGCCTGGATCATCATAAGGATTGATGCCATATCACTAGGGAACACAAGCAACAATTCAGCCGCTATGGTAACACTGGTACTCTGTGTTTAGACTTCAGTACTAGACTACATCAATAGAATGCTGCAGTGTGTGTGTGTGCGGGTGCGTGTGTGTGTGTGTGTGTGTGTGTGTGTACGTGTGCGTGCGTGTGTGTGTGTGTTTTTAGCTCATGTTTACGATTTATTTGCTTTTGTTGCCGTTCATTGACCGCATCATAAACTTCCACACACTGTAATTCACGCCACTTGTGTTTGTAGTACCACACATGGCCACCAGGAGGCCATCACCACGCTGCTCACAGTCTCTCTCTAGACAGATGTGTTGCCTCCCCACAACATACAAATGTTCTGGCTTAACACCAGTGCTGTTGCTGCCCTAGGTCTGGGATTTCAGAGATTACAATGCTCATATCACGGAGAGAGAGGAAGAAGGCCACATCTGTGTGTGTGTGTGTGTGTGTGTGTGTGTGTGTGTGTGTGTGTGTGTGTGTGTGTGTGTGTGTGTGTGTGTGTGTGTGTGTGTGTGTAAATGGGGGATTTAACCATAAATAAACTTTCCTACTGTATCTGATCTACATCAAAAACAATTATACACGAGGTGAGGTCCTGGGGACTAAACTGAGACAGCACAGGGTCTTTAAGTCAGGGAGTAGAGCATGGAAATAAACAGGCCAGGTATATAAACCAATTTTAAACCGTTACAATGTGTTGTTCATGCGTTTTTTTCATTGTCTGTACATGTGATCATTAGCCACATTTATATCCCGGTATGTTTCCACTCTGTGGTACGCTGACGGGGATTCTTGCTACCCAGGAAACCCAGTGGGTATGGTCTTGATTGAGATGACATCTGCCCTGACCTCAGTCCCTGTAAGGTCATCCAACTTGGCATCAAAATAAACCCCTTTGACTCATAGACTTATTAATGGCCCGAATCTATGGGGAGTTAATTGCTTCCTGTGTTAATAATGAACGGTTTCCTATGGTCTCTGGTCAAATGTAGTGCACTATGTAGGAAATAGGCTGTCTTTTGGAATGAGGTGTTTGACTGGCTTTGCTCTCCTCTTTGCCTGACGCTTCTGTCTGTGCCACTGCTCTCTGGTGACTCACACCGTCCAACAGTCAAAGCCTCGAACGCACCGACCGAGACCACAACACGCCGGGTCCTCGCTGGAACTCAGGCTGTGTGACAAATGGCACCCTATTCCCTATTTAGTGCCTGACTCTTTTTTTTTTATATAGGCCCTGATCACAAAGGAGTGCACTAAACAAAGGAGGAATGGGGTTCCATTTGGGACGCATGCCAGGTCTCTGCTCTCAGTCTCCACGGCCTTTAAGACCCATCGTAAGTCTTCATCACGTTCGCTGACGAAAAATCCTTCAAAAAGAAACCCGACTTACCGACACTAACGCAGCAGTCCCCAGTCAGAGAAAAACATTCTTCCCCTTATTACTTACAGCGATGATTCATCTGCGTTGGGTTGACTCCCTCCCTCTAGTCTCATATCTCAGGCAGGCAGCAAAGTGTGAGGGCCAACAAGGGCTTATCATCAGGGAGCTTCCTGGACCTCCTGTGGAGGAGAAGAGAGCAGAGTTCATGGCTGTCCCAAATGGAACTGTATTCCCTATATAGTGCACTACTTTTTACCAGGGCCCATAGGTAATAGGGGAATAGGGTAGTGCACTTTGTAAGGCATAGGGTACAATTTAGGCCGCACTCTTAGTTCATGACCTCACACAGTCCACCTCCTTCTCACACTCTTTTATCTCAGCTGACTAGCAGTTCCTCCATGCCAGATAACCTCACCTGTTAGTGAAGCTGAGTGGCGTTATTAGAGAAGGATTATCCAGCTCGGCAGGATGGAGGGTGGAACACTCCCCAGCCAGAGCCCAGCCGTGTGGTAGGAGCCTGCCGGACAACCTGATTACGTCGGGGTAACTTTCCTGCTGAGATGAACAGAAAGTGGAACGTAGGCCTCATCTGGTTCTGTGGGTTTCCTTCGCGACGTACGCAGTTCATTGCCTGTCGTCTGGGAACGAGATGACGCCTGTGATATTCCTTCTGACAGGGAGGTGAACTTTGGCCCACGATGCTTACCGTATCGTGCGGAACCCAGTGTAAATACTGTCGACAATGTCTGCATCCCAGGGCCCTGGTCAGAAGTAGTCCACTATATGTGTGATGCATATTGTATACCCTGGACTTTGAGACAGAAGGCTCCACACAATCAGAACTAGTGAAAGGCAAAAATATATATTCTTCCCAACTTGTGAAAAAAGCGTGTTTGGATCCAGTTTCATTTCCTTCTGTTTCATAGAGAAAATAGTGTTTTATTAATTCAGTACATTCTAAATGTACAGTACATTCTCGCCTCTGTCTGCTAAGTCTTACCCACCCACCCAGCCTCTGTCTGCTAAATCTACCCATCCAGCCACCCAGCCTCTGTCTGCTACCCATCCAGCCACCCAGCCTCTGTCTGCTACCCACCCAGCCACCCAGCCTCTGTCTGCTACCCACCCAGCCTCTTTTATTTGATTTATTTATCTGTTATTTTACCCAGTAAGTTGACTGAGAACACATTCTCATTTGCAGCAACGACCTGGGGAATAGTTACAGGGGAGAGGAGGGGGCCACCCAGCCTCTGTCTGCTATGAATCTTTTTTATTTGATTTATTTATCTGTTATTTTACCCAGTAAGTTGACTGAGAACACATTCTCATTTGCAGCAACGACCTGGGGAATAGTTACAGGGGAGAGGAGGGGGATGAATGAGCCAATTGTAAACTGGGGATTATTAGGTGACCGTGATGGTTTGAGGGCCAGATTGGGAATTTAGCCAGGACACCAGGGTTAACACCCCTACTCTTAAGATAAGTGCCATGGGATCTTTAATGACCTCAGAGAGTCAGGACACCCGTTTAACATCCCATCCGAAAGACGGCATCCTACACAGGGCAGTGTCCCCGATCACTGCCCTGGGGCATTGGGATATTTTTTTAGACCAGAGGAAAGAGTGCCTCCTACTGGCCCTCCAACACCACTTCCAGCAGCATCTGGTCTCCCATCCAGGAACTGACCAGGACCAACCCTGCTTAGCTTCAGAAGCAAGCCAGCAGTGGTATGCAGGGTGGTATGTCTGCTACCCACCCACCCAGTCTCTTACTGCTACCGATCCACCCAGCCAGCCTCTAACTGCTACCCTTCCAGCCAGCCTCTGACTGCTACCTATCCACCCAGCCTCTAACTGCTACCCACCCACCCAGTCTCTGACTGCTACCCACCCACCCAGCCTCTGACTGCTCCCCACCCAGCCAGCCTCTAACTGCTATCCAGCCTCTAACTGCTACCCAGCCACCCAGGCTCTAACTGCTACCCACCCAGCCAGCCTCTGACTGCTACCCAGCCTCTGACTGCTACCCACCCACCCAGACTCTAACTTCTACCCATCCAGCCAGCCTCTGACTGCTACCCACCCAGCCAGCCTCTGACTGCTACACAGCCTCTGACTGCTACCCACCCACCCAGACTCTAACTTCTACCCATCCAGCCAGCCTCTGACTGCTACCCACCCAGCTAGCCTCTGACTGCTACCCAGCCTCTGACTGCTACCCACCCACCCAGTCTCTAACTTCTACCCATCCAGCCAGCCTCTGACTGCTACCCACCCAGCCAGCCTCTGACTGCTACCCAGCCTCTGACTGCTACCCACCCAGCCAGCCTCTGACTGCTACCCATCCAGCCAGCCTCTGACTGCTGACTGCTACCCACCCAGCCAGACTCTAACTGCTACCCATCCAGCCAGCCTCTGACTGCTACCCACCCAGCCAGCCTCTAACTGCGACCCACCCACCCAGCCTCTGACTGCTACCCAGCCAGCCTTTAACTGCTACCCACCCACCCAGCCTCTAACTGCTACCCACCCAGCCTTTGACTGCTACCCACCCACCCAGCCTCTAACTGCTACCCACCCACCCAGTCTCTAACTGCTACCCACCCAGCCTTTGACTGCTACCCACCCAGCCAGCCTCTAACTGCGACCCACCCACCCAGCCTCTAACTGCTACCCAGCCACCCAACCTCTGACTGCTACCCACCCAGTCAGCCTCTAAACCCGACCCACCCACCCAGCCTCTAACTGCTACCCATCCACCCAGCCTCTGACTGCTACCCATCCAGCCAGCCTCTAATTGCTACCCAGCCACCCAGCCTCTGACTGCTACCCACCCAGCCTCTGTCTGCTACCCACACACCCAGCCTCTGTCTGCTACCCACACACCCAGCCTCTGTCTGCTACCCACCCACCCAGTCTCTGACTGCTACCCACCCACCCAGCCTCTGACTGCTCCCCACCCATCCAGCCTCTAACTGCTACCCAGCCACCCAGCCTCTAACTGCTACCCAGCCACCCAGCCTCTAACTGCTACCCATCCACCCAGCCTCTAACTGCTACCCACCCAGCCTCTTCTATCTAGGTGAGAAAAACATATCTTTTACCATGGATCAAACCTCTAGATCCCTCCCTCCCTCCCAGATCTAGACAAATCTAGATCAATATTTATGTCAATATTATTCTATGTAAGAGTCTAAACTGGACAAGGCTGCAAACACAAGACTCAATGCAGTAATAAAGAAAGAATATAAAAAACGGGCCAGGCAGGGGGATTGAGTCACTGCTGAGGTGTTAAATAGTGTCTTTACTATGGGTCTCCCTCTCATCTCCCTCGCTGTGCTCCCTCTATGGAACCTGGTCAAAGATAGTGCACTATATAGGGAATAGGGTTCTATAGGGCTCTGGTCTAAAGTAGTGCACTATATAGGGAACAGGGTTCTATAGGGCTCTGGTCTAAAGTAGTGCACTATATAGGGAATAGGGTTCCGTTTGGGACACAGCCCCCTATCATCAGTCCTGAGGAGCTTTGTTCTCGTTAGTAACAGAGTGTCTGACCTACTCAAGTACAACCTAACTTAAATGAGAGCACTCTTGTAAAGTGTGGACCCAACTGTGTAGTTTGTATGAGAAGGCTGGATCACAGAAATAAAGATCGCTCTATGTGCGATGTTGTCTCAGGTTTCACTCAGGGCTCCCGAGTGGCACAGCGGTCTAAGGCAATGCATGTCAGAGCTAGAGGCGTCACTACAGACCCTAGTTTGATTCCAGGCTGTATCACACCCGGCCGTGATTGGGAGTACCATAGGCCCAGTGTCGTCCGGGTTAGGGTTTGGCCTGGGTAGGCCATTATTGTAAATAAGAATTTGTTCTTAACTGACTTGCCCAGTTAAATAAAGATTCAATTTAAAAAATGGTGGCCTTTCATTGGAGGGGGATGGCATTGAGGGATTTTTAGGCAAAGTCTTAGAGAGATAAGAAGACGTCAGAGCTGGTTGTCAACAGTTTTCTGGACAGTTTTCTGCGGCACAAATGCTTCGAAATTCAAATGAACCCTCCTGTCAAACTATATTTCAATCAAACATGAAAAAAAGTCATCATGAAATGTTGGGGGCAGGAGCACGAGTAGCAGTATAGAGAGAACCACAAAAAAAAAAACGAATGGGGGGGAAACGTCCACCCCGTTCTGAGCAGCAAACGCCCAAATAAAATTCCCAATGCCTACATTGCATAATTCATTCAAGTCATGCGGGCAGCAACTCTAAGACACTGCAGAAATAGAGACGACAAGCCTCAGGGTTCCTGCGTCCAAAATGGTACACTATTCTCTATATAGTGCACTACTTTTAGGGCCTATAGGACCCACGGGACTCTGGTAAAAAGTAGTGCACGATTAATAGGGTGCCATTTGGTACGCAACCAGACTCTACAGCCCCGTGTGGTGGCAAGACCTCCTCCCCTCCCCTACTCCTCTCATCCTCCCATCATCCTCCAATCCTCCCCTCATCCTCCTCCCCTCCTACCACCCCCTCATCCCCTTCTCCCCTCCTCCTCCCTTCCTCCCATCCTACCATCCTCCCATCATCCTCCAATCCTCCCCTCCTACCACCCCCCTCATCCCCTCCTCCCCTCCTCCTCCCATCCTACCATCCTCTCATCATCCTACAATCCTCCCATCCTCCTCCCCTCTTCCCCTCCTCCTACCCTCCTGTCCTCCCTTCATACTCCTCCTACCATCCATCCCCTCCTCCCCTCATAACATCCTCCCCTCCTCTCACACCCCTCATCCTTCTCCCCTCCTCCTTCCCTCCTCCCTTCCTCCCATCCTCCAAACCTCCCATCCTCCTCCCCTCTTCCCATCCTCCCATCCTCCAAACCTCCCATCCTCCTCCCCTCTTCCCATCCTCCTCTCCTCCTCCCTGCTCACATCCTCCCAGCAAAATCCTCCCCTACTCCCCCTCCCATTCTCCTCCCCTCTTCCCATCCTCCTCCCCCTTCCATCCTCCTCTCCTCCCATCATTCTCCAAACCTCCCATCCTCCTCTCCTCCCATCCTCCTCCCATCCTCCCCTCATCCCCTCCTCCTATCCTCACATCTCACTCCCATCCTTCTCCCCTCCTCCCATCCTCCCTCCTCCCATCATCCTCCCATCCTCCTCCCATCCTCATCCCCTCCTCCTATCCTCACATCTCACTCCCATCCTTCTCCTCTCCTCCCATCCTCCTCCCATCCTCCCCTCCTCCTATCCTCACATCTCACTCCCATCCTCCTCCCATCCTCCTCCCATCCTTCTCCCCTCCTCCCCTCATACTCCTCACCCCTCCCATCCTCCCTCCTCCCATCATCCTCCAAATCCTCCCATCCTCCCCTCATCCTATCCTCACATCTCACTCCCATCCTTCTCCCCTCCTCCCATCCTCCTATCCTCCCTCCCTCCTCTCACTCCCATCCTCCCTCTCCCATCCTCCCCTCATCCTATCCTCACATCTCACTCCCATCCTTCTCCCCTCCTCCCATCCTCCCATCCTCCCCTCATCCTATCCTCACATCTCACTCCCATCCTTCTCCCCTCCTCCCATCCTCCCCTCATCCTATCCTCACATCTCACTCCCATCCTTCTCCCATCCTCCTATCCTCCCCTCCCCCTATCCTCACATCTCACTCCCATCCTTCTCCTCTCCTCCCATCCTCCCATCCTCCTCTGGCTCTGGTTATTTTGCCTAAAATAATGTTCTCCCTCGAGGACACCTGCTGGGGTTATGAAAGCATCCTGTTTTTAATGAAGTGAGGTGGCGGTTCTAAAAATAGAACGCGGGCAGTGCTCCTCCCCTCTGCTCCCTCCTCCCTCAGCCGTTGGCCGCTTGCTGCCTGCGTTCCGTCTCAGCTGCTTCTCCCTCGGGATGTTGTTTTGAAGTCTCTGGTACATTCCTCACACGCCTTGGCCAGCCTCAGTGTGTGGTCCAAATGCCACCCTATTCACTTTGTAGTGCGCTACTTTTGACCAGAGACCTATGGCTATTTCCCATAGGGTGGCATTTGGGACGCAAGCTCACATTTTTTGCCTCTTTCTCTCTCTATCCCCCTTTACCTCTCCCTCCTCCCTTGCCTTAAGAATGTTTGAGAAGGACTCTTTGTCCCATAGCTGTGGTTAGCTGGTGTTCTGTAGCGTCGTCTGGTAATGTTGGACACCAGGTACGTGACTACAGCTGACTCAATTTAGCCTCTCTTCAGTTCCAGTTTTCCAGAATGGCTGATTCACTCAATACAGTATCTGAAGCTCTGGAGTCTGTTCACCTGCAGAGATCCCCATCTCATTCTGAATATTGGCTTTAAAACTTTGCAGAGTTCCTCCACCTTAATATAAACGGTACTGACACCCATTTCAGTCCAAGTCAAGCACTGCACATACCTGTTACGCAAAACACACATTTTACCCCCAAAATGGCAGTTTCCTTGGACGCGGAGAATGCTCATACCTGTTTAGAACACTCAGAGTTTGGTTCAAGGCCAAACCTTATTAAGAATGTATCACTTTTATACTAAATTGACTGTGCTAGTGGCAGACTCCACTAAGCTGGCAGGCTGGCTAACAGCCTGCTGCCTGGCCTGCTGAGGAGTGACGGACTCCATCATAGACCTGGCTCTAACTCCTCTAGCTCCACAATGAGATAGGGTGCAGGCCAGGCAGCAGGCTGTTAGCCAGCTTGCCAGCTTAGTGGAGTCTGCCACTAGCACAGTCAGTGTAGTCAGCTCAGCTATCCCCATTGAGACCATGTCTGTGCCTCGATCTAGGTTGGGCAAAACCAAACATGGCGGTGTTCGCCTTAGCAATCTCACTAGGATAAAGACCTCCTCCATTCCTGTCATTATTGAAAGAAATTGTGATATCTTACATCTCAAAATAGGGCTACTTAATGTTAGATCCCTCACTTCCAAGGCAGTTACTGTCAATTAACTAATCACTGATCATAATCTTGATGTGATTGGCCTGACTGAAACATGGCTTAAGCCTGATGAATTTACTGTGTTAAATGAGGCCTCACCTCCTGGTTACACTAGTGACCATATCCCCCGCGCATCCTGCAAATACAGAGGTGTTGCTAACAGCAAATTTCAATTTACAAACAAAAATGACTGCGTTTTCATCTTTTGAGTATCTAGTCATGAAATCTATGCAGCCTACTCAATCACTTTTTATAGCTACTGTTTACAGGCCTCCTGGGCCATATACAGCGTTCCTCACTGAGTTCCCTGAATTCCCTATCGGACCTTGTAGTCATGGCAGATAATATTCTAATTTTTGGTGACTTCAATATTCACATGGAAAAGTCCACAGACCCCCTCCAAAAGGATTTCGTAGCCATCATCGACTCAGTGGGTTTTGTCCAACATGTCTCCGGACCTACTCACTGCCACAGTCATATTCTGGACCTAGTTTAGTCCCGTGGAATAAATGTTGTGGATCTTTTTTTTGTTTTTGTTTTTTTGTTGTTGAATTTGACCCCCTTTTTCTCCCCAATTTCATGGTATCCAATTGTTAGTAGTTACTATCTTGTCTCATCGCTACAACTCCCGTACGGCTCGGGAGAGACGAAGGTTTAAAGTCATGCGTCCTCCGATACACAACCCAACCAAGCCGCACTGCTTCTTAACACAGCGCGCATCCAACCCGGAAGCCAGCCGCACCAATGTGTCAGAGGAAACACCGTGCACCTGGCAACCTTGGTTAGCGCGCACTGAGCCCGGCCCGCCACAGGAGTCGCTGGTGCGCGATGAGATAAGGACATCCCTACCGGCCACGCCCTCCCTAACCCGGATGACGCTAGGCCAATTGTGCGTCGCCCCACGGACCTCCCAGTCGTGGCCTGTTACGACAGAGCCTGGGCGCGAACCCAGAGTCTCTGATGGCACAGCTGGCGCTCCCATCCTCCTCCCATCCTCATCCCCTCCTCCTATCCTCACATCTCACTCCCATCCTTCTCCTCTCCTCCCATCCTGCAGTACAGCGCCCTTAACCACTTTGCCACCCGGGAGGCCCCAATGTTGTGGATCTTAATGTTTTTCCTCATAATCCTGGACTATCGGACCACCATTTTATTACCATTTTATTATTGTAATTTTATTATTGTAATCGCAACAAATAATCTGCTCAAACCCCAACCAAGAAACATCAAAAGCCTTGCTATAAATTCTAGGACAACCCAAAGATTCCTAGATGCCCTTCCAGACTCCCTCCACCTTCCCAAGGATGTCAGAGTACAAAAATCAGTTAACCACCTTAAACTTGCATAATACCCTAGATGCAGTCGCACCCCTAAAAACTAAAAACATTTGTCATAAGAAACTAGCTCCCTGGTATACAGAAAATACCCGAGCTCAGAAGCAAGCTTCCAGAAAATTGGAACGGAAATGGCGCCACACCAAACTGGAAATCTTCCAATTAGCTTGGAAAGACAGTACCGTGCAGTATCGAAGTGCCCTCACTGCTGCTCCATCATCCTATTTTCCCAACATTAATTGAGGAAAATAAGAACAATCCAAATTTATTTTTGATACAGTCGCAAAGCTAACTAAAAAGCAGCTGA
Organism: Oncorhynchus tshawytscha; assembly: GCF_018296145.1. Taxonomy (NCBI): domain Eukaryota; kingdom Metazoa; phylum Chordata; class Actinopteri; order Salmoniformes; family Salmonidae; genus Oncorhynchus; species Oncorhynchus tshawytscha. Next base: position 9,010,999 of record NC_056441.1, on the reverse strand, counting down.
CTTTCACTTCTGCAGTGATAAATTCATGAACTTCTTTGACGAAAAGATCATGATCATTAGAAAGCAAATTGTGGACTGCTCTTTAAATATGCGTATTCCTCCAAAGCTCAGTTGTCCTGAGGCTGCACATCTCTGCCAGGACCTAGAATCAAGGGAGACACTCAAGTTTTTTAATACTATAACTCTTGGCACATTGATGAAAATAATCATGGCCTCTAAACCTTCAAGCTGCATACTGGACCCTATTCCAACTACTGAAAGAGCTGAACTACTGAACGAGCTGCTTCCTGTGCTTGGCCCTCCTATGTTGAACATAATAAACGGCTCTCTATCCACCGGATGTGTACCAAACTCACTAAAAGTGGCAGTAATAAAGCCTCTCTTGAAAAAGCCGAACCTTGACCCGGGAAAATAGTAAAACCTATTGGCCTATATCGAATCTCCCATTCCTCTCAAAAAAAAATTAAAAGCTGTTGCACAGCAACAGCCTTCCTGAAGACAAACCATGTATACGAAACACTTCAGTCTGGTTTTAGACCCCATCATAGCACTGAGGCTGCACTTGTGAAGGTGGTAAATGACCTTTTAATGGTGTCAGACTGAGGCTCTGCATCTGTCCTCGTGCTCCTAGACCTTAGTGTTGCTTTGATACCATCGATCACCACATTCTTTTGGAGAGATTGGAAACCCAAATTGGTCTACACGGACAAGTTCTGGCCTGGTTTAGATCTTATATGTCGGAAAGATATCAGTTTGTCTCTGTGGATAGTTTGTCCTCTGACAAACCATCCATTCGGTGTTCCTCAAGGCTCCGTTTTAGGACCACTATTGTTTTCACTACATATTTTACTCCTTGGTGATTTCATTCGGAAACATAATGTTAACTTTCACTGCTATGCGGAAGACAAACAGCTGTGCATTTCGAAGAAACCTGGTGAAGCCCCAAAATTGCCATCCATGGAAGCCTGTGTTTCTGTTTCTGGGTACGTAACTGGTGGCAGGGAAGTCAAACGCAGGAGAGCAGAACTTGGTAAATAGCCGTTTAATAAACATAACTGCCGTTTATTAAAAAACAACAAACACAAAACCCGTATCGCACCAGTCACACACGTACTTACAATAAACAATCCCTGACAAGGACATGGGGGAAACAGGGGGAACATATACAACATGTAATTAGGGAATTGAAACCAGGTGAGTGTGAAAACAAGGCAAAACAAATGGAACATCAAAAATGGATCGGCGATGGCTTGAAGACCGGTGACGTCGACCGCTGAACACCGCCCGAACAAGGAGAGGAACAGACTTTGGCAGAAGTCGTGACAGTTTCAGACATAAGGAAGTGGATGGCAACAAACGTTCTACTTTTAAACTCAGACAAAACAGAGATGCTAGTTCTAGGTCCAAGAGAAACAAAGGTATCTTCTGATGGTTGTACAGTCGTCTCAAATAAAACTGTGAAGGACTTCAGTGTTACTCTGGACCCTGATCTCTCTTTTGACGAACATATCAAGACTGTTTCAGGATAGCTTTGTTCCATCTACATAACATTGCAAAAAAATCTGAAGATTTCTGTCCAAAAATTATACAGAAAAATTCATCCATGCTTTTGTCACTTCTAGGTTAGACTACTGCAATAACTCTACTTTCTGGCTACCCGGATAAAGCACTAAATAAACTTCAGTTAGTGCTAAAGACGGCTGCTAGAATCTTGACTAGAACCAAAAAATTGGATCATATTACTCCAGTGCTAGCCTCTCTACACTGGCTTCATGTTATAGCTTAGGGCTGATTTCAAGGTTTTACTGCTAACCTACAAAGCATTACATGGGCTTCAAATCAAATCAATTTTTATTTGTCACATTAGCAGATGTTAATGCGAGTGTAGCGAAATGCTTGTGCTTCTAGTTCCGACAATGCAGTAATAACCAACAAGTAATCTAACTAACAATTCCAAAACTACTGTCTTATACACACAAGTGTAAGGGGATAAAGAATATGTACATAAAGATATATGAATGAGTGATGGTACAGAGCGGCATAGGCATGATACAGTAGATGGTATCGAGTACAGTATATACATATGAGATGAGTATGTAAACAAAGTGGCATAGTTAAAGTGGCTAGTGATACATGTATTACATAAAGATGCAGTAGATGATATAGAGTACAGTATATACGTATACATATGAGATGAATAATGTAGGGTATGTAAACATTATATTAGGTAGCATTGTTTAAAGTGGCTAGTGATATATTTTACATCATTTCCCATCAATTCCCATTATTAAAGTGGCTGGAGTTGAGTCAGTGTGTTGGCAGCAGCCACTCAATGTTAGTGGTGGCTGTTTAACAGTCTGATGGCCTTGAGATAGAAGCTGTTTTTCGGTCTCTCGGTCCCAGCTTTGATGCACCTGTACTGACCTCGCCTTCTGGATGATAGCGGGGTGAACAGGCGGTGGCTCGGGTGGTTGTTGTCCTTGATGATCTTTATGGCCTTACTGTAACATCGGGTGGTGTAGGTGTCCTGGAGGGCAGGTAGTTTGCCCCCGGTGATGCGTTGTGCAGACCTCACTACCCTCTGGAGAGCCTTACGGTTGTGGGTGGAGCAGTTGCCGTACCAGGCGGTGATACAGCCCGCCAGGATTCTCTCGATTGTGCATCTGTAGAAGTTTGTGAGTGCTTTTGGTGACAAGCCGAATTTCTTCAGCCTCCTGAGAATGAAGAGGCGCTGCTGCGCCTTCGTCACGATGCTGTCTGTGTGGGTGTACCAATTCAGTTTGTCTGTGATGTGTATGCCGAGGAACTTAAAACTTGCTACCCTCTCCACTACTGTTCCATCGATGTGGATAGGGGGGTGTTCCCTCTGCTGTTTCCTGAAGTCCACAATCATCTCCTTAGTTTTGTTGACGTTGAGTGTGAGGTTATTTTCCTGACACCACACTCCGAGGGCCCTCACCTCCTCCCTGTAGGCCGTCTCGTCGTTGTTGGTAATCAAGCCTACCACTGTTGTGTCGTCCGCAAACTTTATGATTGAGTTGGAGGCGTGCATGGCCATGCAGTCGTGGGTGAACAGGGAGTACAGGAGAGGACTCAGAACGCACCCTTGTGGGGCCCCAGTGTTGAGGATCAGAGGGGTGGAGATGTTGTTGCCTACCCTCACCACCTGGGGGCGGCCCGTCAGGAAGTCCAGTACCCAGTTGCACAGGGTGGGGTCGAGACCCAGGGTCTCGAGCTTGATGACGAGCTTGGAGGGTACTATGGTGTTGAATGCCGAGCTGTAGTCGATGAACAGCATTCTCACATAGGTATTCCTCTTGTCCAAATGGGTTAGGGCCGTGTGCAGTGTGGTTGAGATTGCATCGTCTGTGGATGGGCGGTAAGCAAATTGGAGTGGGTCTAGGGTGTCAGGTAGGGTGGAGGTGATATGGTCCTTGACTAGTCTCTCAAAGCACTTCATGATGAAGGATGTGAGTGCTACGGGGCGGTAGTCGTTTAGCTCAGTTACCTTAGCTTTCTTGGGAACAGAAACAATGGTGGCCCTCTTGAAGCATGTGGGAACAGCAGACTGGGATAGGGATTGATTGAATATGTCCGTGAACACACCAGCCAGCTGGTCTGCGCATGCTCTGAGGGCGCGGCTGGGGATGCCGTCTGGGCCTGCAGACTTGCGAGGGTTAACACGTTTAAATGTTTTACTCACCTCGGCTGCAGTGAAGGAGAGGCCGTATGTTTTGGTTGCAGGCCGTGTCAGTGGCACTGTATTGTCCTCAAAGCGGGCAAAAAAGTGATTTAGTCTACCTGGGAGCAAGACATCCTGGTCCGTGACGGGGCTGGTTTTCTTTTTGTAATCCGTGATTGACTGTAGACCCTGCCACATACCTCTTGTGTCTGAGCCGTTGAATTGAGATTCTACTTTGTCTCTATACTGACGCTTAGCTTGTTTGATTGCCTTGCGGAGGGAATAGCTACACTGTTTGTATTCGGTCATGTTACCGGTCACCTTGCCCTGATTAAAAGCAGTGGTTTGCGCTTTCAGTTTCACGCGAATGCTGCCATCAATCCACGGTTTCTGGTTTGGGAATGTTTTAATCGTTGTTATGGGAACGACATCTTCAACGCACGTTCTAATGAACTTGCACACCGAATCAGCGTATTCGTCAATGTTGTTGTCTGATGCAATACGAAACATATCCCAGTCCACGTGATGGAAGCAGTCTTGGAGTGTGGAATCAGATTGGTTGGACCAGCGTTGAACAGACCTCAGCGTGGGAGCTTCTTGTTTTAGTTTCTGTCTGTAGGCAGGGATCAACAAAATGGAGTCGTGGTCAGCTTTTCCGAAAGGAGGGCGGGGCAGGGCCTTATATGCGTCGCGGAAGTTAGAATAGCAGTGATCCAAGGTTTTGCCAGCCCTGGTTGCGCAATCGATATGCTGATACAATTTAGGGAGTCTTGTTTTCAGATTAGCCTTGTTAAAATCCCCAGCTACAATGAATGCAGCCTCAGGATGTATGGATTCCAGTTTCAAAGAGTCAAATAAAGTTCGTTCAGAGCCATCGATGTGTCTGCTTGGGGGGGGAATATATACGGCTGTGATTATAATCGAAGAGAATTCCCTTGGTAGATAATGCGGTCGACATTTGATTGTGAGGAATTCTAAATCAGGTGAACAGAAGGACTTGAGTTCCTGTATGCTTTTGTGACCACACCACGTCTCGTTAGCCATAAGGCATACGCCCCCGCCCCTCTTCTTACCAGAAAGATGTTTGTTTCTGTCGGTGCGATGCATGGAGAAACCAGCTGGCTGCACCGACTCCGATAGCGTCTCTCCAGTGAGCCATGTTTCCGTGAAGCAAAGAACGTTACAGTCTCTGATGTCCCTCTGGAATGCTAACCTTGCTCTGGGGAGTAGACTGGGGAGTGGTGCACGATGTGCCCGTCTCCGGAGTATGACCAGAAGACCGCTATGTTTCCCTCTTTTACGAAGTCGTTTTTTTGGGTCCTACCTATCTTTCCGATTTGGTCCTGCCGTACATACCTACACGTACGCTACGGTCACAAGACGCAGGCCTCCTTACTGTCCCTAGAATTTCTAATCAAACAGCTGGAGGCAGGGCTTTCTACTATAGAGCTCCATTTTATGGAATGATCTGCCTATCCATGTGAGAGATGCAGACTCGGTCTCAACATTTAAGCCTTTATTGAAGACTCATCTCTTCAGTAGGTCCTATGATTGAGTGTAGTTTGACCCAGGAGTGTGAAGGTGAACAGAAAACCACTGGAGCAACGAACCACCCTTGCTGTCTCTGCCTGGCTGGTTCCCCTCTCTCCACTGGGATTCTCTGCCTCTAACCCTATTACAGGGGCTGAGTCACTGGCTTACTGGGGCTCTTCCATGTCGTCACTTGAGTGGGTTGAGTCACTGACGTGGTCTTCCTGTGGGGGAGATCTTCTTGGGCTATACTCGGCTTTGTCTCAGGATGGTAAGTTGGTGGTTGAAGATATCCCTCTAGTGGTTTGGGCGCTGTGCTTCGGCAAATTGGGTGGGGTTATATCCTGCCTGTTTGGCCCTGTCCAGGGGTATCGTCGGACGGGGCCACAGTATCTCCCGACCCCTCCTGTCTCAGCCTCCAGTATTTATGCTGATGCCATGCTGCTAACAGCACCAAATAGCCCGATGCCATGCTGCTAACAGCACCAAATAGCCAGATGCCATGCTGCTAACAGCACCAAATAGCCCGATGCCATGCAGCTAACAGCACCAAATAGCCCGATGCCATGCTGCTAACAGCACCAAATAGCCCGATGCCATGCTGCTAACAACACCAAATAGCCAGATGCCATGCTGCTAACAGCACCAAATAGCCCGATGCCATGCTGCTAACAACACCAAATAGCCAGATGCCATGCTGCTAACAGCACCAAATAGCCAGATGCCATGCTGCTAACAGCACCAAATAGCCCGATGCCATGCTGCTAACAGCACCAAATAGCCAGATACCATGCTGCTAACAGCACCAAATAGCCCGATGCCATGCTGCTAACAGCACCAACTAGCCAGATGCCATGCTGCTAACAGCACCAACTAGCCCGATGCCATGCTGCTAACAGCACCAAATAGCCAGATGCCATGCTGCTAACAGCACCAAATAGCCAGATGTCATGCTGCTAACAACACCAAATAGCCAGATGCCATGCTGCTAACAACACCAAATAGCCAGATGCCATGCTGCTAACAACACCAAATAGCCAGATGCCATGCTGCTAACAGCACCAAATAGCCAGATGCCATGCTGCTAACAGCACCAACTAACCAGATGCCATGCTGCTAACAACACCAAATAGCCCGATGCCATGCTGCTAACAGCACCAAATAGCCAGATGCCATGCTGCTAACAGCACCAAATAGTCCGATACCATGCTGCTAACAGCACCAACTAGCCAGATGTTACCTCAGCATGCACTAGAAACAATTAACCATTTTAGTAAGCTGTCTGGCTATAAGATCACTTTTTTAAAATTTAACTAGGGAAGTCATTTAAAAACCAATTCTTATTTTCAATTACAGCCTAGGAACAGTGTGTTAACTGCGTTGTTCAGGGGAAGAACAACAGATTTTGACTTTGTCAGCTCAGGGATTGGATCTTACAACCTTTCAGTTATAAGTCCAACGCTCTAACCACTAGGCTTCCTGCCGCCACTTGGGACAAATCAGAGGTAATGCCTTTAAACATACACATTTACAATGATAGCATTGCCTCCCTCCCATTCAAATGGTCTCCAGAAGGAGTTAAATACCTTGAAGTAATGCTAAAACCCCAAACACATGAAGTCATCCCCTTTAACATAGCCATTCTAATTTTAAAAAACAAACACATGAAGTCATCCCCTTTAACATAGCCATTCTAATTAAAAAACCCAAACACATGAAGTCATCCCCTTTAACATAGCCATTCTAATTAAAAAACCCAAACACATGAAGTCATCCCCTTTAACATAGCCATTCTAATTAAAAAACCCAAAGGCATGGAGGCATCCCCTTTAACATAGTCATTCTAATTAAAAAACCCAAACACATGAAGTCATCCCTTTAACATGGTCATTCTAATTAAAAAACCCAAACACATTAAGTCATCCCCTTTAACGTAGCCATTCTAATTAAAAACGCCAAACACATGAAGTCATCTCCTTTAACATTCTAATTAAAAAAGATCAACGGACGACCTCGAAAGATGGAAAGAACCTCCTCTCTCACATTAGGGTAAAAAAAAAAATCAAAAATAAATATGAACATTCTTCCACGTTTAACATACCTACTCAGGGAAATCCCTCTCTCATTTTCGGGAGAATGGTTTGTTAAGGAAGTTCCTCTGGAGAGAGAAACCCCCTCGAGTCAGCCGCTTAAAATGATCAATGGACAGAAATAGAGGTATCCTGGGCCTGCCTGATATTCAGAAATACTATTTGGCATTTAATGCAAGGTACCCTCTTAAATGGGCTAATAACAATGATCCCACTCCTTGGGTGATCATAGAACAAGAGGTATTAGACATGAACCAATGTTCCTTGTCTCTTCGGGCCTTGTGGTACAATCCAAAATACGGACAGTGTCACAGGTTTCTTCTTCTTCCTCTGAGGAGGAGGAGGAGGAGTAGGAAGGATCGGAGGACCAAAATGCAGCGTGGTAGGTATCCATAATGTAATTTAATGGAAAAATTTATAAAAATACAAAAGACCAAGAGAATCAAAATGAAAACCGAAACAGTCCCGAAGGGTGCAAACACTGAAACGGAAAAATAATCACCCACAACTCAAAGGTGAAATCAGGCTACCTAAGTATGGTTCTCAATCAGGGACAATGATTGACAGCTGCCTCTGATTGAGAACCATACCAGGCCAAACACAGAAATCCCAAATTATAGAAAAAAGAACATAGACTGCCCGCCCCAACTCACGCCCTGACCATACTAAAACAAAGACAAAACAAAGGAACTAAGGTCAGAACGTGACAGGGAGGGGATGAAAAAAATGGCATCATAATATTTTCCTGTGAGATTGCTTCCATTTGATATAAAACTCAGAGTGGAATGCAGTCATCCCGTGCCCCTCTAAAGGAAACCTTTAGTAAGTAGAGAATGGTAAACTAAAGGAAGCCTATAGTAAATAGAGAATGGTAAACTAAAGGAAGCCTATAGTAAATAGAGAATGGTAAACTAAAGGAAGCCTATAGTAAATAGAGAATGGTAAACTAAAGGAAGCCTATAGTAAATAGAGAATGGTAAACTAAAGGAAGCCTATAGTAAATAGAGAATGGTAAACTAAAGGAAGCCTTTAGTAAATAGAGAATGGTAAACTAAAGTTAACTTTCAGTAAATAGAGAATGGGACGCTAAAGTTAACTTTCAGTAAATAGAGAATGGGACGCTAAAGTTAACTTTCAGTAAATAGAGAATGGGACGCTAAAGTTAACTTTCAGTAAATAGAGAATAGTAAACTAAAGGAAACCTTTCGTAAATAACGAATGGGAAGCTGAAGGTATTTCCATGGACTCTGATTTGCATGCGTAAGTCACCTTGATGAAATCCGTAATAACTCCAGCTCTTCAGTATGCCATGCTGCTGAGAACAGTAGAAACATGGGAAAATATCTGAAAGACATGTACAAAGTGTCCAATTCTGTTCAGAATAAATTAATCCATTTAACATTTCTGCATAGATAATATCTAAACTCCTAGGCTGGGCCTGTATTTTTCTGTATTTTCAGTATATGGCTATTTATATAGGCAACCCTGGGGCGGCAGGGTAGCCTAGTGGTTAGAGCGGTGGACTAGCAACTGGAAGGTTGCAAGTTCAAACCCCTGAGCTGACAAGGTACAAATCTGTCGTTCTGCCCCTGAACAGGCAGTTAACCCACTGTTCCTAGGCCGTCATTGAAAATAAGAATTTGTTCTTAACTGACTTGCCTGGTTAAATAAAAGGTAAAATAAATATCTAGTGTCCGTTGACTTATTTACTCTGAGAATTACAACCTAACATAAGGAACTCAACTTGAGTCTTGTATGGTTGTGGGTGTAGACTAGCAGCTATTCATAAAGGAGTCTATACGGAGAGTAATACCTGTATTCATCTTGTGTCTCAGCCACATTGTCCACCAGGATATTCAGACGATCTCATCCTGCTGCACTCCTTGTGGAAGTCAAATGCTACGTACCTACCTGTGTTTGTAAGTGACATAGCTATTGAATTTATTCAATTGGTTAACTATAGAGCTGAAAAAAATTAGATCAAAATATTTGAAAAAAAAATTTACAAAACTTTTTCATTATCTGTGGGGTTCTCTGCTGTTTCAATCAAGGTGATGCTTTAAGGGATGTATTTTTGGGGTTCCGCTTTTCAAAGAGAGATTCCTCTGTAGTGGGGAATAGAGTGTTGAGGTAATGTCCGCCCATTCCAGAACATCGGTCTGTTCTTCCACACACATACACACATCACACACACACACACACACTGGCACATATCACACATCACACACATACACACACACACACACACACACACACACACACTCATCACACACATACACACATCACACACACACACACTGGCACATATCACACATCACAAACATACACACACACACACACACACACACACACACACACACACACACACACACACACATATACACATATACACATACACACATCACACGCACACACACACACCCCTTGGTTCACACACATCACACACATACACACACACCACACACACACACACACACAGCACACACACACACACACACACACACAAACACATCACACACACACACAAACACATCACACACATCACACACACACACTGGCACATATCCCACAATCAGGACAACAAAACCTTCTCTGTGTTTCTCGTACACACACAAGCACACGTAGTCATGCATGAGTGCACACGCACACTTGTTTCCTCATCCCATCCACACCTGTCCAGCAGTCAGACCCAAAAGTCAGCCGGTAATGGCCCTTTATCCTCAGTGGAAGCCAAGCCAGTAAACCATGTCCAGCCTCCTGCCCTTCCCCTTGGTTCAGGTTTATATCCAGCCTCCTGCCCTTCCCCTTGGTTCAGGTTTATATCCAGCCTCCAGTCCTTCCCCTTGGTTCAGGTTCATGTTCAGCCTCCTGCCCTTCCCCTTGGTTCAGGTTCATGTCCAGCCTCCAGACCTTCTCCTTGGTTCAGGTTTATGTCCAGCCTCCTGCCCTTCCCCTTGGTTCAGGTTTATGTCCAGCCTCCAGACCTTCCCCTTGGTTCAGGTTCATGTCCAGCCTCCAGCCCTTCCCCTTGGTTCAGGTTTATGTCCAGCCTCCTGCCCTTCCCCTTGGTTCAGGTTTATATCCAGCCTCCTGCCCTTCCCCTTGGTTTAGGTTCATGTCCAGCCTCCAGCCCTCCCCCTTGGTTCAGGTTCATGTCCAGCCTCCAGTCCTTCCCCTTGGTTCACGTTTATATCCAGCCTCCAGTCCTTCCCCTCGGTTCAGGTTTATGTCCAGCCTCCAGTCCTTCCCCTTGGTTCAGGTTTATGTCCAGCCTCCAGTCCTTCCCCTTGGTTCAGGTTTATGTCCAGCCTCCAGTCCTTCCCCTTGGTTCAGGTTTATGTCCAGCCTCCAGTCCTTCCCCTTGGTTCAGGTTTATGTCCAGCCTCCAGTCCTTCCCCTTGGTTCAGGTTTATGTCCAGCCTCCAGTCCTTCCCCTTGGTTCAGGTTTATGTCCAGCCTCCAGTCCTTCCCCTTGGTTCAGGTTTATGTCCAGCCTCCAGTCCTTCCCCTCGGTTCAGGTTTATATCCAGCCTCCAGTCCTTCCCCTTGGTTCAGGTTTATATCCAGCCTCCAGCCCTTCCCCTTGGTTCAGGTTTATGTCCAGCCTCCTGCCCTTCCCCTTGGTTCAGGTTTATGTCCAGCCTCCAGACCTTCCCCTTGGTTCAGGTTTATATCCAGCCTCCAGTCCTTCCCCTTGGTTCAGGTTTATGTCCAGCCTCCAGTCCTTCCCCTTGGTTCAGGTTTATGTCCAGCCTCCAGTCCTTCCCCTTGGTTCAGGTTTATGTCCAGCCTCCAGTCCTTCCCCTTGGTTCAGGTTTATGTCCAGCCTCCAGTCCTTCCCCTTGGTTCAGGTTTATATCCAGCCTCCAGTCCTTCCCCTTGGTTCAGGTTTATATCCAGCCTCCAGCCCTTCCCCTTGGTTCAGGTTTATGTCCAGCCTCCAGTCCTTCCCCTTGGTTCAGGTTTATGTCCAGCCTCCAGTCCTTCCCCTTGGTTCAGGTTTATATCCAGCCTCCAGTCCTTCCCCTTGGTTCAGGTTTATATCCAGCCTCCAGTCCTTCCCCTTGGTTCAGGTTTATGTCCAGCCTCCAGCCCTTCCCCTTGGTTCAGGTTTATATCCAGCCTCCAGTCCTTCCCGTTGGTTCAGGTTTATATCCAGCCTCCAGTCCTTCCCCTTGGTTCAGGTTTATATCCAGCCTCCAGTCCTTCCCCTTGGTTCAGGTTTATATCCAGCCTCCAGTCCTTCCCCTTGGTTCAGGTTTATGTCCAGCCTCCAGTCCTTCCCCTTGGTTCAGGTTTATGTCCAGCCTCCAGTCCTTCCCCTTGGTTCAGGTTTATATCCAGCCTCCAGTCCTTCCCCTTGGTTCAGGTTTATGTCCAGCCTCCAGTCCTTCCCCTTGGTTCAGGTTTATGTCCAGCCTCCAGTCCTTCCCCTTGGTTCAGGTTTATGTCCAGCCTCCTGCCCTTCCCCCCTTGGTTCAGGTTTATGTCCAGCCTCCAGACCTTCCCCTTGGTTCAGGTTTATGTCCAGCCTCCAGCCCTTCCCCTTGGTTCAGGTTTATGTCCAGCCTCCTGCCCTTCCCCTTGGTTCAGGTTTATATCCAGCCTCCTGCCCTTCCCCTTGGTTTAGGTTCATGTCCAGCCTCCAGCCCTTCCCCTTGGTTCAGGTTTATGTCCAGCCTCCAGTCCTTCCCCTTGGTTCAGGTTTATATCCAGCCTCCAGTCCTTCCCCTTGGTTCAGGTTTATGTCCAGCCTCCAGTCCTTCCCCTTGGTTCAGGTTTATGTCCAGCCTCCAGTCCTTCCCCTTGGTTCAGGTTTATGTCCAGCCTCCAGTCCTTCCCCTTGGTTCAGGTTTATGTCCAGCCTCCAGTCCTTCCCCTTGGTTCAGGTTTATGTCCAGCCTCCAGTCCTTCCCCTTGGTTCAGGTTTATGTCCAGCCTCCAGTCCTTCCCCTTGGTTCAGGTTTATGTCCAGCCTCCAGTCCTTCCCCTTGGTTCAGGTTTATGTCCAGCCTCCAGTCCTTCCCCTTGGTTCAGGTTTATATCCAGCCTCCAGTCCTTCCCCTTGGTTCAGGTTTATATCCAGCCTCCAGCCCTTCCCCTTGGTTCAGGTTTATGTCCAGCCTCCAGCCCTTCCCCTTGGTTCAGGTTTATGTCCAGCCTCCAGACCTTCCCCTTGGTTCAGGTTTATATCCAGCCTCCAGTCCTTCCCCTTGGTTCAGGTTTATGTCCAGCCTCCAGTCCTTCCCCTTGGTTCAGGTTTATGTCCAGCCTCCAGTCCTTCCCCTTGGTTCAGGTTTATGTCCAGCCTCCAGTCCTTCCCCTTGGTTCAGGTTTATGTCCAGCCTCCAGTCCTTCCCCTTGGTTCAGGTTTATATCCAGCCTCCAGTCCTTCCCCCCTTGGTTCAGGTTTATATCCAGCCTCCAGCCCTTCCCCTTGGTTCAGGTTTATGTCCAGCCTCCAGTCCTTCCCCTTGGTTCAGGTTTATGTCCAGCCTCCAGTCCTTCCCCTTGGTTCAGGTTTATATCCAGCCTCCAGTCCTTCCCCTTGGTTCAGGTTTATATCCAGCCTCCAGTCCTTCCCGTTGGTTCAGGTTTATGTCCAGCCTCCAGCCCTTCCCCTTGGTTCAGGTTTATATCCAGCCTCCAGTCCTTCCCCTTGGTTCAGGTTTATATCCAGCCTCCAGTCCTTCCCCTTGGTTCAGGTTTATATCCAGCCTCCAGTCCTTCCCCTTGGTTCAGGTTTATATCCAGCCTCCAGTCCTTCCCCTTGGTTCAGGTTTATGTCCAGCCTCCAGTCCTTCCCCTTGGTTCAGGTTTATGTCCAGCCTCCAGCCTTCCCCTTGGTTCAGGTTTATGTCCAGCCTCCAGTCCTTCCCCTTGGTTCAGGTTTATGTCCAGCCTCCAGTCCTTCCCCTTGGTTCAGGTTTATGTCCAGCCTCCAGTCCTTCCCCTTGGTTCAGGTTTATGTCCAGCCTCCAGTCCTTCCCCTTGGTTCAGGTTTATGTCCAGCCTCCAGTCCTTCCCCTTGGTTCAGGTTTATGTCCAGCCTCCAGTCCTTCCCCTTGGTTCAGGTTTATGTCCAGCCTCCAGTCCTTCCCCTTGGTTCAGGTTTATGTCCAGCCTCCAGTCCTTCCCCTTGGTTCAGGTTTATGTCCAGCCTCCAGACCTTCCCCTTGGTTCAGGTTTATGTCCAGCCTCCAGTCCTTCCCCTTGGTTCAGGTTTATGTCCAGCCTCCAGACCTTCCCCTTGGTTCAGGTTTATGTCCAGCCTCCAGTCCTTCCCCTTGGTTCAGGTTTATATCCAGCCTCCAGTCCTTCCCCTTGGTTCAGGTTTATGTCCAGCCTCCAGCCCTTCCCCTTGGTTTATGTCAGCCTCCAGCCTCAGGTTTATGTCCAGCCTCCAGTCCTTCCCCTTGGTTCAGGTTTATGTCCAGCCTCCAGTCCTTCCAGTCCTTCCCCTTCCCCTTGGTTCAGGTTTATGTCCAGCCTCCAGTCCTTCCCCTTGGTTCAGGTTTATGTCCAGCCTCCAGTCCTTCCCCTTGGTTCAGGTTTATGTCCAGCCTCCAGCCCTTCCCCTTGGTTCAGGTTTATGTCCAGCCTCCAGCCCTTCCCCTTGGTTCAGGTTTATATCCAGCCTCCAGTCCTTCCCCTTGGTTCAGGTTTATATCCAGCCTCCAGCCCTTCCCCTTGGTTCAGGTTTATGTCCAGCCTCCAGTCCTTCCCCTTGGTTCAGGTTTATGTCCAGCCTCCAGTCCTTCCCCTTGGTTCAGGTTTATGTCCAGCCTCCAGCCCTTCCCCTTGGTTCAGGTTTATGTCCAGCCTCCAGTCCTTCCCCTTGGTTCAGGTTTATGTCCAGCCTCCAGTCCTTCCCAGCCTTGGTTCAGGTTTATGTCCAGCCTCCAGTCCTTCCCCTTGGTTCAGGTTTATGTCCAGCCTTCCAGACCTTCCCCTTGGTTCAGGTTTATGTCCAGCCTCCAGTCCTTCCCCTTGGTTCAGGTTTATGTCCAGCCTCCAGACCTTCCCCTTGGTTCAGGTTTATGTCCAGCCTCCAGTCCTTCCCCTTGGTTCAGGTTTATATCCAGCCTCCAGTCCTTCCCCTTGGTTCAGGTTTATGTCCAGCCTCCAGCCCTTCCCCTTGGTTCAGGTTTATGTCCAGCCTCCAGTCCTTCCCCTTGGTTCAGGTTTATGTCCAGCCTCCAGTCTTTCCCCTTGGTTCAGGTTTATGTCCAGCCTCCAGCCCTTCCCCTTGGTTCAGGTTTATGTCCAGCCTCCAGCCCTTCCCCTTGGTTCAGGTTTATATCCAGCCTCCAGTCCTTCCCCTTGGTTCAGGTTTATATCCAGCCTCCAGCCTTCCCCTTGGTTCAGGTTTATGTCCAGCCTCCAGTCCTTCCCCTTGGTTCAGGTTTATGTCCAGCCTCCAGTCCTTCCCCTTGGTTCAGGTTTATGTCCAGCCTCCAGCCCTTCCCCTTGGTTCAGGTTTATGTCCAGCCTCCAGCCCTTCCCCTTGGTTCAGGTTTATGTCCAGCCTCCAGCCCTTCCCCTTGGTTCAGGTTTATGTCCAGCCTCCAGCCCTTCCCCTTGGTTCAGGTTTATGTCCAGCCTCCAGACCTTCCCCTTGGTTCAGGTTTATGTCCAGCCTCCAGTCCTTCCCCTTGGTTCAGGTTTATGTCCAGCCTCCAGACCTTCCCCTTGGTTCAGGTTTATGTCCAGCCTCCAGTCCTTCCCCTTGGTTCAGGTTTATATCCAGCCTCCAGTCCTTCCCCTTGGTTCAGGTTTATGTCCAGCCTCCAGCCCTTCCCCTTGGTTCAGGTTTATGTCCAGCCTCCAGTCCTTCCCCTTGGTTCAGGTTTATGTCCAGCCTCCAGTCCTTCCCCTTGGTTCAGGTTTATGTCCAGCCTCCAGTCCTTCCCCTTGGTTCAGGTTTATGTCCAGCCTCCAGTCCTTCCCCTTGGTTCAGGTTTATGTCCAGCCTCCAGCCCTTCCCCTTGGTTCAGGTTTATGTCCAGCCTCCAGTCCTTCCCCTTGGTTCAGGTTTATATCCAGCCTCCAGTCCTTCCCCTTGGTTCAGGTTTATGTCCAGCCTCCAGCCCTTCCCCTTGGTTCAGGTTTATGTCCAGCCTCCAGTCCTTCCCCTTGGTTCAGGTTTATGTCCAGCCTCCAGTCCTTCCCCTTGGTTCAGGTTTATGTCCAGCCTCCAGTCCTTCCCCTTGGTTCAGGTTTATGTCCAGCCTCCAGTCCTTCCCCTTGGTTCAGGTTTATGTCCAGCCTCCAGCCCTTCCCCTTGGTTCAGGTTTATGTCCAGCCTCCAGCCCTTCCCCTTCCCCTTGTTCAGGTTTATATCCAGCCTCCAGTCCTTCCCCTTGGTTCAGGTTTATATCCAGCCTCCAGCCCTTCCCCTTGGTTCAGGTTTATGTCCAGCCTCCAGTCCTTCCCGTTGGTTCAGGTTTATGTCCAGCCTCCAGTCCTTCCCCTTGGTTCAGGTTTATGTCCAGCCTCCAGTCCTTCCCCTTGGTTCAGGTTTATGTCCAGCCTCCAGCCCTTCCCCTTGGTTCAGGTTTATGTCCAGCCTCCAGCCCTTCCCCTTGGTTGAGGTGAACCAGGATGAGCCAAACACATGTTGGCTGTCCTTGTTCTGTGAAACGTTCCAATCCCTTCCTCTGCTGTCCCACATTCCCGTTTGGATGGACAGACGATTCCAGTAAACTTGTGTTTCGTCAGCTGTGTTTCGTCCGGCCACTTTGGAGAAACACAAATCAGTGAATACCCAGACTGTCACCTGACCGCAAAACAAACGGCTTAGCTGACTCATTAGTTCCTCTGTCATCCTGCTTTCTGACAGACTGCTTTGTATGTAACCATTCAAAAACAAACTGTCAAATCTGAAGCATATGTAAGCCTGGGTTACTTTGTGTTACTGTGTTACTTTGTCATGCTGGTAATATCAACTCCACTATGATATACACATGGTTACACATCATCTTGTGGTATATATCAAACAGGATATGCTATGTATGAAGATATATATGCTTTACATTCTGTTGTGCTAATATGCTTGGATGGATTACCTTTTTAAAGTGATTATTATTTAACCTTTATTCAACTAGGCAAGTCAGTTACAAATTCTTATTTACAATGACGGCCCAGGAACAGTGGGTTAACTGCCTTGTTCAGGGGCATAAGGACAGATTTTTACTTTGTCAGCTCAGTGATTCTTTATACTTTTGTATGAACTATAGTACATTCCTGATAAACTGTCTGTTCCTTTTCTAAAGATCATATCTGTTACTGTTGTTCCACGCCTCCCTTTCACATCCCACGTTGTCTCAGTGGTAGAGGGGGAGGCCCTGCTAAGCTTTTTTCTTTCTAAAAGATATCTGTGAATTATGGAGGTTGACATTCGTGTTCTATTCCTGTGGGGGAACCCCACCAAAGATCTGGGGTGGTCCCGTTCATTTCAGGCCCGTGCAGAGACACGCGATATGACGTAAGCCATACCACTGTGATTGGAGTTCTGGAACCTTTGGAGTCTACCCTCCCTCCCTCCCTCCCTCCCTACCTCCCTACCTCCCTCCCTCTCTCTCCCTTCCTCCCTCCCTCCCTCCCTACCCTCCCTCTCTCTCTCTCCCTCCTCCCTCTCTCTCTCCCTCCCTCCCTGCCTCCCTCTCTCCCTCCCTCCCTGCCTCCCTCCCTCCCTCCCTCCCTCCCTCCTCTCACCCTCCCCCCTCCCTCCCCTCACTCCCTACCTCCCTCCCTCACTCCATCCCTCACTCTCTCTCCCTCTCTCCCTCCCTCCCTCCCTCCCTCCCTCCCTCCCTCCCTTAGGTTTGCCTCCCTCCCTCCCTCCACTAACTCCCTCCCTCCCTCTCCCCTCACTCCCTCCTCCCTCCCTCGATTCTCCCTCCCTCCATTTTTTAGGGCGTTGGCCAACTCCATCCCTGCAGAAAAGCAAAGGAGAAGGAACATAACTCTCCCCCCTGAGATTGATTTCCCTCCCTCCCAATCAGATTCCCTCCCTCTCTCACTCAGATTAAATCCCTCCCCCTCCCTCACTCCCTCCCTCCCACCCAAGGTTGGAATCCCTCTCTTATCTCCACGTCTCCAATTTTCCCTCCCTCCCTCCCTCCCTCCCTCCCTCACTGACCCTAGCTTAATAAATTAGGTTTGCCTCTACTGTATCTATACACTAACTCATGGCTGTGGAAAGACCAGGGATGAATTGATTCATTGGACATTCTCGATTCTTCATGAGAGGAAATGGATAACTGCTCATTTTTTAGGGCGTTGGCCAACTTGGATAAGTGCAGAAAAGCAAAGGAGAAGGAACATAACTCATAACGAGAAACTCGACCTGAGATTGATTTAGCTCTAATGGCAATCAGATTAGGAGCGACTCAGCCTGAGATTAAATTGGCTCGTCCCGCTTTGGGTTGCGTGGAGTGAATGAGCTCCACCCTGAGGTTGGAATGTTGCTCTTATCTCCACGTTCCAATTTTCCCCCTTTAATCCCAGATGAGTTTGGGAAGCATCGGCTGACTCAGTGTTTCTTTGAGCCTTGCATTTATGGTATCTATTTGCTGCTTTGGTGGTGAAGGAGAAGGAAGATGAGGAGGTGGTGGTGGAGGAGGAGGAGCAGAACAGAGGAGATGCTGGGGAGGATTGTTGAGTAAGTCAGAACAGAGAAGATGCTAAAGATGATTGGTGAGTAAGTCAGAACAGAGAAGATGCTAAAGATGATTGGTGAGTCAGTCAGAACAGAGGATATGCTAAAGATGATTGGTGAGTCAGTCAGAACAAAGGAGATGATTGGTGAGCCAGTCAGAACTGCAGTGAGGCTGCCAGCTGCAGCTCGTTAAGGAGTTAAAGTGTGAAGGTGGCCGTAAACTGCAGTCTGAGACATCCAAGCGGTGTTCATATCAAAAGAGAGATTGGGTGTGCCTCCCAAAAGCCTCCCCCCTATTTCCCATTAAGTGCACTACTTTTGACCAGAGCCCCCTAGGATCAGGTCCTAAGTAGTGTATTATATAGTAGTGTATTATATAGTAGTGTATTATATAGTAGTGCATTATATAGTAGTGTATTATATAGTAGTGTATTATATAGTAGTGCATTATATAGTAGTGCATTATATAGTAGTGTACTATATAGTAGTGTATTATATAGTAGTGTACTATATAGTAGTGCATTATATAGTAGTGCATTATATAGTAGTGTACTATATAGTAGTGTATTATATAGTAGTGTACTATATAGTAGTGTATTATATAGTAGTGCATTATATAGTAGTGTATTATATAGTAGTGTATTATATAGTAGTGCATTATATAGTAGTGCATTATATAGTAGTGTACTATATAGTAGAGTATTATATAGTAGTGCATTATATAGTAGTGTACTATATAGTAGTGTATTATATAGTAGTGTATTATATAGTAGTGTATTATATAGTGAACAGGGTACCATGTCTGATGGACCCATTGTATGATAGTCTCACATCAGGCCAATGGAGCCAGGATGAGAAGAGTCACTGTGGGGAATAAAGTAGAGACGGATGGTTCTTGAACTCTACATGAACTTATCTTACTTCACGGCCATAAAGGAAACATGTATTGTGCTGTGGACTAGAGGGAAACATTACAAAAGCAATGCAACGACAGACCTAAAAGACAATAAGATACCCCCTGTGTAGAGTTACTCACTGACCCGTATGTCCTATAGGTTTAGTAAGAGACAAAAGGAAGCCCCCTGAGCAGAGTTCTGTACTCACTGACCCGTATGTCCTATAGGTTTATTAAGAGACAAAAGGAAGCCCCCTGAGCAGAGTTCTCTACTCACTGACCCGTATTTCCTATAGGTTTAGTAAGAGACAAAAGGAAGCCCCCTGGGCAGAGTTCTGTACTCACTGACCCGTATTTCCTATAGGTTTATTAAGAGACAAAAGGAAGCCCCCTGAGCAGAGTTCTCTACTCCCTGACCCGTATTTCCTATAGGTTTAGTAAGAGACAAAAGGAAGCCCCCTGAGCAGAGTTCTGTACTCACTGACCCGTATTTCCTATAGGTTTAACGGCTTGCAGTGAAACCTAAATTACCGTCCAGTGAAAAATTACATTTGAAACAATGAAGGTTATCTACACTGGAATTAGATCTGTTGTGAATATTGGTTTAGATCAGATATGATCAAAGAGAATGCATGGGCTCTGGTCTAAGGTAGTGCACTATATAGGGCTCTGGTCTAAAGTAGTGCACTATATAGGGCTCTGGTCTAAAGTAGTGTACTATATAGGGAATAGAGTTCTGGTCCAAAGTAGTGCACCATATAGGGAATAGGGCTCTGGTCTAAAATAGTGCACTATATAGGGAATAGGGCTCTGGTCTAAAGTAGTGCTCTATATAGGGAATAGGGCACTGGTCTAAAGTAGTGCACTATATAGGGAATAGGGCTCTGGTCTAAAGTTACGTTACCAGTTTACGGTATTAAAGGAGGAGGAGAGGAGGGGCCAGGGGAGGGCACCTGATCCTCATCTACTCACTGTCGAGTGTCTAGCCAGAATGGCACAGTGGGGCTCAGTTGGTAGAGCATGACACTTGCAAAGGGTTGTGGGTTCAATTCAATTTATGCACTCACTACTGTTAGTTGGTCTGGATAAGAGTGTCTGCTTAACGACAGCAATGTAAGTGTGTGTGTAAATGTAAGTGTGTGTGTCAGTATCTACAAGTGTGTATGGGTTAGACCCTGAGTTAGTCTAGACAACATAACCTGACCAGGAGAATCTCCTGGCCCTAGATGTACGAGCAATGTAAACAACCCAAACAGCAGTTACCATCATTTGGCACAGTCATTGATTTATTATTCTGTTTATATCCAGGCTTGACCGTTGAGAAGACTGACAGATCAACTGTTCCCAGTGTGGTTTAGGTCAAAGGGGAAATCTGCGTTTTGGTACATATATATTTTTGGACTTTTCAAATTGATAATATATACCTCTTAATTGTGAACTGCAGATTCCCCTTTTTAAACCTCGGTGTTGAAGGAGGACAGTAGGTGACTCTGAAACTCTGTACGCTCTATGGCCATGTAAACACATTGTCCAATGACAGACTTTCCCTGCAGCACAGGTGGTAGCCATTAAGTGTAGGCCATAGCCACTAGCTGTCGCTGAATGAGAACAAGTTCAAACCACAATTCAAAGTTACGGCATCTGACCTAACTCTATTAGCGGTTCACCTTTCATTGTTGTTAGACGTTTTTTTTATTT
>NC_056441.1:8975441-8985441 GCF_018296145.1 Oncorhynchus tshawytscha | reverse complement strand
AGACCGAGGCTGTGCATTTGTCCTCGTGCTCCTAGACCTTAGTGTTGCTTTGATACCATCGATCACCGCATTCTTTTGGAGAGATTGGAAACCCAAATTGGTCTACACGGACAAGTTCTGGCCTGGTTTAGATCTTATCTGTTGGAAAGATATCAGTTTGTCTCTGTGGATGGTTTGTCCTCTGACAAATCAACTGTACATTTCAGTGTTCCTCAAGGTTCTGTTTTAGGACCACTATTGTTTTCACTATATATTTTACCTCTCGGGGATGTCATTCGAAAACATAATGTTAACTTCCACTGCTATGCGGATGACAGACAGCTGTACATTTTAATGAAACATGGTGAAGCCCCAAAATTGCCCTCGCTGGAAGCCTGTGTTTCAGACATAAGGAAGTGGATGGCTGCAAACTTTAGACTTTTAAATTAGGATTAAACAGAGATGCATGCTCTAGGTCCCAAGAAACAACGAGATCTTCTGTTGAATCTGACAATTCATCTTGATGGTTGTACAGTCATCACAAATAAAACTGTGAAGGACCTCAGCGTTACTCTGGACCCTGATCTCTCTTTTGATGAATATATCAAGACTGTTTCAAGGACAGCTTTTTCCATCTACATAACATTGCAAAAATCAGAAATTTTTGATCCAAAAATTATGCAGAAAAATTCATCCATGCTTTTGTTACTTCTAGGTTAGATTACTGCAATGCTCTACTTTCCGGCTACCCAGATAAAGCACTAAATAAACTTAAGTTAGTGCTAAATACGGCTGCTAGAATCCTGACTAGAACCAAAAAATGTGATCATATTACTCCAGTGCTAGCCTCCCTACACTGGCTTCCTGTTAAGGCAAGGGCTGATTTCAAGGTTTTACTGCTAACCTACAATGTAATACATAGGATTGCTCCTACCTATCTCTCTGATTTGGTCCTGCTGTACATACCTACATGTACGCTACGGTCACAAGACGCAGGCCTCCGAATTGTCCCTAGAATTTCTAATCAAACAGCTGGAGGTGGGGCCTTCTCCTATAGAGCTCCATTTTTATGGAATGGTCTCCTATCCATGTGAGAGACGATGACTCGGTCTCAACCTTTAAGTCTTTACTGAAGACTCATCTCTTCAGTAGGTCCTATGATTGAGTGTAGTCTGGCCCAGGAGTGTGAAGGTGAATGGAAAGGCACTGGAGCAACGAACCACCCTTGCTGTCTCTGCCTGGCCGGTTCCCCTCTCTCCACTGGGATTCTCTGCCTCTAACCCTATTACAGGGGCTGAGTCACTGGCTTACTGGTCCTTTTCCAAGCCGTCCCTAGAAGGGGTGAGTCACTTGAGTGGGTTGAGTCACTGCCGTGGTCTTCCTGTCTGGGTTGGCGCCCCCCCTTGGGTTGTGCTGTGGCGGAGATCTTTGGAGTCTGTTTGATTGAGTGTGTGGACAGGTGTCTTTTATACAGGTAATGAGTTCAAACAGGTACAGTTAATACAGGTAATGAGCAGAGAAAAGGAGGGCTTCTTAAAGAAAAACTAACAGGTCTGGGAGAGCTGGAATTCTTACTGGTTGGTAGGTGATCAAACACTTGCCCTTTTGTACTCTTGACCTTTAGTACTCTGCGTTGTGTATTTATCATCAAAATATTCTTACAAGTTCCTCTGTGAAGACGGGAGAACCTTCCAAAAGGATAACCATCTCTGTCGTGTTCCACTAATCAGGCCTTTATAGTAGAGTGTCTATATGGAAGCCACTCCTCACATGACAGCCCACTTTGAGTTTGCCAAAAGGCCCCTAAAGACATTCAGACCATGAGAAACAAGATTCTCTGGTCTGATGAAACCAAGATTGAACTCTTTGGCCTGAATGCTAAGCATCACGTCTGGAGGAAACCTGGCACCATCCCTACAGTGAAGCATGGTGGTGTCAGCATCAGACTAGTCAGGATCGAGGGAAAGATGAACAGAGCAAAGTACAGAGAGATCCTTGATGAAAACCTGCTCCAGAGCGCTCAGGACCTCAAACTGGGGCAAAGGTTCACCTTTCAACAGGACAACGACCCTAAGCACACAGCCAAGACAACGCAGGAGTGGCTTCGGGACAAGTCTCTGAATGTCCTTGAGTGGCCCAGCCAGAGCCTGGACTTGAACCCGATCGAACACCTCTGGAGAGACCTGCAGCGACGTACCCCATCCAACCTGACAGAGCTTGAGAGGATCTGCAGAGAAGAATTGGAGAAACTCCCCAAATACAGGTGTGTCAAGCTTGTAGTGTCATACCCAAGAATACTTGAGGCTGTAATTGCTGCCTACGGTGCTTCAACAAAGTACTGAGTAAAGGGTATGAATACTTATGTCAATTTAATATTTTAGTTTTGTACATTTTATAAATTAGCTCAAATTGATAAAAACCTGTTTTTTTGTATTGTCATTATGGATTATTGTGTGTAGATTGATGAGGATTTTTTTTTGTTAATCAATTTTAGAATAAGGCTGTAACGTAACAAAATGTGGAAAATGTCAGGGGGTCCGAATACCTTCCAATTGCACTGTATAGGTGCACACACTTTGACTCAAAGGGGCTTTCCTATAGAGTGCAGACGCATCATGAATGGGGCTTTCCTATAGAGGGCAGACACACCATGAATGGGGCTTTCCTATAGAGTGCAGACACATCATGAATGGGGCTTTCTATAGAGTGCAGGCGCATCATGAATGGGGCTTTCTATAGAGTGCAGACACATGAATGGGGCTTTCCTATAGAGTGCAGACGCATCATGAATGGGGCTTCCTATAGAGTGCAGATACAGTGCCTTCAGAAAGCATTCACACCCCTTATTCCACATTTTGTTATGTTACAGCCTGAATTCAACGTGGATTAAAAAATAAAATAAATTAACATTTACACACAATACCCCATAATGCAAAGTAAAAACATGTTTTTCGAAATACTTTGTAGAATCACATTTGGCAGCGATTACAGCTGTGAGTGTTTCTGGGTAAGTTTCTAAGAGCTTTACACACCTGGATTGTGTAACATTTGCCCATTATTCTTTTCAAAATTCTTCCAGCTCTGTTAAAATTGGTTGTTGATCGTTGCTAGAGAACCATTTTCAGGTCTTGCCTGAAAATGAACACAGATTTTCAAGGAGATTTAAGTCAAAATTGTAACTCGGTCACTCAGGAACATTCACTGTCTTCTTGATAAGCAACTCCAGTGTAGATTTGGCCTTGTGTTTTAGGTTATTGTCCCGCTGAAAGGTAATTTCATCTCACATTGTCTGGTGGAAAGCAGACTGAACCTGGTTTTCCTCTAGGATTTTGACTGTGCATAGCTCTATGAATATTTTTTTTATCCTGAAAAACTCCCCAGTCCTTAACATTTACAAGCATACCCATAACATGATGCAGCCACCACCATGCTTGACAATATGGAGATGTGTGTCAGAGTCATGTGTATAGGTGGCAGGGAAGTCAGGTGCAGGAGAGTAAATGGAGTATTTTAATATAAGTCCACTTAACATGCTCCAAACACTAATACGTACATACTTAAACGAACATGGGTACGAGGACCCGTCGCGCACCTATACAACATAAAACAACACTTGACAATAAACAATCTCTGACAAAGACATGAGGGGAAACAGAGGGTTAAATACACAACAGGTAATGAATGGGATTGAAAACAGGTGTGTGGGAAGACAAGACAAAACCAATGGAAAATGAAAAATGGACCACACACAACCACACAACTACTGAACACAGCTACTGACCACAACCACACAACTGCTGAACACAGCTACTGACCACAGCCACACAACTACTGAACACAGCTACTGACCACAACCACACAACTGCTGAACACAGCTACTGACCACAACCACACAACTACTGAACACAGCTACTGACCACAACCACACAACTACTGAACACAGCTACTGACCACAACCACACAACTACTGAACACAGCTACTGACCACAACCACACAACTACTGAACACAGCTACTGACCACAACCACACAACTACTGAACACAGCTACTGACCACAACCACACAACTACTGAACACAGCTACTGACCACAACCACACAACTACTGAACACAGCTACTGACCACAACCACACAACTACTGAACACAGCTACTGACCACAACCACACAACTACTGAACACAGCTACTGACCACAACCACACAACTACTGAACACAGCTACTGACCACAACCACACAACTACTGAACACAGCTACTGACCACAACCACACAACTACTGAACAAAACAGCTACTGACCACAACCACAAAACTGCTGAACACAGCTACTGACCAAAACCACACAACTACTGAACACAGCTACTGACCACAACCACACAACTACTGAACACAATCTACTGACCACAACCATTCACAACTATTTTCAGTTGGTCAACAAAACAGCTACTGACCACAACCACAAACTTTGAACACAGCTACTGTTACCACAACCACACAACTACTGAACACAGCTACTGACCACAACCACACAACTACTGAACACAGCTACTGACCACAACCACACAACTACTGAACACAGCTACTGACACAGGGAGGAAGGAAACAACCACACAACTACTGAACACAGCTACTGACCACAACCACACAACTACTGAACACAGCTACTGACCACAACCACACAACTACTGAACACAGCTACTGACCACAACCACACAACTACTGAACACAGCTGACAGATGCACCACAACCACACAACTGCTGAACACAGCTACTGACCAAACCACAGGTGCCCCATATCACATTGCCCCCCTCTCCTGTGCTCCCCTCTAAGCCATTTCATAGTCTTCTCTGAATGTGTTCACATATCCAGGCTGTGTCCCAAATGGCACCCTATTCGCTACATAGTACACTTATTTTGACCAGAGCCGTATGGGGCCCTAGTGCGCGCTATAAGGAATAGGGGGCCATTTGGGATGCCTTCCAGCTTCAACATTTGGCCCGTCTGGAAGGAATTAAGAGAGGAAAAAGGTGGATGAGGTGGTTGGACCAATTTTCCCAGAGTCAAGGAGACACCCAAAATACTGCACCATGTTACCCAGAGTTCTCTCTCTTCTCTCCCTGCCGCAATCCCTTAGTGACACCCCCCTGTCTGTCCCCCTGAAACAACACGCCATCTCCCCTTCTCGTCCTCACGCAGAAGAAATGTATTGATATTGGAGATGTTGTACTGGACATGTTGTCCAATCCTCAAGAAGTAGCCCCAGATAATATCATCAGATACTGTGAGTTGAATTAGTTGTGTTTGTCCAGTTCTGTGTGTCATTGTTGGAGGACCATAGGACTGGAGTTGGGAACCACTGCTTTAGCCTGTCCAGAACCTCTTTACTCAGAACTCCTTACTCTCCACAGTCCACAGAGGCCTCTTCTCATTCAGAATGCATGGGTCTGTTGCTTGGTCAGACTCAGAGGCTTGCATTACAAATGGCACCCTATTCCCTCCATGGTGTAATGCACTACTTTTGACCAGAGCCCATAGGGACCTGACTCAAAAGTAGTGTACTACATAGGGAATAGCGTGCCCTTTGGGACATAGTGCTGAGACCAAGTGGCTGTGGCTGCCGCTCCATTACCGTAAATCTTGCTCAGTCTCTAGGGCTGGTAGAGTAAGAATATCTCAGAGAGAGAGAGAGAGAGAGGCCAGCTGGACCCGGATCACAGAGAGAGAGAGAGGCCAGCTGGACCAGGATCAATCAGACACTGCCAGATAAGATCAACAACATTTTATGTATGCATTTCAGCAAGGACTTTTTCCCCTCTTTCTCCCTCTCTCTCTCCTCTCTCTCTCTCTCTCTCTCTCTCTCTCTCTCTCTCTCTCTCTCTCTCTCTCTCTCTCTTCTCTCTCTCTCTCTCTCTCTCTCTCTCTCTCTTACTCCTGGTCTCTCTCTCACACACTCCTTTAACTCTCTCTCTCTCTCTCTCTCTCCCTCTCTCTCTCTCTCTCTTACTCCTGGTCTCTCTCTCACACACTCCTTTAACTCTCTCTCTCTCTCTCCCTCTCTCTCTCTCTCTTTCTCTCTCTTACACACACCCTTTCCCCCTCTCTCTCCCTCTCTCTCTCTCTCTCCCTCTCTCTCTCTCTCTCTTTCTCTCTCTTACACACACCCTCTCCCTCTCTCTCTCTCTCTCTTACTCCTGGTCTCTCTCTCACACACTCCTTTAACTCTCTCTCTCTCTCTCTCTCTCCCTCTCTCTCTCTCTCTCTCTTACTCCTGGTCTCTCTCTCACACACTCCTTTAACTCTCTCTCTCTCTCTCTCCCCTCTCTCTCTTTCTCTCTCTTACACACACCCTTTCCCCCTCTCTCTTCCTCTCTTTTTCCTCCACAATTAATCACCTCTTTTTTTTTTGCAGAGCTCTTGTGCTTCTTGGCAGGGACCAAGAGAACTGGGGGCTTTGAAAGGGACTGCCGTGCCATCCTGTGGCGGTAATATCTGGGCGAGGCCACCACAATAGTTGACACCAGCTGTGAGTTGAGATGTTGAAGGGTTAGCGTTTTGGTTAATGACTACTTACTGACATGAGTCCCGTTACCTGTTACCGTACGATAAGTGAACACTGCTGTTGTTTGAAAAGAGAAAGTGGGTTTTTTCAGCCCTATCGAGCTAAAGGCCAAGCGAGCCCACGTAAAGTCCAGTAGTCTGATACAAGGTAAGGGGGCAGAGGCACATGGCTTTGGGGAAACCTGTGACAAGGCCTTAGAATTCACAGAGTGGAGGACTGAACTGCAATATGTACAGAGAGGCTACCTCCCCAAATGGCACCCTACTCCCTATGGGCCCTGGTTCAAAAGTGATGTACTATATAACGAATAGGGTGCAATAGAGAGGATTAATTTTTACTGCTGACAACAGCATACTACTGCATTATAGATTCTGAGCACACTCAGGGAGAGATACTGTATACAGAGGAGAAGCACTGTAGTTAAAACTCAGCCAAAGAGCATGGCTATGTCCCAAATAGCACTTTACTTCCTATGGGTCTTGGTCAATAGTGATGCTTTTTTTATAAAGGGAATAGGGTGCTATTTGGCCTACAGCCCTTTTCGTTAGCATAGCATGTCAGTATTACAGCAGCTTCCGCCCACTGGAAATGTATCTGAAGAAGAAGGAGAACTGTAGTGTGTATTAATGTCTGTCACCATGAAATGTGTACATTATATTACAAGTATATATCACAAAGACTAGCTTTACAAAAAAATCCTACAGGAATTCAACCTTTTGTGTTAGGAATTGTGCAGGTGCCCTGTAGGAATTCAACCTTTTGTGTTAGGAATTGTGCAGGTGTCCTGTAGGAATTCAACCTTTTGTGTTAGGAATTGTGCAGGTGTCCTGTAGGAATTCAACCTTTTGTGAAGGATTCATGTAGGACTTTGTAAGGGTAGCTTTACCTCAAACGTATTACAACAACTTAGTTACCAAAAATAAGGAATGATAAATAACCGAAGACAAGGACAGGTGAATGACAATGGAGGAAGGTTAGAGTGCAGGGAAAACAATGCAGGGAAAACAACTTCTACATCCTTCAAGATGAATAATATAAAGGAGTATTTAAGAAGAGGAAGGAGGAGGGGCTAAACCTCTGAGAGTGATGCAGAGAAAAGCAGCCCGCTTAGCTGTCTATCTATTTCGACCGGGGGGGGGGGCTGCTTTTGGGAATTCTTATATTTTTGGGTCTGCCTTCTCCTGTGGAAAGGTTCTGCTTTCTTGAGATTCCTAGATATACAAGGGCTAAAAGAAAGCTCTTATTGCTAGAGGGAGATGAGAGGGAGACGAGAGGGAGATGAGAGGGAGACGAGAGGGAGATGAGAGGGAGACGAGAGGGAGATGAGAGGGAGACGAGAGGGAGACCTTGGGGGTCACAGGAGGGAGGAAGAGACAGATAGGGAGACGAGAAGGAGAGAGAGGAGAGACCTTGGGGGTCACAGGAGGGAGGAAGAGACAGATAGGGAGACGAGAAGGAGACGAGAGGGAGACCTTGGGGGTCACAGGAGGGAGGAAGAGACAGATAGGGAGACGAGAAGGAGAGGGAGGAAGAGACGAGAGGGAGACCTTGGGGGTCACAGGAGGGAGGAAGAGACAGATAGATAGGGAGACGAGAAGGAGACGAGAGGGAGACCTTGGGGGTCACAGGAGGGAGGAAGAGACAGATAGGGAGACGAGAAGGAGACGAGAGGGAGACCTTGGGGGTCACAGGAGGGAGGAAGAGACAGATAGGGAGACGAGAAGGAGACGAGAGGGAGACCTTGGGGGTCACAGGAGGGAGGAAGAGACAGATCGGAAAAATCTGAAACACGTCATCATGTAACAATGTACAAATGTGCATTGAGGATAACAGTATATATCGCTTTGTAGTGACAACAAGTACCACAACATACCAAGGCAGTAGGGAGGGTAAACTATTTAGTTTTCCTCACTCATAGTAACCTCGCTTTCTAAACTGCTCTCCTGAAGGAGATGAATGATATAGATGGAACTGGAGAACGTGTAGTTTCTAACCCCCCCCACTAGCCCCCCCTCCTCAACATGTCTGGAGGAAAGTATGTTTGTCCTGTTTTTCAGTCATATTTTAACATGACTGTTCCCTTTATTTTCCCTGTAGGCCAAGAGTGATGGATGAAGGCCAGTCCTGAGTTTCATGCTGACAATGGTGCATCTGAGAGACATGGTGTGCGTCTGAGAGACATGGTGTGCATCTGAGAGACATGGTGTGCATCTGAGAGACATGGTGTGCGTCTGAGAGACATGGTGTGCGTCTGAGAGACATGGTGTGCGTCTGAGAGACATGGTGTGCATCTGAGAGACATGGTGTGCATCTGAGAGACATGGTGTGCATCTGAGAGACATGGTGTGCATCTGAGAGACATGGTGTGCGTCTGAGAGACATGGTGTGCGTCTGAGAGACATGGTGTGCATCTGAGAGACATGGTGTGCATCTGAGAGACATGGTGTGCGTCTGAAAGACATGGTGTGCGTCTGAGAGACACGGTGTGCATCTGAGAGGTATGGTCTGAGAGACATGGTGTGCATCTGAGAGACATGGTGTGCATCTGAGAGACATGGTGTGCGTCTGAGAGACATGGTGTGCATCTGAGAGACATGGTGTGCATCTGAGAGACATGGTGTGCATCTGAGAGACATGGTGTGCGTCTGAGAGACATGGTGTGCGTCTGAGAGACATGGTGTGCTTCTGAGAGACATGGTGTGCATCTGAGAGACATGGTGTGCGTCTGAGAGACATGGTGTGCGTCTGAGAGACATGGTGTGCATCTGAGAGACATGGTGTGCGTCTGAGAGACACGGTGTGAGTCTGAGAGACATGGTGTGCGTTCTGAGAGACATGGTGTGCATCTGAGAGACATGGTGTGCGTTCTGAGAGACACGGTGTGCATCTGAGAGACACGGTGTGCTTCTGAGAGACATGGTGTGCGTCTGAGAGACATGGTGTGTGTCTGAGAGACATGGTGTGCGTCTGAGAGACACGGTGTGTGTCTGAGAGACATGGTGTGCGTCAGGAATGGACAAACGTAGTGCACTATGCATGGAATATAGTGTCATTTGGGAGCTGAGGATCAGGTTCTGTTCAACACAGTTTATTCATGAATGCCAGGCTTCCCCAAGTATTTCACCAATTTAAAAAAAATACTAATTCTAAAATAATGTATCTTCTTCTCTCTCCTGGACAGGGACACAACACCCCCCTGTCTCAGTATGTGTGTCCTATGTATCTGATGCTGTCTGGACAGGGACACAACACCCCCCCTGTCTCAGTATGTGTGTCCTATGTATCTGATGCTGTCCAGACAGGGACACAACACCCCCCTGTCTCAGTATGTGTGTCCTATGTATCTGAAGCTGTCTGGACAGGGACACAACACCCCCCTGTCTCAGTATGTGTGTCCTATGTATCTGATGCTGTCTAGACAGGGACACAACACCCCTGTCTCAGTATGTGTGTCCTATGTATCTGA
>NC_056441.1:8925441-8970441 GCF_018296145.1 Oncorhynchus tshawytscha | reverse complement strand
TTAAATACAGATGATAAGTGCACAGAGGTAATTTGTACATTTTGTTTTCTACAATCTACCCCATAATAATGAAAACAGGTTTTAGAAAATGTTGTAAATTTATTAAAAAATAGAAATACCTTATTTAGATACAGTTGAAGTCGGGAGTTCACATACACTTATGTTGGAATCATTAAAACTCATTTTTCAACCACTCCACAAATTTCTTGTTAACAAACTATAGTTTTGGCAAGTCGGTTAGGACATTGACTTTGTGCATGACACAAGTCATTTGTCCAACAATTGTTGACAGACAGATTATTTCACTTATAATTCACTGTATCACAATTCCAGTGGGTCAGAAGTTTACATACACTAAGTTGACTGTGCCTTTAAACAGCTTGGAAAATTCCCGAAAATGATGTCATGGCTTTAGAAGCTTCTGATAGGCTATTTGACATAATTTGAGTCAATTGGAGGTATACCTGTGGATGTAGGCCAACCTTCAAACTCAGTGCCTCTGTGCTTGACATCATGGGAAAATCAAAAGAAATCAGTCAAGACCTCAGAAAACAAATTATAGTCCACCACAAGTCTGGTTCATCCTTGGAAGCAATTTCCAAATGCCTGAAGGTACCACATTCATCTGTACAAACAATAGTACTCAAGTATAAACACCATGGAACCACGCAGCCGTCATAATGCACAGGAAGGAGATGCGTTCTGTCTTCTAGAGATCAATGTACTTTGGTGTGAAAAGTGCAAATCAATCCCAGAACAACAGCAAAGGACCTTGTGAAGATGCTGGAGGAAACAGGTACAAAATTATCTGTATCCCCAGTAAAATGAGTACTATATCGACATAACATCAAAGGCCGCTCAGCAAGGAAGAAGCCTCTGCTCCAAAACCGCCATAAAAAAAACAGATTACGGTTTGCAACTGCACATGGGGACAAAGATTGTGCAGGAGGGACTGGTTCACTTCACAAAATATCATGAAGAAGGATAATGATGTGGATATACTGAAGCAACATCTCAAGACATCAGTCAGGAAGTTAAAGCTTGGACGCAAATGGGTCTTCCAAATGGACAATGACCCCAAGCATACTTCCAAAGTTGTGGCAAAATGGCTTATATTTTATGCCCCCTCCTGCTGTTCAATGACCCTCCACTGGCCTTTTCTACAAGAAATCTGCCTCCAGAAATAAAGTCTTCTTCCAAGTGGATGACACACACCTACTCCTGTTGTCTGCTGCACCGTCTGCCCTGGTCTGTCTCCCCCTGTCTGGTACAGGTACCTCCACCACACTCACCCCTCTCTGTTCACCGTCTGCCCTGTCCTGTCTCCCCCTGTCTGGTACAGGTACCTCCACCACACTCACCCCTCTCTGTTCACCGTCTGCCCTGTCCTGTCTCCCCCTGTCTGGTACAGGTACCTCCACCACACTCACCCCTCTCTGTTCACCGTCTGCCCTGGTCTGTCTCCCCTGTCTGGTACAGGTACCTCCACCACACTCACCCCTCTCTCCCTGGCCTGTCTCCCCTGTCTGGTACATGTACCTCCACCACACTCACCCCTCTCTGTTCACCGTCTGCCCTGTCCTGTCTCCCCCTGTCTGGTACAGGTACCTCCACCACACTCACCCCTCTCTGTTCACCGTCTGCCCTGGTCTGTCTCCCCCTGTCTGGTACAGGTACCTCCACCACACTCACCCCTCTCTCCCTGGCCTGTCTCCCCTGTCTGGTACAGGTACCTCCACCACACTCACCCCTCTCTGTTCACCGTCTGCCCTGTCCTGTCTCCCCCTGTCTGGTACAGGTACCTCCACCACACTCACCCCTCTCTGTTCACCGTCTGCCCTGGTCTGTCTCCCCCTGTCTGGTACAGGTACCTCCACCACACTCACCCCTCTCTCCCTGGCCTGTCTCCCCCTGTCTGGTACAGGTACCTCCACCACACTCATCCCTCTCTGTTCACCGTCTGCCCTGTCCTGTCTCCCCCTGTCTGGTACAGGTACCTCCACCACACTCACCCCTCTCGGTTCACCGTCTGCCCTGGTCTGTCTCCCCCTGTCTGGTACAGGTACCTCCACCACACTCACCCCTCTCTCCCTGGCCTGTCTCCCCCTGTCTGGTACAGGTACCTCCACCACACTCACCCCTCTCTGTTCACCGTCTGCCCTGTCCTGTCTCCCACTGTCTGGTACAGGTACCTCCACCACACTCACCCCTCTCTGTTCACCGTCTGCCCTGGTCTGTCTCCCCCTGTCTGGTACAGGTACCTCCACCACACTCACCCCTCTCTCCCTGGCCTGTCTCCCCCTGTCTGGTACAGGTACCTCCACCACACTCACCCCTCTCTGTTCACCGTCTGCCCTGTCCTGTCTCCCCCTGTCTGGTACAGGTACCTCCACCACACTCACCCCTCTCTGTTCACCGTCTGCCCTGGTCTGTCTCCCCCTGTCTGGTACAGGTACCTCCACCACACTCACCTCTCTCTGTTCACCGTCTGCCCTGGTCTGTCTCCCCATGATTGGTACAGGTACCTCCACCACACTCACCCCTCTGTTCACCGTCTGCCCTGGCCTGTCTCCCCCTGATACCTCCACCACACTCACCCCTCTCTGTTCACCATCTGCCCTGGCCTGTCTCCCCCTGTCTGGTACAGGTACCTCCACCACACTCCCTCCTCTCTGTTCACCGTCTGCCCTGGCCTGTCTCCCCCTGATACCTCCACCACACTCCCCCTCTCTGTTCACCGTCTGCCCTGGCCTGTCTCCCCCTGTCTGGTACAGGTACGTCCACCACACTCACCTCTCTCTGTTCACCGTCTGCCCTGGTCTGTCTCCCCCTGATTGGTACAGGTACCTCCACCACACTCACCCCTCTCTGTTCACCGTCTGCCCTGGTCTGTCTCACCCTGTCTGGTACAGGTACCTCCACCACACTCACCCCTCACTCCCGAGCTTTCGCTCCCCTCCGGCACGCACTCACTGTTGGGGCGAGTGACTCTGAACTTACAATGGCTAGCCCCTAGTCGTTATATATATATATTATATATATATTTTTTTTTTTATTGTGCATTTTGCTATTTGTCTCATGACTCCTGCATACTTGATTGACTACAAACTTTCTTTACCCAACCGTGGGACAGACTATGTGTCACGCCCTGACCTTAGAGCTTTTTATGTCTCTATTTTCGGTTTGGTCAGGGTGTGATTTGGGTGGGCATTCTATGTTCTATTTTCTATGTTTTTGTATTTCTTTGTTTTGGCCTGGTATGGTTCTCAATCAGGGGCAGCTGTCTATCGTTGTCTCTGATTGGGAACCATATTTAGGTAGCCCTTTTCCCCTCCTTTCTTTGTGGGAAGTTAACTTTGTTTGTGGCACGTAGCCCTTAAGCTTCACGTTTGTTTTGTATTGTTTATTGTTTTGTTGGCGTCATTTTAAATAAAGGAAAAATGTACGCTCACCACGCTGCGATTTGGTCCAGTTCTTTCGACGGCCGTGACACTATGTTTGTTCCCACACTCAGGACTCTGACTCTCTATTGGTTACACAGACTTTTGGCCTCCCATCCTATTCTAACCACCTCTCACCAGCTTGGTATTCATGTTACTTAAAGCCTGGGTTTTCTGCATGTTAACACGAGAAACTTATTACCTAAAATAGAGCAATTGAATGTGTGGGTTCACAGCTCCAATCCAGATGTGTTGGTCTTTACTGAGACGTGGTTAAGGAAGAGTGTTTTGAATACTGATGTTAACCTTTCTGGTTATGACCTTTTTCGGCAAGACAGATCTTCCAAAGGTGGTGGAGTGGCAGTCTTTACCAAGGATCACCTTCAGTGCTCGGTTGTCTCCACCAAGTCTGTCCCCAAACAATTTGATTTGCTGGTTTTAAGCATTAAACTTTTAAATAGCTCTTTGTTGACTGTTGCTGGGTGCTATCGTCCTCCATCAGCACCGGCCTGTACTCTACCTGCCCTAAGCTCTCTCCTGGCCCCTTACGCTAAGTCTGAATTTGTCCTGTTAGGTGACGTAAACCGGGACATGCGTATACCACCTGACCAAGTCCTAAAGCAATGGGACTCCCTAAATCTTTCTCAGATGATTACCAATCCCACAAGGTATGACTCCAAACACCCAGAAAAGGCTACTCTCCTCGATGTTATCCTCACAAATAATCCTGACTGGTATCAGTCTGGTGTTTTCTGTAATGACCTTAGTGATCACTGTTTTACAGCTTGTGTTCGTAATGGCTGCTCAGTGAAACGACCCGTCCTGATTTGTCATAGATGCTTGCTGAACATTAATGAGCAAGCCTTCCTTCATGACCTGGCCTCTGTAAAATGGTATAGAATCAGCTTGATCCCCTCTGTCAAATGCTTTCTTTTTTTATATTTTCAGTGGTATTGTTATCAAACACACCCCCATAAAGAAAATGAGAATCAAAAACAGGTTCGGCCCCTGGTTCGACCGTGATCTGGCAGAGTTACTCCACCTCAAGAATTGCATTTGGCGAAAGGCTCGGCACACACACTCAGGCTGACTGGCTCTCGTTCAGGCAAATGAGAAATAAGTGCACTCAGGCTATCTGGAAGGCCAAAGTTAGTTACTTTAAGGAGCAGTTCTCTCTCTGTGGGTCTAACCCCAAGAAGTTCTGGAAAACGGTTAAAGACCTGGAGAATAAACCCTCCTCACAGCTGCCCATGTCCCTTAATGTTGATGATGTGGTTGTTACTGACAAGAAGCACATGGCTGAGCTCTTTAATCACCACTTCATTAAGTCAGGATTCCTATTTGACTCAGCCATGCCTCCTTGCCCGTCCAACATTTCCTCATCTCCCACCCCTTCTAATGCGACTATCCCTGATGGTTCTCCCTGCAGGCGGTCACTGAGTCCGAGGTGCTAGAGAAGCTCCTTAAACATGACCCCAAAAAAACATGTGTCAGATGGTTTAGACCCTTTCTTCTATAAGGTTGCTGCCCCTATCATCGCAAAGCCTATCTCCAACCTTTTTAACCTGTCTCTCCTTTCTGGGGAGGTTCCCATTGCTTGCAAGGCAGCCACAGTTCGTCCTTTATTTAAAGG
Source organism: Oncorhynchus tshawytscha (assembly GCF_018296145.1). Lineage (NCBI taxonomy): Eukaryota > Metazoa > Chordata > Actinopteri > Salmoniformes > Salmonidae > Oncorhynchus > Oncorhynchus tshawytscha. The sequence continues at coordinate 8,965,368 of NC_056441.1, read as the reverse complement.
GGGAGATCAAGCTGATTCCAACTGTTATAGGCCTTTTTCTATTTTGCCCTGTTTATCAAAAGTGTTGGAAAATCTTGTCAATAATCAACTGACTGGCTTTCTTGATGTCTATAGTACTCTCTCTGGTAGGCAATCTGGTTTCTGCTCAGGTTATGGATGTGTCACTGCAACCTTAAAGGTCCTCAATGACGTCATCATTGCCCTTGATTCTAAGCAGTATTATGCTGCTATTTTTATTGTCTTGGCCAAAGCTTTTGATATGGTAGACCATTCCATTGTTGTGGGCTGGCTAGGGAGTATTGGTGTCTCTGAGGGGTCTTTGGCCTGGTTTGCTAACTACCTCTCTCAAAGAGTGCAGTGTATAAAGTCAGAAAATCTGCTGTCTCAGCCACTGCCTGTCACCAAGGGAGTACCCCAAGGCTCAAATCCTAGACCCCACGCTCTTCTCAATTTACATCAACAACATAGCTCAGGCAGTAGGAAGCTCTCTCATCCATTTATATGCAGATAATACAGTCTTATACTCAGCTGGCCCTTCCCCGGATTTTGTGTTGTAATGTTGTTGTCTTAGGTCTCTCTTTATGTAGTCTCTCTTGTTGTGATGTGTGTTTTGTCCTGTATTTATATTGTATTTATTTTTTAAATCCCAGGCCCCCGTCCGTCCCCGCAGGAGGCCTTTTGGTAGGCCGTCACTGTAAATAAGAATTAGTTCTTTAACTGACTTCCCTAGTTAAATAAAGGTTCAATAAAAAATAATCATTAAAAAATAACCAATAAGACATGAGGCTGTAATCGCTGCCAAAGGTGCTTCAACAAAGTACTGAGTATAGAGTCTGAATACTTATGTAAATTTGACATTTGTCATTATGAGGTATTGTGTGTAGATTGATGAATAGATATTTGTTTAATCTATTTTAAAATAAGGCTGTAACGTAACAAAATGTGGAAAAAGTCAAAGGGTCTGAATACTTTCCTAATGTATTGTCAATTTATTAGATTTCGGTATGGGAATATCAACTTGTGATAAGTTATTTCACCACGTTTACAGTTTAAACGTCATACTTCATAGTTGGAGGAGTTAAGTATTGATGTTGTAATTGTATGAGATTTACAGATCTGCTGATATCCCAGCTGAAAGACGCAGTGACCGTTTGGATGGAGGAGAAAAGCCAAAATGCTGCATTGAGAAGTGACAAAGTGCTAGCTATTACAACAGTAAGGGAGTTGAGGGAAACGAAGGGGACAAGTCTCACCGAGCTGGATGAATATCAACTCACTCTGGGTACATCCCCAATGACACACTACAACCTTATAGGCCCTGGACAAAAACAGTCCACTAAACAGGGAATAGGGAGTCATTTGGGACAAGGTTGATATTTATCCAGCTTTGTCAAATTTCTCCTGAGACCCTGGGTGGAGCTGATGACAGAATTTCTAGCTGAACGTAAAATGAAAAATGTATCCCTTATTCCCACACAACTAAAAAATAAATCCATACTTGTTGTCATGAAGAACGTAGCCAGAGAGACTGGAGACGTCTACAGCACCACCTAGGGATGGTGTTGACTGGATTATATCAGCAGTGAAGTAAAGAAAAGGAGGAGGATTTTGAGTTTAGAGTTGAGTTTTTTTTTAAGGCTTGATCTGTGTCCCAAATGGCACCCTATTCCCTGTGTAGTGCATTACTTTTATAATACAGAGCCTTATGCGCTCTGGTCAGAAGTAGTGCGCTATATATGGAATAGGGTGCAATTTAGGACACACTCTTGATCTGAGATTCCAGGCGTGAACAAGAGATAGCAGAGCCAGAGTGCAGTTAACTAATGGAGCCAGCCAGGGCGTTGTCCCATTCACAGGTCTGTGTCCTCAATGGCACCCTATTCTCTATGTAGTGCACAACTCACCCTATTCCCTATGTAGTGCACAACTCTGTTAAGGGGTTTGAAGACAAGCCTGTACTGAGACTCTTAGTCCTGACATGGGACACCCAGACTGAGCCAGGCTCTTAGCCCTGACATGGGGCACCCAGACTGAGCCAGGCTCGTAGCCCTGACATGGGGCACCCAGACTGAGCCAGGCTCTTAGCCCTGACATGGGGCACCCAGACTGAGCCAGGCTCTTAGCCCTGACATGGGGCACCCAGACTGAGCCAGGCTCTTAGCCCTGACATGGGGCACCCAGACTGAGCCAGGCTCTTAGCCCTAACATGGGACATCCAGAGGCCCTAGCCAGTCTGTATGGGCCAATGCTCCTCTCCGCTATATCATCACCAACCGTGACCGACATCTGCAACCTATTACACCCCTTTATTATCCTCAGGTGAACCTCATGGAAAATGTGACACAAGTCATTGGAATATAAATACATAACACAATGGAACTCCCATTGATGTTCATTATTTTATATATATGCAGTAGAGGCATTAGAAGCTGTTCTGGCTCATGTTGGCCCAATGACATATTAAGACACTTTATGTTGGTGTTTCCTTTATTTTGGCAGTTACCTGTAGGTCTTTTCAGTTGGCCTGTCTCCCTGTTATCAAACATGCTTTAGGTTGTCATTTTAGTCATGTAGTAAACGCTGTTATCCCAGAGAGACTTACAGTTAGTGCGTCCATCTTAACACATCTAGGTGGGACAACCACATGTCACAGTCATAGTAAATACATTTTTCCTCAATAAAGTTGCGATCAGCAAGGTCAGAGATAGGGGTGCGTGGGGGGGTGGGGGGATGGGGGTCCAGTGTGAGTGTTAGTTCACTTAATTTCTTTTTTTTGGGTGACGTGAGGTGGTGTGCTGTGGGATTATCAAATCAAATCAAATCAAATTTATTTATATAGCCCTTCGTACATCAGCTGATATCTCAAAGTGCTGTACAGAAACCCAGCCTAAAACCCCAAACAGCAAGCAATGCAGGTGTAGAAGCACGGTGGCTAGGAAAAACTCTCTAGAAAGGCCAAAACCTAGGAAGAAACCTAGAGAGGAACCAGGCTATGTGGGGTGGCCAGTCCTCTTCTGGCTGTGCCGGGTGGAGATTATAACAGAATTATCTACAATACTCTTTGAAGAGGTAGGGTTTCAGATGTCTTCAGATGATGGGTCAGGGACTCTGCTGTTCTAGCTTCAGGGGGAGGTTGGTTGCACCATTGGGGTGAGAAGAGCTTGGACAGGGCTGAGCTGGAGCTCCCCTCCCGTAGGGGTGGGAGAGCCAAGACCAAAGGGCTTGGGTTGGGGTGTAGGGGTTTAGCAGAGCCTGAAGATAGGGAGGGCCAGTTCCTCTTGCTGCTGGGTAGGCAGGTACCATGGTCTTGCAGTAAATGCAAGCTTCAACTGGAAGCTAGTGGAGTGTACGGAGGAGCAGGGTGAGAAGTTAGGAAGGTTAAACATCAGGTGGAGTGTACGGAGGAGCAGGGTGAGAAGGTAGGAAGGTTAAACATCAGGTGGACTGCAGCGTTATGGGTCAGTTGCAGGGGTTTTGATGGTACAAGCTGGGAGCCCAGCCAACAGCAAGTTGCAGTAGTCCAGACGGGAGATGACAAGCACCTGGATTAGGACTTGCACAGCTTCCTGTGTGAGGTAGGGTCGTACTCTGCAGATGTTGTAGAGCATGAACGAGTCACTGCTTTGATGTTTTCAGAGAACAACAGGGTGAGTGTCACACCAAGGTTCTTTACACTCTGGGAGGGGGACAGCATGGAGTTGTCAACCGTGCTGGAGAGGTTTTCGAGCAGTCAGGCCTTCGCCGGTAGGAAGAGCAGCTCCAACTTGTTAAGGGTTGAGCTGGTAGGCCGTCATCCAAGCTGAGATATCTGCCAGGTACGCAGACATGACATTTCAGTCATTTAGCAGACACTCTTATCCAGATCGACTTACAGTAGTGAATGCATACATTTTCATACTTTTTTTTCATACTGGTCCCCCATGTGAATCAAACCCACAAACGCGGTATTGCAAGTGCCATGCTCTACCAACTGAGCCACACGGGACTACACGTGTCGCCACCTGGGTGTCATCCACATAGCAATAATAGGAGACCATGAGAGGATATCACGGGCCGACTGACTTGGTGTATAGAGAGAAGAGGAGAGGGCCTAGAACCGAGCCCTGGGGGACACCAGTAGTGCGAGTACATGGTGCAGACACAGATCCTCTCCACGTCACCTGGAGCGACCTGCCAGATAGGAAGCGATCCAAGAGTGTGCAGAGCCTGAGACGCCCAGCCGTGAGAGGATGGAGAGAAGGATCTAATGGTTCACAGTGTCGAAGGCAGCAGATAGATCTAGGAGGGTGAGAACAGAGGAGAGAGAGTCAGCTTTGGCAGTGAGGAGAGACTCTGTGACACAGAGAAGAGCAGTCTCGGTTGAGTGACCCGTCTTGAAGCCTGACTGGTTAGGGTCAAGAAGATCGTTCTGAGAGAAATAGCGAGAGAGTCGGTCAGAGACAGCACACTCAATTGTTTTGGAAAGAAAAGAAAGAAGGGATACCAGTCTGTAGTTTGTCACATCAAAGGAGTGGACTGTTGGTTTCTTGAGGAGTGGACTGTTGGTTTCTTGAGGCGTGGACTGTTGGTTTCTTGAGGCGTGGACTGTTGGTTTCTTGAGGAGTGGACTGTTGGTTTCTTGAGGAGGGGACTGTTGGTTTCTTGAGGAGTGGACTGTTGGTTTCTTGAGGAGTGGACTGTTGGTTTCTTGAGGCGTGGACTGTTGGTTTCTTGAGGAGTGGACTGTTGGTTTCTTGAGGCGTGGACTGTTGGTTTCTTGAGGAGTGGACTGTTGGTTTCTTGAGGAGTGGACTGTTGGTTTCTTGAGGCATGGACTGTTGGTTTCTTGAGGAGTGGACTGTTGGTTTCTTGAGGAGTGGACTGTTGGTTTCTTGAGGAGGGGACTGTTGGTTTCTTGAGGAGGGGACTGTTGGTTTCTTGAGGAGGGGACTGTTGGTTTCTTGAGGAGTGGACTGTTGGTTTCTTGAGGAGGGGACTGTTGGTTTCTTGAGGAGTGGACTGTTGGTTTCTTGAGGAGGGGACTGTTGGTTTCTTGAGGAGGGGACTGTTGGTTTCTTGAGGAGGGGACTGTTGGTTTCTTGAGGAGGGGACTGTTGGTTTCTTGAGGAGTGGACTGTTGGTTTCTTGAGGAGGGGACTGTTGGTTTCTTGAGGAGGGGACTGTTGGTTTCTTGAGGAGTGGACTGTTGGTTTCTTGAGGAGGGGACTGTTGGTTTCTTGAGGCGTGGACTGTTGGTTTCTTGAGGCGTGGACTGTTGGTTTCTTGAGGCGTGGACTGTTGGTTTCTTGAGGAGGGGACTGTTGGTTTCTTGAAGAGGGGAGCGACTCGGGACATCTTGAAGTCAGAGGGGTTGAGATTCGGTTTCTTGAGGAGTGGACTGTTGGTTTCTTGAGGAGTGGAGTGACTCTGGCCATTTTGAAGTCAACTTGATTTTGCAAGCGTCACATTTCGGTGTGTGTGTGTAGGTGGTTCCCCTCGTGAAGCTTGCAGTGTCTGGCGCTGCCTTGTCATGCAAAACAGACATATGGCCTGTGTGTGGTACACCGACTGCAAAATAATAAGGCAACCACAAAAGCAAACACGTGCATGTGCACACATGGGTACAATAGCAAATTCCACCAAACCTACAGTACAGCTGTACTGGTCTGTGTTCCAAATGGCACCCTATTCTCTGGTCAGAAGTAAAGCACTTGGTCTAAAGTAGTGCACTAACTAGGGGATAGGATGCATTTGGAAGTATCCCTGGTTATGTTGGAAATGTGTCTTCCCCATTGCAAAAAAGCTACTGATTTCCAAACCACTGCCATAATCTTCCTGGCATCCAAAACAAGCCATTCTACTGCCATAATCTTCCTGGCACCCAAAACAAGCCATTCCACTGCCAGAATCTTCCTGGCATCCAACAACAAGCCATTCCACTGCCATAATCTTCCTGGCATCCAAAAACAAGCCATTCCACTGCCAGAATCTTTCTGGCATCCAAAAACAAGCCATTCCACTGCCAGAATCTTTCTGGCATCCAAAAACAAGCCATTCCACTGCCAGAATCTTTCTGGCATCCAAAAACAAGCCATTCCACTGCCAGAATCTTTCTGGCATCCAAAACAAGCCATTCCACTGCCAGAATCTTTCTGGCATCCAAAACAAGCCATTCCACTGCCAGAATCTTTCTGACATCCAAAACAAGCCATTCCACTGCCAGAATCTTTCTGGCATCCAAAACAAGCCATTCCACTGCCAGAATCTTTCTGGCACCCAAAACAAGCCAATCCACTGCCAGAATCTTTCTGGCATCCAAAAACAAGCCATTCCACTGCCAGAATCTTTCTGGCATCCAAAAACAAGCCATTCCACTGCCAGAATCTTTCTGGCATCCAAAACAAGCCATTCCACTGCCAGAATCTTTCTGACATCCAAAACAAGCCATTCCACTGTCAGAATCTTCCTGGCATCCAAAAACAAGCCATTCCACTGCCAGAATCTTCCTGGCATCCAAAAACAAGCCATTCCACTGCCAGAATCTTTCTGGCATCCAGAAACAAGCCATTCTAGGGGAATGTGCACAACACAACAATTCCAAATGCTGAAGCAATTATGGTGAGTCATCAGAGCCTGCCTGTATACCCAGGCCAGTGATAAAACCTGCTCATGCGTTCAGACAGACAGGGAGGAGAGTGTACAGTACAGTACAGTGGTGGGCCTCTGTTACACATACCAGGCACACCAAACACAACATGTGCAAAGAGTCTGGTTAAAGACTGAAGTACAGGAGGTGAACAAGTCCTAGTAAGAGCTTCCCATGATTATGGTGTAGATCTAATGTGTAAGAGCAGAAGCCCAACCAGGTAGTGGTCTAATGTGTAAGAGCAGAAACCCAACCAGGTAGAGGTCTAATGTGTAAGAGCAGAAACCCAACCAGGTAGAGGTCTAATGTGTAAGAGCAGAAACCCAACCAGGTAGAGGTCTAATGTGTAAGAGCAGAAACCCAACCAGGTAGAGGTCTAATGTGTAAGAGCAGAAGGCCAACCAGGTAGGGGTCTAATGTGTAAGAGCAGAAACCCAACCAGGTAGAGGTCTAATGTGTAAGAGCAGAAGGCCAACCAGGTAGGGGTCTAATGTGTAAGAGCAGAAACCCAACCAGGTAGAGGTCTAATGTGTAAGAGCAGAAGCCCAACCAGGTAGAGGTCTAATGTGTAAGAGCAGAAACCCAACCAGGTAAGAGCAGAAGGCCAAGCAGGTCTAATGTGTAAGAGCCCAACCAGGTAAACCCAACCAGGTAGAGGTCTAATGTCTAAGAGCAGAAACCCAACCAGGTAGAGGTCTAATGTCAGGCAGAAACCCAACCAGGTAGGGTCTAATGTGTAAGAGCAGAAACCCAACCAGGTAAGAGCAGAAGGCCAACCAGGTAGAGGTCTAATGTGTAAGAGCAGAAACCCAACCAGGTAGGGGTCTAATGTCTAAGAGCAGAAAACCAACCAGGTAGGGGTCTAATGTCTAAGAGCAGAAACCCAACCAGGTAGAGGTCTAATGTGTAAGAGCAGAAACCCAACCAGGTAAGAGCAGAAGGCCAAGCAGTAAGGGTCTAATGTGTAAGAGCAGAAGGCCAACCAGGTAAGAGCAGAAGGCCAACCAGGTAGGGGTCTGATGTCTAAGAGCAGAAACCCAACCAGGTAGGGGTCTAATGTCTAAGAGCAGAAACCCAACCAGGTAGGGGTCTGATGTGTAAGAGCAGAAGGCCAACCAGGTAGGGGTCTGATGTGTAAGAGCAGAAGCCCAACCAGGTACTGTAGGTACTGGCACATTTATATACTACCAGTCTTTATTTTTTACTATTTTCTACATTGTAGAATAATAATGAAGACATCAAAGCTTATGAAATAACATGTGATAACCAAAAAAGTGTTAAACAAATCAAAATATATTTTAGATTTTGAGATTCCATATGTGTTGTTTCATAGTTTTGATGTCTTCACTATTATTCTACAATGTGGAAAATAGTGAAAATAAATAAAAACCCTTGAATGACTAGGTGTGTCCAAACATTTAACTGGTACTGTATATGTGCCCTGTTTTCACTGTCAACAGTAGACTATATCCATTGGCTCTGTTGTCATTGACCCAGGTGATGTACTAGGCCGTATGCACTACCTCTGTAGTGCCTTGCGGTCAGAGGCCGAGCCGTTGCCATACTAGGCAGTGATGCAACCCGTCAGATTGCTCTCAATGGTGCAGCTCTAGAACCTTTTGAGGATCTGAGGACCCATGCCAAATCTTTTCAGTCTCCTGAGGGGGAATAGGTTTTGTCGTTCCCTTTTCACAACTGTCTTGGTGTGCTTGGACAATGTTAGTTTGTTGGTGATGTGGACACCAAGGAACTTGAAGCTCTCAACCTGTCCACTACAGTCCCGTTGATGAGAATGGGGACGTGCTTGGTCCTCCTTTTCCTGTAGTCCACAATCATCTCCTTCGTCTTGATCACGTTGAGGGAGAGGTTGTTGTCCTTGCACCACACGGTCTTGTCTCTGACCTCCTCCCCCTATAGGCTGTCTCATCGTTGTCGGTGATCAGGCCTACTACTGTTGTGTCATCAGCAAACTTAATGATGGTGTTGGAGTCGTGCTTGGCCGTGCAGTCATGAGTGAACAGGGAGTAAAAGAGGGGACTGAGCACGCACCCCTGAGGGGCCCCCGTGTTGAAGATCAGCGTGGGGGATATGTTGTTACCTAACCTTACCACCTGGGGGCGGCCCATCAGGAAGTCCAGGGTCCAGTTGCAGAGGGAGGTATTTAGTCCCCGTGTCCTTAGTGTTTAACGCTGAGCTGTAGTCAATGAATAGCATTCTCACATAGATGTTACTTTTGTCCAGGTGTGAAAGGGCAGTGTGGAGTGCAATAGAGATTGCATCTCCTATGGATCTGTTGGTGCGGTATGCAAATTGGAGTGGGTCTAGGGTTTCTGGGATAATGGTGTTGATGTGAGCCATGACCAGCTTTTCAAAGCATTTCATGGCTACAGATGTGAGTGCTACGGGTCGGTAATTTAGGCAGGTTACCTTAGTGTTCTTGGGCACAAGGACTATGGTGGTCTGCTTGAATCGTGTTGGCATTACAGACTCAGAGGTTGAAAATGACAGTGAAGGCATTTGCCAGTTGGTCAGCGCATGCTCGGAGTACACGTCCTGGTAGTCCATCTGGCCCTGCGGCCTTGTGAATGTTGAAGTGTTTAAAGATCAGCGTGCCAGAGGTGATGTTGCGTACCCTCACCACTTGGGTTCGGCCCATCAGGAAGTCAAGGATCTAGTCCTAAACTTGGTGACCAGCTTGGAGGAGACTATGGTGTTGAACGCTGATCTGTAGTCAATTAACAGCATTCTCACACAGGTGTTCTTCTTATCTAGGTGGGTGTGGAATGCAAATCAAATTGCATCATCTATGGATGTGTTGGAGCGGTATGCAAATTGGAATGGCTCTAGACACAGCAAGAACGGTAGAGATACTCTGAATGATCGGCTATGAAAAGCCAACTGACATTTACTCCTAAGGTGCTGACCTGTTGCACCCTCGACAACCACTGTGATTATTATTTGACCCTGCTGGTCATTCATGAACATTTGTACATCTTGGCCATGTTCTGTTATAATCTCTACCCGGCACAGCCAGAAGAGGACTGGCCACCCCTCATAGCCTGGTTCCTCTCTAGGTTTCTTCCTAGGTTCTGGCCTTTCTAAGGAGTTTTTCCTAGCCACCGTGCTCCTACACCTGCATTGCTTGCTGTTTGGGGTTTTAGGCTGGGTTTCTGTACAGCACTTTGAGATATCAGCTGATGTAAAAAAAGGCCTTTGTAAATACATTTGATTGATTGATGAAGAGAGAGCAAGAGGGAGGGAGAGAGATGAAAAGAGAGGGAGGGAAAGAGGGATGAAGAGAGATGAAGAGCGAGGGAAAGAGGTAGGAAGAGAGATGAAGAGGAAGGAAGAGAGAGAAAGAGGGAGGGAATAAGGGGTTAATAGAGATGAATAGGGAGGGAAAGAGGGAGGAAGAGAGAGGAAGAGGAAGGGAATGAGGGGTCAAGTCAGATGAAGAGGGAGGGAAAGAGGGGTCAAGTCAGATGAAGAGGGAGGGAATGAGGGGTCAAGTCAGATGAAGAGGGAGGGAAAGAGGGAGGAAGAGGAAGGGAATGAGGGGTCAAGTCAGATGAAGAGGGAGGGAAAGAGGGAGGAAGAGGAAGGGAATGAGGGGTCAAGTCAGATGAAGAGGGAGGGAAAGAGGGAGGAAGAGGAAGGGAATGAGGGGTCAAGTCAGATGAAGAGGGAGGGAAAGAGGGAGGAAGAGAGAGGAAGAGGGATTGATTGGATGATGGAGTTAATGTGTTTCATTGCCAGCCTTTCAAAGCACTTTTTAAAAATGTTAACCTTTTATTTAACTTGGCAAGTCAGTTATGAAGAAATTCTTATTTACAACGACGGCCTACCCAGATGACGCTGGGCCAATTGTGCACTGCTTTATGGGACTCCCAATTACAGCCGACTGTGATGCAGCTTAGATTTGAACCAGGGACTGCAGTGACACCTCTTGCACTGAGATGCAGTGCCTTAGACCGCTGCACCACTCAGGAGCCCTTCATGAGTACAGATGTGAGTGATACAAGGCAGTAGTCATTGTGGCATGAAGCCTTAGAGTTCATAGGAACAGGAATGATGGTGGCAAATTAAAAGACATGAGGATTATAGACTGGGACAAGGAGAGGTTGAAAATGATAGTGCTCTGCGCCTGCTCTGAGGACGCGCCCTGGAATTTAGTCCGCCTTGCGAGTGTTTACCTGATTAAAGACCTTACTCACATCGGCCTCGCATAGCGAGATCTCCCAGTCCTCTGGTTCGATGGGGGCCCTCACGCACGGCACGGTGTTGTTATTGTCGAAGCGTATATAAAATGCATTGAGTTCGACTAGAAGAGAGGCATAGCTGGGCACGGTTGGGTCTTCCTTTGTGATATGTAATGGACCCTTGTCACCATTAAGGGCATTAAGGCTATAACCGATTCAAGTATATTTTTTTCTTCCAGCTCTTAATTGGGATGTCAAATGTTATGTTCCATTTGATGGCATAGAAGGCCCTTCTTGCCTCGTCTCTCAGATCATTCACAGCTTTGTGGAAGTTACCTGTGGTGTCACCCTCAGAGTTTAGTTTAGGAACCCGTGACCATGGAGGGCCCTCTGAGTGAGTTGGTAGAGGCGAAGGGGTGGTTTGGAATTCACTGCCTGTCTGGTGTTCCGTCTTGACTGTTGGAGGCAAAGGGTCTGTATGTATGGCAGTGACTCAGCTGGAGGTTTCAGAGCCCAGTAGAAGCAGATGTGAGAATCAATTACTTGGGCCCTGTTCATCGTCTGTTTTAATGAAGCACGCAAAAGCCAGGGAATCGTCCCACTCTGAAAGGACAGGAACTAACAGAACATACTTGTGACACTGTATAGACAGACTGTGAAGACTGCTTCTGCTGATACAAATGGGTGTCTTTACCTACTTATCAACTAAATGTGCATGTGTATCCACGCCTAAGCTATAAACCACGGCATACATTTAAACTTGTTTCATTGGTAATGAAATAATTAAACTCTACTCTACATTCTTATTGCCGTTCAGTGTGAATCTACGTAGATGCAGTGCATCTGAACCTGATGGTTGAAATGAGCAGTTTGCAGCTCTTCCATGGACATGACATCTTCACCCTCAGCCTGTATTCAGAGCTGCACTGACACCTGCTGGCCACCATATTCTACCATATCCCCACCTCCGACAGCACAGTGTGTTTTGGATTTTACCTTCACCGTACAAAAACAAAGGTGACACACACACACATACTGAAATGTTTGTGTTAATCTTTCTTCCCCACTACATTTTTTTTGGACATTTAAAAGTACACCAATATAAACACTTTAGAATTAAGTATTTATTTATACATACCGATAGAAGTAAAATAAATCAATTTTTAAAAAACAGCTAGCTCTAAAACTGTCGTTGCATTTAACAGATTTTTTTTGTACCTGGAAAAAATCCATAATGATTTATAGTCCAAGATTTTGTAATATATATATATACACAGTTGAAATTGGAAGTTTACATACACTTAGGTTGGAGTCATTAAAACCTGTTTTTCAACCACTCCACAAATGTCTTGTTAAGAAACTATAGTTTTGGCAAGTCGGTTAGGACATCTACTTTGTGCATGACAAGTCATTTGTCCAACAATTGTTTACAGATTATTTCACTGTATCACAATTCCAGTGGGTCAGAAGTTTACATACACTAAGTTGACCATGCCTTTAAACAGCTTGGAAAACAGCTTCTAGAAAATGTCATGGCTTTAGAAGCTTCTGGTGGGCTAATTGACATCATTTGAGTCAATTGGAGGTGTACCTGTGGTTGTATTTCAAGGCCTACCTTCAAACTCAGTGCCTCTTTGCTTGACATCATGGGAAAATCAAAAGAAATCAGAAAATAATTGTAGACCTCCAAAAGTCTGGTTCATCTTTGGGAGCAATTTCCAAACGCCTGAAGGTACCACGTTCATCTGTACAAACAATAGTACGCAAGTATAAACACCATGGGACCACGCAGCCGTCATACCCCTCAGGAAGGAGACGCGTTCTGTCTCCTAGAGATGAACGTACTTTGGTGTGAAAAGTGCAAACCATGGGACTTGCAAGCCAAAGAACACCATCCCAACCGTGAAGCACGGAGGTGGCAGCATCATGTTGTGGGGGTGCTTTGCTGCAGGAGGGACTGGTGCACTTCACAAAATAGATGGCATCATGAGGAAAGAAAATTATGTGGATATATTGAAGCAACATCAAGACATCAGAAAGTTAAAGCTTGGTCGCAAATGGGTTTTCCAAATGGACAAAAACCCCAAGCATACTTCCAGAGTTATGGATTAAGGACAACAAAGTCAAGGTATTGGAGTGGCCATCACAAAGCCCTAACCTCAATCCTATAGAAAATTTGTGGGCAGAACTGAAAAAGCGTGTGCGAGCAAGGAGGCCTACAAACCTGACTCAGTTACACCAGCTCTGCCAGGAGGAATGGCTACCCGAAACGTTTGACCCAAGTTAAACAATTTAAAGGCAATGCTACCAGATACTAATTGAGTGTATGTAAACTTCTCACCCACTGGGAATGTGATGAAAGAAATAAAAGCTGAATAAAATGAAATGAATAAAAGCTGAAACATTTCACATTCTTAAAATAAAGTGATGATCCTAACTGACCTAAGACAGGGAATTTTCACTGGGATTAAATGTCAGGAATTGTGAAAAACTGAGTTTAAATGTATTTGGCTGAAGGTGTATGTAAACTTAAGACTTAACTGTACACACACATAGAGTTGCTTCTTAATGAGAATATCAGTGATAAAGACAGTTTAACGGCACATCTACAACTATGATCATATCCTGTTCCTCTACCCCTAATAAAGTCCCCGTTCCTCTACCCCTAATAAAGTCCCCGTTCCTCTACCCCTAATAAAGTCCCCGTTCCTCACCCCTAATAAAGTCCCCGTTCCTCACCCCTAATAAAGACCCCGTTCCTCATCCCTAATAAAGTCCCGTTCCTCATCCCTAATAAAGTCCCCGTTCCTCTACCCCTAATAAAGTCCCCGTTCCTCACCCCTAATAAAGTCCCCGTTCCTCAACCCCTAATAAAGTCCCCGTTCCTCAACCCCTAATAAAGTCCCCGTTCCTCTACCCCTAATAAAGTCCCCGTTCCTCTACCCCTAATAAAGTCCCGTTCCTCATCCCTAATAAAGTCCCCGTTCCTCTACCCCTAATAAAGTCCCCGTTCCTCACCCCTAATAAAGTCCCCGTTCCTCAACCCCTAATAAAGTCCCCGTTCCTCAACCCCTAATAAAGTCCCCGTTCCTCTACCCCTAATAAAGTCCCCTCTACCCCTAATAAAGTTCCCGTTCCTCTACCCCTAATAAAGTCCCCGTTCCTCTACCCCTAATAAAGTCCCCGTTCCTCTACCCCTAATAAAGTCCCCGTTCCTCTACCCCTAATAAAGTCCCCGTTCCTCTACCCCTAATAAAGTCCCCGTTCCTCACCCCTAATAAAGTCCCCGTTCCTCATCCCTAATAAAGTCCCCGTTCCTCATCCCTAATAAAGACCCCCTCATCCCTAATAAAGACCCCGTTCCTCATCCCTAATAAAGACCCCGTTCCTCACCTCTAATAAAGACCCCGTTCCTCACCTCTAATAAAGACCCTGTTCCTCATCCCTAATAAAGACCCCGTTCCTCACCCCTAATAAAGACCCGTTCCTCATCCCTAATAAAGACCCCGTTCCTCACCCCTAATAAAGTCCCCGTTCCTCACCCCTAATAAAGTCCCCGTTCCTCTACCCCTAATAAAGTCCCCGTTCCTCACCCCTAATAAAGACCCTGTTCCTCACCCCTAATAAAGTCCCCGTTCCTCACCCCTAATAAAGTCCCCGTTCCTCACCCCTAATAAAGTCCCCGCTCCTCTAAAATGCTCTTAAAGCAGGGAGGAACCATAAAGAATATAAAGTTGCATTACAGAATACTACTGCAAGGGCTTGTTTCCCTGACAACGATTATTCCTAGTCCTACACTAAAAAAATAAATAAACATTCCGGCAACTGGTTGGCTCATGCAACGGTGTTAAATGTATTTATTACAACCATAGTTTTTTATTATCATGTATACAGTTCGATAAAACAAAGTTGCTATGAGAACTTCATCTCACCTAAGCAATATAAAGACTACGAGGTGGTTTCCTCAACACAGATTAAGGCTAGTCCTGGACAACAACAAAACAAGCTCAATGGAGAACCTCCAAAAAAAAAAGTATTTTAGTGGAGGAATAATGTGTGTTGGGGGAAACCTCTCCTATAACTTGAAATTGAGTGGGACACTAAACTGCTTACACACAAAAAGGTGTCAGAAATGTACAGGTTACAAAAATGGACACCCCTTACAATAATAACAATTATTCTGCTTTTGTAAATACAATGAATGTTCGTATTAGTGCAGTAATATCACAAACAGATAAGAGTCTCTTTTTATTAATCCACGCTCTCCAATACTCTCCTTCATTTGAATAGAAATACTACCGCCTTGTCTCAGAGAAGAGGTTAGCGGGAGGCCTTGAGCTCAGGAGAGGGGGTCAGGTAACAGGTAAGGTTACATCTCAGACCCATCCCTTTGCCCCTGATGCCACTCCCCTGACCTCTGACCCCTGCCAACAGTGAGCTAGCCAGGAATCCCTTTCTCAAACCGCTCCAGGGGCTAGTGTTTCAGGTTGGGGATCAAAACAAATAAAGAAGTGAAAGAAGAAGGTTGGGTGTAGTCTTCTCATTGGGTGGCTTGCCAGATCATGATGCCTAGTATGGTCAGTACTATGGACAGGACCACAGCCAAGACACACATCTTCTTACGGGACTTTTGCTGAGGGGAGAGACAGAGGGATGGGTGTGTTGGTGACAGTTGAGATGCAGAAACAGAACCGTTGCTACCAGACTCTTATTATACTGCTCAGTTTATACACTTTCAACACCTCGCAGAGTCCATGCCCTGATGAACTCAGGCTGTTCGGAGGGCAAAAGGATCAACAGCCAATCCAGTAGTCCGAAAGCTACAGTGAGCCTAAGTTGGTCAATCGCTCCATGATTTCACTGAGAATATGCAGAATATCCAACTTAAATGTAATTTCGCTCTCACACTTGGCGCTCCGAGTTCCCCTCGCTCTCACACTTGGCGCTCCGAGTTCCCCTCGCTCTCACACTTGGCGCTCCGAGTTCCCCTCGCTCTCACACTTGGCGCTCAGAGTTCCCCTCGCGCTCACACTTGGCGCTCAGAGTTCCCCTCGCGCTCACACTTGGCGCTCAGAGTTCCCCTCGCGCTCACACTTGGCGCTCAGAGTTCCCCTCGCTCTCACACTTGGCGCTCCGAGTTCCCCTCGCTCTCACACTTGGCGCTCTCAGTTCCCCTCGCTCTCACACTTGGGGCTCAGTTCCCCTCGCTCTCACACTTGGCGCTCAGTTCGGCACGAGACAATCCTCCTGAAAATGAAAGGGATCCCTCATTTTAAAATCGGCAGCCATCGCTAGCTAGCAGGGGACGCAGGGTCTTGTTTATTTCACAAATATTTATTTAACGTTTATTTAAACTAGGCAAGTCAGTCAAATTCTTATTTACAATGACAGCCTACACCGGGCCAAACCAAGACGCCACTGGGACAATTGTGCGCCGCCCTATGGGACTCCCAATCACGGCCGGTGGCGATACAGCCTGGAATCGAACCAGGGTCTGTAGTGACACCTCTAGCACGGAGATGCAGTGCCTTAGACCGCTGCACCACTCGGGAGTAGAGTCTTACTCTGCAACAGTGATAATTCCTCTTACCTGGAAGTAGGCGGCTCTCTGAAGCTGTTCTGTCCCTCGGTCTACGTGGACCTCGGCACTCTCCACGTTGGCCTCTATGCAGTCTGTCATGTAAACACACACAGAGAGAAGGGTGAGACACCCTGGCTCAGCTTTGCCTTATGGCGGGTCAGCTTTTCTTTAAAAAACACAAACACTACCGGTCAAAAGTTTTAGAACACCTACTCATTCACATATAGCGTAGATGCATTTTCATTTCAAACAAAGACAATCAGCAGAGTTGTTCCAATAACACACGTGTTTGTGGGTCAGCTGTTCTACCTGGGAGCATGTGCATCGAGGGAAATGCAATCATAAAGAGAGTTCAAATCACGTTTTAGAGTGGTGGGTTTTTATGAAGGAGGTGACAGATTGGGGTTCTGTACTGCAGTACTCCAACAGTGACGGGACTCACCAATCATCTCTCCCTGATCATGGATCATCACGGCCAGGTCCTTGAAGATCTGGTTCACATCCAAGATGTCCGACTGAAATAACAACATACCTCAATGAGAAAGGGTAATCCTCAAATAACAACATACCTCAATGAGAAAGGTAATGCGGAAACAACAACATAACTCAATGAGAAAGATAATTTTCCTGTTTATGCCACGTGATGAACAAAGGCATTGGTCTGGTCCCCAGGCGCTGCCTGAATCCTAAAATCAGGATTTCTTTCTGGATCAAAATGGAGCTTAGGTGGTGGATGTGGCAGGGGCGTGGCCAATGGTGTGGCCCCTTGCTGAACATTGTAGAGGCCCGCCCGTTGACCGCAGGGACACAGAACGATACACTGAGTGTACAAAATATTAGGAACACCTGCTATTTCCATGACAGACTGACCAGGTGAATCCAGGTGAAAGCTATGATCCCTTATTGATGTTACTTGTTAGGGCCACATCAAAATCAGTGTAGATGAAGGGGAGGTGACAGGTTAGAAGGATTTTTAAGCCTTGAGACATGGATGGTGTATGTGTGACCATTCAGAGGGTGAATGGGAAAGACAAAAGATTGAAGTGCCTTTAAACGCGGTATGGTAGTAGGTGCCAGGTGCACCGGTTTGTCTCAAGAACTGCAACACTGCTGGGTTTTTCCACACTCAACAGTTTCCCCGTGTGTATCAAGAATGGTCCACCACCCAAAAGACATCCAGCCAACTTGACACAACTGTGGGAAGCATTGGAGTCAACAAGGGCCAGCATCCCTGTAGAACGCTTTCAACACCTTGTAGAGTACATGTCCCGGTGAATTGAGGCTGTTCTGAGGGCAAAAGGGGAGGTCAACTCCATATGAGGAAGGTGTTCTTAATGTATTGAAATACAGAGATAGAGGGAGCGTGTGAGAGAGTTTTACCTCTAGCTGTCTGATGTTAGTCTCTCTCTCCTTGATAAGTGCCAAGTCCTCCTCTGTTGTCTGTGTGATTATCGGAGCCCAATCATCTTGGCTGTAGAAAAGGTCAGTGAGAAAACACATTTTGGAGAGAAGGACTGTAATGAGATTTTGATGAATAATGACTCAATGGAGGTACACATTATTTAGCTTAAAACTACAACTAAACAGAATACTACTATGTTACGGTATGGATGTATGAATCTTATTATAATCATGTCACTGAATATAATGTGTGTAATTATAATCAAGAATTAGTACAAGGACTGTCTGTTCCTTGTTTGAAACGAATGGAGCTATCGTCAGACTGGCTGGAATGCTGTGTTCCATACAGGACATCCTGTCTCTACACAGGGAGAGGAGAGACCTTGGGCTAGTAGTAGATTATTTAACAGGTGGTGGACAATGTGGGAAGGCTTGTGAACTATACTACCATTGTATCAGAGTGGAGGAAGGACAGTTTAAAACCTATGATGTCATTTTTAGTATAGAACCCGTTGTAAATTGTACCATGGTCAGTACTCTCGAGAATAAACGCTATTGATTGATTTTGAGACTGTTCTCTGTCCATTTGATGCAAATAAGTATCTTACAAATTCTTAGAAATGGGCAGAGTGTTTTAATTGAATTGGTTGATAAAGGAATTTTATTCCTATATATGTTTAACAAGGAGATATGAGAGACCAGGAACCATATCCTGAAGTAGAGTATTAAAAACATCCTCCTTTGAGAGAGAGAGAGAAGCTTGAACGTACTTATCAAAAGACACAAGCTGTTCCTCAGAGACACCATCTTCAGCCTGACAAGAGAGGAGCCAGGCATTACATAAACTAAATATCCACTTGAAAGTTTGAAAATAGAAAACCTAGTCAACGGTATGACCTTGGCCTTACTGAGAGACGGGAACCAGCTCGAGCCACAGACTCCTTCTCCTTCTGTGCTGCCTGGCGCTGTACGGCCTGGAAGTTGTCGAGGGTAGCGGAGAAATCATTCATCAGTCGGTCCTTCTGGATCTTCTGTTGCCTCTGTGGGTTGAGCAAAGAACAAAATGAGTCATTCAAAACATATGGTCATGGTCAGTGAGTTGTCACAGTCATTGTCAAGGAGTGGTGTAGGGTGAAGATGCCCCAAGACATTGATCTTGGGTCAGTTTTGCATTTCCCCCCAGTAATGGTTGAAGTTAGGATTGCGGGGGAGAGGAATCTGATGCTAGATCAGTACCTATGGGAAACTTCAACCTGAAGTCATTCAAAACACAAAGGTTACCAGTTGTCATTGTTGAGGAGTCAGTCACAGACACAATCTCATTGGAACAGACACTGACCTGCTCGGAAGGTGCTGAAGATGGTGAGACGAAGCCCAGGTCTTTCAGGTGCTTGTTGGTCTCCTTGGCCAGCTGGTTTGTAAAGTGCTGTATCTGCTGCCTGAATGAACAGATGTCCAAAGGACAGTAACGGAGATAGCAGACTCTCAGGGAGTAACAGAACACACACATTTGTGGTCTGTTCTGTGTTCGGCACATTAATACGTTTGTCAGTGTATGTACAAGCAAAACAACAAGGCTACGTACAGACTGTCCCTCAGTTCGCTGGTGTCTTGTCCCGTCCCCAGCTGATTCACCATGCTCTTTATCTTGGCAGCTGGGAAGTGTGAAAACATACATCCTCTAAACTGTAGGCTTTAGGATACATCTAGCATAGACTATTACAAAGTCTTGACTTGCATGAATGACTCTTAGAATTACAAAACAAAACTTCTACCCTTGGTTTGCCCACTCTCTGCAGCAATACGTACTGTTCTGTGTGATCTTCTGGATGTTGGAGCTGCATGCCTGGATGAGGGTATTGGAGTCTCGTGGCTGGGTGAGATAGCGGTCTGCTTTACCAGAAGACATTGCGGCCTGTCCGGTGTGCTCTTTTTCCTGGGTGAAGACTGCTGGGGGCTGGGTGGCAGGTATATTGGGAACTTATGTATACTACCGTTCAAAAGGTTTGGGGGTCACTTAAAAATGTTCTCGTTTTCCATGAAAACATACATGAAATGAGTTGCAAAATGAATAGGAAATATAGTCAAGACCAGGGTTGCAAAGGGTCGGAAACTTTTCAGTCAATTTCCAAGGGAAGTTTAGCCCTGGAATTGAGGAATTTTGCTTAAATTCATTTAAAAATTAAAAATAAAGTTAGCTTTATAACAGTGAACCTTTTTTGTGGGATAGATAGATATATATATATATATATATATATATCTATCTATCTAAGGCAGTTCTAGGTCTTGTGGCATATTTTGGTTCAACTATCCCTTGTTCAATGGAATTACAACACTGTATGCACAGTGCATTCTTCCATCACATGTACAGCTGATTCTCAAGATCTTGCACACACTAATGAGATGCTATTGAGCCCACACTACTACACTGTCTGGGCCAAGGATTACATGCTTTCTGGTAAATTTAGATTACAATACCAGGTGGGGTGAATATATTTTATATGACAGACATGATTTTTTGTTAACTAGTAAATAGTTGCCTACAGCAAAGTGTGTAACAATTTCTGCTAGCTAGTTTTAGCTTGCTTGAGCCTGCTAACTGAGGAGTGTTAATTCACCCGTTTCCATACATGTTTCATTTTAAAACATTTATCTTACAAAGGAGTTGTTTAATCTAACTGCGTAACTATTTATCTGTACATGGAATTGTATTTAGTGTTTCTTTTTTTCTCATCTTTACAGGAAAATGCCACGGGCACTATCCGGTGTGGAAACATTTCACTGCAGCTAATGTAGAAGGAAAAGCTGTGTACATTTGTAAATACTGCAAATACTGTGCCAAATCATATGTTAAGAATGCAACAAAGATGCAGAATCATCTGGCCAAGTGCATAAAGTTCCCTCAGCACTCACAACAAGCAACCTCTGACAAAAGTCCCTCTACTTCTATTGGAAGTGAAAATGATGAATTAGACACCTTATCGATAGCAACAGCTCATGGTCCTTCTGGAATTAGAAGTTTGTTTGACTCAATGAAGGAACAGACGCTGATGAATGTCTTGCTCGAGCTGTGTATGAAACTGGTTCACCTCTGATGCTCGCAGGCAATGTGTATTGGAAGAGATGTCTGAATGTTCTTCGCCCAGCATACACCCCTCCAATCAAACATGCTTTATCTACTCATTTGTTGGTTGCAGAGTTCAACAGAGTTCAAGGGAAGGTCAAGCAAATCATAGAGACCGTATTGCATTCATCTCTGATAGGTTGTTGAATATTCGTGGGCAAGAAATAATTACCTACATCTCTACCCCTCAACCAGTATTCTACAAGAGCACAGACACGAGGGACAACAGACACACCGGTCTCTACATTGCAGATGAGCTGAAGGCAAACATCAATGACCTTGGACCACAGAAGGCATTTGAACTGGGGACAGACAATGCTGCAAACACAAAGGCTGCTTGGTCTAAAGTGGAGAAATCCTACCCTCACTTCACACTCAGCTAAGCAAATGGTTAGGTATGTGAAGGGTCATCAAGTTATAGCAGGAATCTACCTCACCAAGCAAAGTGAGAAGAATAAGAGCACCACATTGAAGCTGCCCAGCAACACCCGTTGGGGTGGTGTTGTCATCATGTTTGACAGTCTCCTGGAGGGGAAGGAGTCTCTCCATGAAATTACCATATCACAGTCTGCTGATATGGACAGCCCCATCAAGAGGATCCTCCTGGATGATGTATTATGGGAGAGTGGTAAGCAGCCCGAAACTCCTGAATGCAATACTGTCTGATGTTCAGACTCTGCTTGCAGATGTAAGAGAAGAAATCCGTACTGCCCTGCCCACTTCACTGTTGCGCGAAGCAGAGGAAACTGTAGTTATGAAATACATCAAAAAGCGTGAAGACTTCTGCCTGAAGCCCAAACACGCCGCAGCGCACATGTGGGACCCCATGTACGCTGGCAAGAGCATCCTGTCTGGTGCAGATATCAACAAGGCCTATGGTGTCATCACTACTGTCTCGTCACCTTCGCATGTATGAGGGCAAGGAGCTTGGCAGTCTGGCAAAGTACACTTCCAAGCAAGGGCTTTGGGATGGAGATGCAATATGGCAGTCGTGCCAACATATCTCATCAGCCACCTGGTGGAAGGGACTTTGTGGATCTGAGGCTCTTTCCCCTGTTGCCTCCCTCATTCTCCAAATCTAACCAACATCAGCCTCCTCAGATCGCAACTGGTCCTTGTTTGGACACACACACACACACACACACACACACACACACACACACACACACACACACCAAAGCACGCAACAGGCTGACCAATACATGGGTTGAAAAATTGGTGGCCATCTTGGCAAATTTGAACATTGAGGAGGTCCAGAGAGAAGACATGGAAGCCTGAGAGGAAGACAACCAAAGCTTTAGTTTCTAGACTGTCATTTTACAATTGTGTTTTGGGAGATGTGATGGATCATTCCAATATTACCTTTATGTTGTTGTTAAGTGAAAACATCCCATGTGAATATATATTATAAATTTTTTTTTTTTTCTATTGGAAGGATTTAATCATTTGCAATCATGTCTACTTATGATAAAAGGTTTATGTTTATCTCCATATGATATAGTAAATATAGCCAATGCAAAAAACATCTACATTTAAACAGTATTAGTATTAATTTGCATACATTTCCATTAATTCCCACGTAAAGTTTCCATCTCTGAATATTCCCCAAACTGTGCAATCCTAGTGAAGACGTTGACAAGGTTATAAATAATGATTTTTAAATTAAATAAGTGTGTCCTTCAAACTTTGCTTTCGTCAAAGAATCCTCCATTTGCAGCAATTACAGCCATGCAGACCTTTGGTATTCTAGTTGTCAATTTGTTGAGGTAATCTGAAGAGATTTCACCCCATGCTTCCTGAAGCATCTCCCACAAGTTGGATTGGCTTGATGGGCACTTCTTACGTACCATACGGTCAAGCTGCTCCCACAACAGCTCCATAGGATTGAGATCCGATGAATGTTCTGGCCACTCCATTATAGACAGAATACCAGCTGACTGATTCTTCCCTAAATAGTTCTTGCATAGTTTGGAGCTATGCTTTGGGTCATTGTCTTGTTGTAGGAGGAAATTAGCACCAATTAAACTCTGTCCACAGGGTATGGCATGGTGTTGCAAAATGGATTGATAGCCTTCCTTCTTCAAGATCCCTTTTACCCTGTACAAATCTCCCACTTTACCACCACCAAAGCACCCCCAGACCATCACATTGCCTCCACCATGCTTGACAGACGGCGTCAAGCACTCCTCCAGCATCTTTTCATTTTTTCTGCGTCTCACAAATGTTCTTTGTGATCCGAACACCTCAAACTTAGATTCGTCTGTCCATAACACTTTTTTCCAATCTTCCTCTGTCCAGTGTCTGTGCTCTTTTGCCCATCTTAATCTTTTCTTTTTATTGGCCAGTCTGAGACATGTCTTTTTCTTTACAACTCTGCCTAGAAGGCCAGCATCCCGGAGTCGCCTCTTCACTGTTGATGTTGAGACTGGTGTTTTAAGGGTACTATTTAATGAAGCTGCCAGTTGAGGACCTGTGAGCCGTCTGTTTCTCAAACTAGACACTCTAATGTACTTGTCCTCTTGCTCAGTTGTGCACCGGGGCCTCCCACTCCTGTTTCTGTTCTGGTTAGAGCCAGTTTGCGCTGTTCTGTGAACGGAGTAGTACACAGCGTTGTACGAGATCTTCAGTTTCTTGGCAATTTCTCGCATGGAATAGCCTTCATTTCTCAGAACAAGAATAGACTGACGAGTTTCAGAAGAAAGTTCTTTGTTTCTGGCCATTTTGGGCCTGTAATCAAACCCACAAATGCTGTTTGCTCCAGATACTCAACTAGTCTAAAGAAGGCCAGTTTTATTGCTTCTTTAAAATCACCACAGTTTTCAGCTGTGCTAACATCATTACAAAAGGGTTTTTTAATGATATATTCACCTTTTAAAATTATAAACTTGGATTAGCTAGCACAACGTGCCATTGGAACACAGGAGTGATGGTTGCTGATAATGGGCCTCTGTACGCCCATGTAGATATTCCATTAAAAATTAGCCGTGTCCAGCTACAATAGTCATTCACAACATTAAAAATGTCTACACTGATCAATTTTATGTTATTTTAATGGACAAAAAAAAAAAAAAGTGCTTTTCTTAAAAAAAAAACATTTCTAAGTGACCCCAAACGTTTGAACGGTAGTGTAGGAAGGTGGGTGAAAACTCTGGGGGAGGAGAAAGTAGAAACTCGTTTTTTGTTTTGCTATCAATACTGTGAGAACAGAGATAATGTTATCATACAAGTTTGTCCTAAGATAGGCCTAATTAATGTGTCACAAGTTACATAACAGCTAAATGCCTAGTCCTAACTGGAGAAAAGTGCTGTCATAGATTCATTATGAAATGTGATTTGACATTACAATAGTATCGGTTAAAAGTAATGACTACACACTTTTGCAATCCGTCTGAGTCAGTTCAACAATAGCTTTTCTTAGTAAGGGTATCTAGGAAAACCGTTAGTTTAATCGACGTTATGTTCATCACATCCCATTAGGCAGGAGGGGTCCAAGAAACAGACTGTGGCAGTGAAGAGCAGACATTCACTCCCAAAATATCATCAGACTGCCACATGCCTCCTCAATCTCTGGCTAGCTTGCTCAAAGTGGGACACAAACAAGAGTTAACCCTAGTTTCTGGGTAGCTCCTTCATAATGTAGCTAGTTAACGTTAGGTAAATCAAATTATTTACAGCTAGCCTTAACGTTAGATAGCTAACTAGATTGAACTAACGTAGCAAGCTACCTAGCTCCAAGTTATCCGTAAAACTAGATAACTGTTATGTTTATTAGCACGTAACTTGCCATCTAATGATGGGTGCTCTAACTTATATAATTGAAATGACTATTTTTGCCGACAGGTATCCGAGTCTGAAGCTGCTGTAAATATCCGTTAGTTGGCACAGAGACATCAGGTGAGGAAGATAAACCGCCCCAGACAACGAATTGGAGAACCGTGTCAACAAAATGTGCGTTTTTAATTCCACCATGAGCTTATACATTCACGTAGTTCCCTTGAAACGGAAAATGATACATTCTTACTTGTTTAGCTGGCTGTAGCAAACATTGGTTTTGCACCTTCGTCAAAAAGACACCGTCCCAACACCAACGATGTGTCCTAAACCCTGGAAAACAGACAGCAAGATGTTGGATCCACTGACAAGATAAATGACTCTCCGCCCCTAACAACGGCTGTCTAGCTCCCGCCTTTCCTTTCTTCTGATTGGTGGATACGTCTCGCCCATTTTTTTAAATTTATATTTTGATTGTTGACGTCACCCGCCTGTATTCAATATATTTCTAGCCTCATGTCTCATGAATATGCATATAGCCATCTTGAGACAACGCCCATGTGCTTTTTCTCAAAAATTGCCGGATGTGTCACGTACCATACTTATCAGTTCACTCGTAGTAATGTACGCGTTACTAAATTTATAATCGAGCAAATAAACCTCACGTAGGAAATAAGCAATTATTTTGTTTACCAAATAGGTGAGACGGAAGAAAAAAAATAGCCACCTGCTAGAGGGAGACAGATTTCCTCCGAGTTGAATCCTCTCTTCTTCTCCGCTGACAGGGAACGCTTCGTTAAAGACACCGCGTAGCCATCTTTTTATTTATTTAACTAGGCAAGTCAGTTAAGAACAAACTCTTATTCACAATGACCCCGGCCATACCCGGAGGACGCTGGGCCAATTGTGCACCACCCTATAGGACTCCCAATCACGGCCGGTTGTGATACAGCCTGGAATCGAACCACAAATGCAGTGCCTTAGACCGCTGCGCCGCTAGGGAGCCCCAAAATATGTTTGGTACTCCATTGTAAAACATTTTGTAAGCTATAGAAATGCCTTTATGTCTACATTGGTTTTTGACCCGTGTATGCTATTACAGACACCATCATTTTTATTTATTTATCTAACATTTATTTAACTGGTCTTTTTTTTAATCCTTCAAATATTTTTGTTGTTGAGAATACGAAATGTTAATGTCCCCACTCCAAAAAAAAAGTTCAAATACATGTAATTTTGTCCTTGAAACATTTAATTGAAATACAGTAGAATTCCATTAATGCCTATGGAGGACTTCTTCCACTGGGGAGTGCCAATATGGCCGACCTGTGTCGTCAACACCTCTCAACTGCCAATACATAGCTTCAACAATCCAGTGTTTAATGCCGAATTCAAGTGCCGGTCGGGAACTAGGAAATGTACGACTTGCTATCTGGTTGTAGTTCTACACATCCACCCAGTTACCAAGGTAGATATTACCTAGTTCTGACTAGCACATGAACACTGCATTATATACATCATTGTCCAAAACTGTCATCTGTCATTGCATACAGGCCTTGGTTGTGAGTAAAGCGTATGGTAATGAAGTGGATAGTCAATCAAATCAGTTTATAAATAGGACTTTAAAAAGGTATCGTCATTTTGATTAAAAAAACATGTACATAGATAAGTCAAATAAAAGGAGGAAGAAGTCTCACAACTGTAGAAGATTATTACAAAAAGGAATTCAAAAAAACACACAAACACACAAACTCAGAGTAGACCTAGTCATGCAAAATAATCTCAAATCCTGTCCACCATGGTATTCATTCAATGGAGGTCCCTCTGGCTATGGCAGCCCATGCCTCCCCCCTCAGTCACAGGGAAACCTTGCGACTGTCGTGGTGTTGTTGATTGAACCGGCCATGCGGAGCCCTCTCACTCAATAGAGGCCGGGGCACATTAAGCAGTGTACAATGTTTTTGCAATGTTGAGATTGAAACAAAATATAGAAGGAAAATCACCTCAGCCAGCTCTGTGACATGTAGAAGGAAATCACCTCAGTCAGCTCTGTGACATGTAGAAGGAAATCACCTCAGTCAGCTCTGTGACATGTAGAAGGAAATCACCTCAGTCAGCTCTGTGACATGTAGAAGGAAATCACCTCAGCCAGCTCTGTGACATGTAGAAGGAAATCACCTCAGCTCTGTGACATGTAGAAGGAAATCACCTCAGCCAGCTCTGTGACATGTAGAAGGAAATCACCTCAGCCAGCTCTGTGACATGTAGAAGGAAATCACCTCAGTCAGCTCTGTGACATGTAGAAGGAAATCACCTCAACTCTGTGACATGTAGAAGGAAATCACCTCAGCTCTGTGACATGTAGAAGGAAATCACCTCAGTCAGCTCTGTGACATGTAGAAGGAAATCACCTCAGCTCTGTGACATGTAGAAGGAAATCACCTCAGCTCTGTGACATGTAGAAGGAAATCACCTCAGCTCTGTGACATGTCATTTCTATCTGCAGCCGTTCCACAACATTGTATGTTTGCTAAACTCTATGTGACTGGAAACAACTGTCATTTTGGTTGGGGCAATTCTATAGGACATTTCTACCTGGCAACATGATACATATGTTTATTCTTACTTTACAACACATATGGAAACAGACAGAAGGCAGTGTAACACTGCAGATGACTCAATCACTTACTCCTCAATTGAGAAGGGAAAAGACATTAATACAAAAATTAAAACACTGAAATGGCCCTTTAATTCCCTATATAGTGCACTACTTTTGACCAGTGACCTTCAGGCCCTGGAAAAAAAGCTATGCTGCACTTAAGTGAACAGAGGGCCATTTAGGATACAGATATCATTGTTGCGGTTTAGCAAAGCATAAGACATGAAAATGGGAAGCTATTCTTAGGTACAGGATGAGCCACGTGTCCAGTTTATTTGTTGTTAAAAAAAAAACATGTCAATAGATGCACAAAATAAATCATTTTTTGTTGATTGACAAACAACATTTGTAAGCAAATGGCAGTTATTGTCAAGGACTGGGGATGTCTTTAGCCTACAGAAAATAATATGAGAGGCCAAATAACATAGCAAGAGGATATTGCCTTAACAGTAGACAGGTTCTAGAAGGGTACTTGTGGTTCCAAAGGTTTGTTCCGAGGATTCCAAGGGTTGCCAGTGGCACTGGATAAGGGCATCATACAGTTCCTCACTGTGTTCCATAAACTTCCTGTTGGCTTCCACCACATCCAGCTCTGGGTTAGGATCTACAATAGAGGGAAAGGTTGCCACAGTGATTATACAGGTGGGATCTGAACCCCAGTCTCTCTAACGGGGAAACCAATGCCGTTAACCATTAGATCTAGGAGGAAATTCCCCCTTGGGCCGAGGGAGTGATTCTGAAGTTGCAGGCAGGTCTACCTCATCACAAAAGCACGAGTCCGCTAAATTACATATACTGTTATATCCTTTGAACATGCAGGATATCAATCCATCTTCATTATGAACCACCTAAAATTCCTCAAGAATCTTTTAGCTCATCGTCCACACTAGTCTGGTGAAAAACAAGTAAGGGAAAAAACAACAAAAAACACCAACCTTCCAGACCATCATCTTCAAAAGCTTCATTTTCCTGAAATGTTAAATGAGTTTAATAAAATGACGGTGTATATTGAAAAGTCATAACTACATGAAGGATACAACAAGGCATGATGGTGTTGATGTTGCATGTCTAACAACAAAGTGACATTGAGCTACGTAAACACATCACCAGTAAAGGGGATGCCAGGCAGCAAATCTTACCTGTGCAGGATTCTGTGTGTAATCATACTGGTTGTAATTGTAGCCGCCATAGTTGCCCCCATTCTGGTCGTAGCCCCAAGAGCCCCATCCACTACCGTACGGCTGTTGATTGTGCTGATTGTATTGGTTCTGGTTGTGTCTGTAGCCTCCTCCGTGGGAACCCCATCCCCTGTTGTCTGATTGATTATGCCGAGTTCTAAAAAGGAGAGGTAGAGAGCGACACAGCAGCAAGATTTGTGACCTGTTGCCACAAGTAAAGGGCAACCAGTGAAGAACAAACACCACTGTAAATACAACCCATATTTATGGTTATTTATTTTCCTTTTTGTACTTTAACTATTTGCACATAATGACATTTGTAATGTCTTTATACTTTTGTGAGTGTAATGTTTACTGTTAATTTTTATTGTTTATTATCTACTTCACTTGCTTTGGCAATGTTAACATATGTTTCCCATGACAATAAAGCCCTTAAATTGAATTGAGAGAGAGAGAGCACATTATGGGTAACCCGAAGGAATTGGACAATGATTAAACCCACATCTTTGAGTTTAAAAAATAAGATATTCTACTCAGGTCTTCTTGAGAGCTTTGCAAAAGACTGACGAGGGGAATAGACAAACAATACGTTGGATATACAGACAACTTAGCGGCAGGGTCGCCTAGTGGTTAGAGTGTAGAGGCGGCAGGGTAGCCTAGTGGTTAGAGTGTAGAGGCGGCAGGGTAGCCTAGTGGTTAGAGTGTTGGACCTAGTAACCGGAAGGTTGCAAGTTCAAACCCCCAAGCTGACAAGGTACAAATCTGTCGTTCTGCCCCTGAACAGGCAGTTAACCCACTGTTCCTAGGCCATCACTGAAAATAAGGATTTGTTCTTAACTGACTTGCCTAGTTAAATAAAAGGTAAAATAAAAATACACTATATACACAAGTATGTGGACACCCCTTCAAATTAGTGGATAAAGCTATTTCAGTCACACCCGTTGCTGACAGGTGTGTAAAATCTCCATAGACGAACATTGGTAGTAAAATGACCTTACTGAAGAGCTCAGTGACTTTCAACGTGGCACCATCATAGGATGCCACCTTTCCAACAAGTCAGTTTGTTAGATTTCTGCCCTGCTAGAGCTGCCCCGGTCAACTGTAAGGGCTGTTATTGTGAAGTGGAAATGTCTAGGAGCAACAAAGGCTCAGCATCGAAGTGTTGCAAAACTCACTCCCAAGTTCCAAACTGCCTTTGGATCAACTTCAGCACAATAACTGTTTGTTGGGAACTTCATGAAAATGGGTTTCCATGGCAGAGCAGCCATACACAAACCTAAGATTACCATGTGCAAATGCCAAGCGTCGGCTGGAGTTCTAGATGATGATTCTGTGCTTCGAACTTTGTGGCAACAGTTTAGGGAAGACCCTTTCCTGTTTCAGCATGACAATGACCCAGTGCACAAAGTGAGGTCCATACAGAAATGGTTTCTCGAGATCAGTGTGGAAGAACTTGATTGGTCTGCACAGAGCCCTGACCTCAACCCCATCGAGCACCTTTTGAGATGTAATTGGAACGCCGACTGCGAGCCAGGCCTAATCGCCCCAACATCCGTGCCTGACCTTACTAATGCTCTTGTGGCTGAATGGAAGCAAGTCCCCGCAGCAATGTTCCAACATCTAGTAGAAAGCCTTTCCCAGAAGAGTGGAGGCTGTTATAGCAGCAAAGAAGGGACCGACTCCATATTAATACTCATGATTTTGGAATGAGATGTTTTGACGAGAAGGTGTCTTATGGTCATGTAAAGGTGGTTTGGAAAACTAATGGGTTATGCTACAACCCTGGTTTTACAAATGAAGAAGGCAAGTTCTTACTACGCTACGGAATATAAACCATGTCTGGAGACAACTTATAGGATTTTAACACAGTAAGAACTGAAGTATAACTCACTTGTTAGCAGCTAGGCTCAGTCGTAGGGGCTTGCTCCCGAGCCCCACCGCTCCCTGACACTCCTCCAGCGCCAGCTTCTGAAGCCTCTGGTCTGGGAACTGGACAAACCCACAACCCCTGGAAACAAGAGAAACATTCAAAAAAAGTAAGTAAATAACTAGAGAGCTTCAGCTGTGAAGACTTTTGTTTTGGTACTTCTAGTGGAAGAAGTTTAGACATTAAAAAAAAATAAAAAAAACACATAAATCCGGATGTATGGAAACCCAGCATAGTGATTATAACATCCTGCTGGACTCACTTGGAGTTCCCCGTGCCATCCAGCACCACCTTCCCCCCACGACAGGATGGGTAGCGGTTGTAAAAGAACTCGTAGAGCATCCCATCATCCACTTCAGGTGTGAGATCCCCAACAAACAGGGAATAGAGTGGACTGTAGCAGAGAGAAAGGGGGGAGGGGGGGGAAGAGTTCGGCCATTCATTTACAATGCTTCTATAAGGCATCTCATGACATACAGTTTGACTTACAATCGAGCTTGTTGATATACCCGCTTTCTCCTTGCTTCCCAAAAGTGGCCCGGTTTAACTTGAATCTTCGAGGCTGTTAAGTACAAAAAGGCTTCCTTTAAAAATGATAATTTACAATATGATGACAATATGCATTCACCTATACAAACTAATAATATAAACTAATGTCACAGAGATCTTCTGTTTGGCTCAAGTCACCAAAAGGGAGCATTTATAAACGGCTACAATTTAGGTCTGCATCCCATTGGGCTCTGGTCAAAAGTAGTGAACTATATAGGGGATAGGGTGCCATAGGGCTCTGGTCAAAAGTAGTGAACTATATAGGGGATAGGGTGCCATAGGGCTCTGGTCAAAAGTAGTGAACTATATAGGGGATAGGGTGCCATTCGGCATGCTTCCTAGAATCCATAACATCCAAGTAGCCTTGTTAAATGGTATATTTACCGGTGTGGCTCCTGGTAGTGCTTTTCCATTGACTTTACGAAGACACCTCTCAGCTGTGGCTTCATCCGTCAGCTCCACGAAGCAGTAGCCTGCTGCACCCCTACTGAAGAGCAACACAGAGAAGGCATAACGGTCCAATGTTGCATTCAAAAGGATGGCTTCTTTTAGCTGTGTATTGGGTGTAGCTATAGCCTGGGTACCAGTCGGGTTTGTGTAGCTATAGCCTGGGTACCAGTCGGGTTTGTGCCATCATACCACTCCTTGTAGGGAGGTCAAACCTTCGGCCTGCTGCAGAGACCCGATGGATGCTCTAGTCTAGAGTGCCTGGTTAAATTATGGTTAGGAGCATTTTTTTTTTTTTAAACTCTTAAAGTAAGAAGAATTAGATGTAATTGTTGTAAAAATGTGTGAGTGTGTTAATTTAAATTACGTTATAAGTACGCTAATTTCCCTACGGCGGACAGAACATGTAACTACATCACACAGACTAACGTTTTCACGACACAATAATTACAGGATATACGAATCCTTTTTACCTCAGATCGGTGATGTTAGCATAAAAGTTCATAGTGATCACAATCTCACAAAATCGATTGGTACTAAAGCAAAGATATTGATCTGTTTATTTTGATCAGTGTTTTTTTTTTTTTTTTTTTCCCCCCCCATACTCAATCCAGTCTGTAGTGGAACTTAAGCCTTGTTCATATTACCCATAAACACTCAGTTACACACAAATGTCATTACCATCACAAAGTAAAACAGGAATGGTACTCACTTAAAAGGAATGAGTCATTGTTTACAAATTACTAGCAAACCCATTGTCAAAAACCACATCTTCTCATCTACTTCTGTAGTTTGGTAACTTCCTGTTCTTTGACAGACAGACCAGTCTGAAGAAGTATGCCACGCTAGTATCGCAACGGGAGTCTTCAATCGCAACGGAGCACTTATGGGAAGTGTAAGTGATGCTTTAGACATTTTTAGGGGGGGTGGGGGGCTGCTCCTATAAAAAAAAAGTCTCTGGTCTCACATGAATTAATGGATTTGAGAGTTAAACTATCATGTCAAAGAAACCCAACCCCTGCCTCTATTTAGAAACCGATGTGAGGTGGTTATTCGTTTAAATTATCCAGTCAAAACAAATGTTGGCGTTTCCTTCTCCGTATTGGCCAACTACCAAAAAGAATCTTCCAGGATATAGACCTTGATAAATGGCTATTACATGTCGTCATCTATTAACAGATAGATGTAGTATTACAGGTCGTCATCTATAAACAGATAGATGTAGTATTACAGGTCGTCATCTATAAACAGATAGATGTAGTATTACAGGTCGTCATCTATAAACAGATAGATGTAGTATTACAGGTCGTCATCTATAAACAGATAGATGTAGTATTACAGGTCGTCATCTATTAACAGATAGATGTAGTATACCCAAGTACATTACCTTTAGGTCATTTAGCAGAAGCTCCTATCCAGAACGTCTTACAGCCGACAATAAATCAGGGTTAAGTGCCTTGCTCAAGGGCACAAAGATTTTTTAACCTAGTCGGCTCTGGGATTTGAACCAGATACCTTTCCGGTTACTGGGCCAATGCTCTTAACTGCTAGAAGAGCACAAACAGTACATGATGCTGCTGTTATTGTCCCGGTTCCATTGACTGTAAGATAATATCGTTGTGAGTGAATCATTTGTAGGCGCTATTGATTACAGTAGAACAAGCTAATTGATTCCGGTCTTGAGTGACCACTTCGTAAATACTGGTGGGTGTGCAGTTTAGAAGGTACTAGTTTAGCAAAATACAAGTAATCTGAACAAAAGTGTGACGTCTGTAGGGAGGAATTTATGTATTGGTCTTCAAAATATCACAATTTATTTCAGCATACTGAATATAAATTTGTACAGCTAAACCGGTGTTTTGACACTCCGCCATATATCAAAAAGCCATGACAACAGGAAGCAACTAAATGATAATTTTCAATATATATTTAGCAATATAAACTGTACTTTAAACATTTTTCAACAGGAATCTACTTTATCAGGAAAAAATTACTATTACTGAATTAGCCCAAAACGTGCTATCGACTATATCAGTGAAAATGTTTAAATAGGTTAGTCCTGGCTAATTATGCCTTGTCATGTCAACAGATGTGTGGCTATTTATTGTAGCTAACGTTACCGGATCTACACTTTCAGGTCAAACGGCCTAACGTTACCGGATCTACACTTTCAGGTCAAACGGCCTAACGTTACCAGATCTACACTTTCAGGTCAAACGCACTAACGTTACCAGATCTACACTTTCAGGTCAAACGCACTAACATTACCGGAAAACCACTACACTTTGTCAGGTCAAACGCACTAACGTTACCAGATCTCACTTTGCAGGTCAAACGCAACTAACATTCCATGGATCTACACTTTCAAAACAAACACAGTAAAACGTTACCGGATCTAACTTTCAGGTCAACTACCACAACGTTACCAGATCTACACTTTCAGGTCAAAGACTGCGTTTAGCAGATCTACACTTTCAGGTCAAAATGCACTAACATTACTGCATCTAGCACTTTAAACAAGTCTGTTAGCTAACATTACCGGATCTACACTTTCAGGTCAAACGCACTAACATTACCGGATCTACACTTTCAGGTCAAACGCACTAACATTACCGGATCTACACTTTCAGGTCAAACGCACTAACATTACCGGATCTACACTTTCAGGTCAAACGCACTAACATTACCGGATCTACACTTTCAGGTCAAACGCACTAACGTTACCAGATCTACACTTTCAGGTCAAACGCACTAACGTTACCGGATCTACACTTTCAGGTCAAACGGCCTAACGTTACCGGATCTACACTTTCAGGTCAAACGGCCTAACGTTACCAGATCTACACTTTCAGGTCAAACGCACTAACGTTACCGGATCTACACTTTCAGGTCAAACGGCCTAACGTTTCCAGATCTACACTTTCAGGTCAAACGCACTAACGTTACCGGATCTACACTTTCAGGTCAAACGGCCTAACGTTACCAGATCTACACTTTCAGGTCAAACGCACTAACGTTAGGCGGAAAACCACTCACCCAGTCATCTTGTTGCGTATAATCCGTACACTCACCACCAACTCTCCCATGGTGCCGAAGGCTCGGGTTATGAACTTCTCGTCCATGTAGGGCTCCAACTACCAAAACAAACACAGTAAAACGTTATCATAACATGTTAACGTAGATATAAGTTAACTACCACACGTCACCTGCAACTATTATAAAGACTGCGTTTAGCTACTTAATTAGGTGTCAAAATGCAGTACCATCTGCATCAAGTTAGCACTAATAAACCAAGTCTGTTAGCTAACGTTCTGTACGTAGCCGCCTAACGTTCTGTACGTAGCCGCCTAACGTTCTGCGTGTAGCCGCCTAACGTTCTGTACGTAGCCGCCTAACGTTCTGTACGTAGCCGCCTAACGTTCTGTACGTAGCCGCCTAACGTTCTGTACGTAGCCGCCTAACGTTCTGTACGTAGCCGCCTAACGTTCTGCGTGTAGCCGCCTAACGTTCTGCGTGTAGCCGCCTAACGTTCTGCGTGTAGCCGCCTAACGTTCTGCGTGTAGCCGCCTAACGTTCTGCGCGTAGCCGCCTAACGTTCTGCGCGTAGCCGCCTAACGTTCTGCACGTAGCCGCCTAACGTTCTGCACGTAGCCGCCTAACGTTCTGCACGTAGCCGCCTAACGTTCTGCACGTAGCCGCCTAACGTTCTGTACGTAGCCGCCTAACGTTCTGTACGTAGCCGCCTAACGTTCTGTACGTAGCCGCCTAACGTTCTGTACGTAGCATGTAGCCGCCTAACGTTCTGTATGTAGCCGCCTAACGTTCTGTATGTAGCCGCCTAACGTTCTGCACGTAGCCGCCTAACGTTCTGTACGTAGCCGCCTAACGTTCTGTATGTAGCCGCCTAACGTTCTGTACGTAGCCGCCTAACGTTCTGTACGTAGCCGCCTAACGTTCTGTACGTAGCCGCCTAACGTTCTGTGTGTAGCCGCCTAACGTTCTGCGTGTAGCCGCCTAACGTTCTGCATGTAGCCGCCTAACGTTCTGTACGTAGCCGCCTAACGTTCTGTACGTAGCCGCCTAACGTTCTGCATGTAGCCGCCTAACGTTCTGTATGTAGCCGCCTAACGTTCTGTATGTAGCCGCCTAACGTTCTGTATGTAGCCGCCTAACGTTCTGTACGTAGCCGCCTAACGTTCTGTACGTAGCCGCCTAACGTTCTGTACGTAGCCGCCTAACGTTCTGTACGTAGCCGCCTAACGTTCTGTACGTAGCCGCCTAACGTTCTGTATGTAGCCGCCTAACGTTCTGTGTGTAGCCGCCTAACGTTCTGCGTGTAGCCGCCTAACGTTCTGCGTGTAGCCGCCCTAACGTTCTGTACGTAGCCGCCTAACGTTCTGTATGTAGCCGCCTAACGTTCTGTACGTAGCCGCCTAACGTTCTGTATGTAGCCGCCTAACGTTCTGTATGTCGCCGCCTAACGTTCTGTATGTCGCCGCCTAACGTTCTGTATGTAGCCGCCTAACGTTCTGTATGTAGCCGCCTAACGTTCTGTATGTAGCCGCCTAACGTTCTGTATGTAGCCGCCTAACGTTCTGTATGTCGCCGCTTAACGTTCTGTATGTCGCCGCCTAACGTTCTGTATGTAGCCGCCTAACGTTCTGTATGTAGCCGCCTAACGTTCTGTACGTAGCCGCCTAACGTTCTGTATGTAGCCGCCTAACGTTCTGTACGTAGCCGCCTAACGTTCTGTACGTAGCCGCCTAACGTTCTGTACGTAGCCGCCTAACGTTCTGTACGTAGCCGCCTAACGTTCTGTACGTAGCCGCCTAACGTTCTGCGTGTAGCCGCCTAACGTTAGCTAGCTAACCAAATAACGTCAGTATGCTGGCAAATAAGCAGAAAGTATAAAAAAAAATATATCGAGTGAAATGGTTCGATACTCACATTTCCCATCCATAGTGTGCTCATGTTTTGGACCTGAATTTGTAAAAAACAAAAATAAGAAAAAAAGAAGCTTTTCTTTGCATACAAGTGAGCTGTGAACCCTTTAAATGACAACAAACCTCTCTGTGCGCGTCGGAAGCGACGGAGAAATTACGTTTCTGCGCATGCGCAAAACTCATCTCTCATCCATAAACCTCTTACGTGGAATCAAATAAGTAGGGAATAATGTGTCAGTTGACAGTTTAATTTACAGCAAGGTCATTACCTAGTTCTAGGACATTGGGGGAAATTTTGCCCTTAAATCGTGACTCAGTTCAAGTACAAGGTTTATTGGGCAAAGGAGTTGTGTGTGGGTTTGTTAACAACCGCGACGCCCGGTCTGAACATTAACATGGATCGCATGCAATATGATTTTGGAAGCTTAATTAAGGACCTTATCTTTCATATCAGCGAGAAATAATTGTCAAAAAACTAAAGGTTGAATTGATACCTTTACACGATTAGGGTTCTTACTGGCCGTGTTACAGATGGAAGACAGTGGACTACCTGAGCTAATTAGCTATTTGCGTCTCTGAACACCTGTGTGTAAACGGAAGACAGACGCCACAAACTTGTAACTGCAACTGTGTTACAACCGGTTAAAAACAGTCTATAGTACGTGTGTATTTTGCATTTGTTGAAATTATTTTGATGTGATATGAAAGTCAAGGGATTTGTTTCTAGAACCGTACCGCAATTGTGAATCGAGTCAGGTTTAGAGGGAGTATTTGGCACCATAGCCAATTCGCCCTTTAAACAGAACATGTAAGGTGCTTGAACTAAGCCTAAGGAGTAATGTTAAGCTCATGTAGTCCAGTATTGGGCTAGGGATAGGGACAGGTAGGATGGCCTATTCGAGTATATTCATGATGAAATAGCAGTTAGATCTTACATCGTTCACTATAGTGTTTGCTTTATTCCATCTGATTGGATATAAGTATAATCATGTCAAATTTTACCATCAAATTACTGTAGCAAGCTACTGATCCTGTCATACCCCTGAACCACTCAGTAACATGTCCTTGCCAGTGGCAGTACTTGGATATTTTTATTCAATAGTCATGTCTGATCTTTTAGCGCACCTACTGGGAACATGGCCTTTCTGGTAAACCAATCAAGATCGAGTTTCATAGTAAACAGCCCACCACTTAAAAAAAAAAAAAAAAACATTTTGTAAGTCTACAACTAACCTCAGTCAGTTGATATACTGGCCAGGGTCTTCGAGGCTATCCTGGGTTCCAGTCTCTTTGTGCTATCATGCCAACTCCATGTCACTCATTGCTTTGTCATGACAAGGAATGGCACAATGACACAAACACATCTGGGACCAGGCAACATCACAGCCCAGTTACATGTATTAAGGTCATATGGGAACGTTCAGGGTTTTGAATACCAACAAAGGAATGGTGACGAGGGAAAAGAAAATCATTCACTATTAATGCATTCACAAAAACCACCATATTCCAAAATGCATTAATATTCTGAGAACAATGGAGGCTGCTGAGGGGGGAGGTAGGCTCATCATAATGGTTTGGAACGGCATCAAGTACCATTACAACAAGCCCGTCCTCCCGAATTAAAAAAGGTGCTACCAACCTCCAGTGTCTAAGATAAATATTCAAAACATAAGCCCAAGATTCTTTCCAATCCCCATATAAGCACAAATATTCACCATGCAAATCATACACATTTAAAATGTGGTTGTTGACTCACAAAAGATCATTAAATTCTCATCCAGATAAAAAAGAAATACATCACTGCGTGATCTTTACATTTAGTATAGACTCTGCAAATAAGTGCTCAGCATACAATCTCATTGTAAAATATACAGTATACACACACACACACACACATATATAATTTCAAGGATATGTTCATGGAAACACAACAGTAGACAAGCTTGAGTTGGTCCTCCCTCCTTAGTAGTTACCACTGCCTAGCTAGAAGAAATATTAGTTCTAGTATATTAACTAATACATTCTAAGTTATATTTAAAACGTTGTAGTAAATCACTGGCAGATTGTATTCTAAAAGGAACAATGGACTTGTACTGATGTTGTAAAATATTTTACACCCTGTGACCTCTACTTCTGTATGTAGAATAAGTGCTCAACACTGCATATGCAAGATGGAAATAATCCGAACAGGAAAGTAGACAAAGGCATTGCAACAAACTGTCCACAAAACAGATCTATTGAAGAGAGGAAAATCCTGAAATCCATTAAGACGAGAAATCATATTCACGATAACAAGGAATGGTTGTCCACTCCCTCAAATCATGGAGGGGGCCAAGCTTGTAAGGCAGGTCTAAAGTGTGGTTTTAAATTCAATTAAATGTAAATTTAAATTAAATTCTTTATCTGGAGCATAACAATCCCTAAATATAGTGAGAAGTAAACTAGAAAATAATGACAAGTCAAGGTTATGACAGAACTATGGTATAGTGACTACTCTAATTACCAACAATGAACGAACAACATCTCCCACCGCTCAGATCACATACCATGTGCAACTTATTTCATGTTCACCCAGAATGCAACAAAAATAAGATGGTAAGCTAAGCAAGAATCCTTTTACTTAAAAATAGAATTCATAAATATTTTGCATGATTCATAGTAGGAATACATTCTCCCCGACCCCACATCATTCGTCTCTAGGAAAACTAGCTAGTTTAGACACACACACACACACACACACACGTGTTCTTTAAACTAGTAGTATAGCAAAGGCGTATTACATTCAAGAGAACAACCAAAACATGTCATCTTTCCAAACAAAGTACCCCCAGTCATTATAGTGCATGTTATAGTGCTAATCGTTTCTTTGTAGTTTAAAAATACATTGCATTTGAATTACAGTAAACTGAAAAGTTAAACCAAAGAAACCATTCATTAATGTATAACAAGAATATTGAATATCGTCTTGTTATTAAAAAGTTGCTTTCATGAAAAATGAAGAATTACGCTGCAATTCACTAAAGTGCCATCAAAACGTTTTCTGGAGAGACCTCTGTAATAGCCATTACCGTGTGGTGCCTTCAAAGTGGTTAAACCATCACCTAGGTTGACCGACTGTACACCAGCCTTGTCCAACAGAGAAATTAAACATCATAAAAAAAGGTCAGTACACACCATGATCTAAGGAATGTGGGATAGGAAGGAAGTGAAGGAGGACAGACTGATGGGAGACTGTAGAGTTCAGAGCGGCTTCAGTAGGTATGCTGCCTGATAAACAGGAGTTCTGGGTCAGAGGAGAAACCCCTATAGAAACCATAGGATTATGTCCCAAATGGTACCCTATTACAGTGCACTATTTAGGGAATAGGGTGCCATTTGGGACGCATCCTAGGAGGATAGTGTGGAGAGCGGGTCAGTACAGTGTCCGAGCCTCAAGCAGCCAGAAGGAAGAAGAGTTGGATGAAGAGGTATTAGGAGTCCGCTGGGCCGAGCTGTTTTCCACACACACACGTTCAGTCCATCT
>NC_056441.1:8755441-8920441 GCF_018296145.1 Oncorhynchus tshawytscha | reverse complement strand
TTGAGGTACTCTGCCTGGTTGCGGAGTATCTGTCAAGTGATAATGAGTTGTGAAAACTACTGCAGAGCGGTGGGCAGGTTTTTATTTTCTTCAAGTGATAATGAGTGCAACCCTCCTAGCTCCTACCTGTAGCTGGGACTGTACAAGTTACAGTCGGCAGTAAAGGATCCCTCTGAGTTTAAGTGTAACACCCACACACCAGTAGCTGGGACTGTATTGAGGCAGAATGGGGTACTCTGTCTGCTCCATCGGCGTGTACCGTCTAGCATAAAGAAGCGTGCACAATCCACACACCTGTAGCTGGGACTGTATGGACCGGCGGGCCAGCTCTGGGGGACTTCCTACCTGTAGCCGGGACTGTAGGGAGTGGCGGGACAGCTCTGGGGACTTCCTACCTGTAGCCGGGACTGTAGGGAGTTGCGGGCCAGCTCTGGGGGACTTCCTACCTGTAGCCGGGACTGTAGGGAGTTGCGGGCCAGCTCTGGGGACTTCCTACCTGTAGCTGGGACTGTATGGACCGGCGGGACAGCTCTGGGGTACTTCCTACCTGTAGCCGGGACTGTATGGAGTGGCGGGCCAGCTCTGGGGGACTTCCTACCTGTAGCTGGGACTGTATGGAACGTCGGGCCAGCTCTGGGGGACTTCCTACCTGTAGCTGGGACTGTATGGAGTGGCGGGACAGCTCTGGGGTACTTCCTACCTGTAGCCGGGACTGTATGGAGTGGCGGGCCAGCTCTGGGGACTTCCTACCTGTAGCTGGGACTGTATGGAACGTCGGGCCAGCATGCTCTGGATGACGTTGGTGCGGTCCAGACAGTCCATGCAGTTACTGCGGAACGTCCCCTTCTGCTGGGACAACACCTTCCCCTCCGTGTCGACCAGGAAGCAGCTGCACAGACAGACAACAGAGGAGTCAGGAGAACACATATCCACAGAGCCAGTAACAGCACTGTAATGTTGGGACACCAACTACCCCTCCGCTGCAGGGAGACAGAGGGTTTATAATCACAAGACAAGGTTAGGGGTGAATCCCAAAATGTACTACACCGGCTCCGCGCTCGTCGAATGTGGCGGGGCTTGCAAACTATTACAGACTACAAAAGGGAAGCACAGCAGCGAGTTGCCCAGTGACACGAGCTAAATTATTTCTATGCTCGCTTCGAGGCAAGTAACACTGAAACATGCAGGAGAGCATCAGCTGTTGCGGATGACTGTGTGATCACACCTTTAAACAGGTCAACATTCACAGGGCCGCGGGGCCAGATGGATTACCAGGATGTGTACCCCAGAGCATGCGCTGCCCAACTGGCAAGTGTCTTCACTGACATTTTCAACCTGTCCCTGACTGAGTCTGTAATACCAACGTGTTTCAAGCAGACCACCATAGTCCCTGTGCCCAAGAACACTAAGGTAACCTGCCTAAATGACTACCGACCCATTGCACTCACTTCTGTAGCCATGAAATGCTTCGAAAGGTTGGTCATGGCTCACAACACCTAAACCCACTCCAATTTGCATACCGCCCCAACAGATCTCTATTGCACTCGACACTGCCCTTTCCCACCTGGACAAAAGGAACACCTACGTGGGAATACTCACTACCCTCTGTACGTGAGAATTCTATGCATGGACTACAGCTCAGCGTTCCAAAACCCTAGTGCCCTCAAAGCTCCTCACTAAGCTAAGGACCCTGGGAGTAAACAACTCCCTCTGCAACTGGATCCTGGACTTCCTGACAGCCGCCCCCAGGGGGTAAGGGTAGGTAACAACACATCCACCACGCTGATCCTCAACACAGGGGCCCCTCAGGGGTGCGTGCTCAGTCCCCTCCTGTACTCCCTGTTAACCAATGACTGCACAGCCAGGCATGACTCCAACACATCATTAAGTTTGATGATGACACAGTGGAGACCTGGCCGTGAGGTGCAAGGACAACAACATCTTCCTCAACGTGATCTAGAAAAAGGAGATCATTGTGGATTACAGGAAAAGGAAGACTGAGAATGGGGGCGTACTCATCGACAGGGCTGTAGTGGAGCAGGTTGAGATCATCAAGTTCCTTGGTGTCCACATCACCAACAAACTAACATGGTCCAAGCACACCAAGACAGTCGTGAAAAGGGAACGACAAAACCTATTCCCCCTCAGGAGACTAAAAAGATATGGCATGGGTCCTCAGATCCTCAAAAGGTTCAACATCTGCACCATCGAGAGCATGGTTGCATCACTGCCTGGTATGGCAACTGCTCGGCCTCCAACCACAAGGCACTACAGAGGGTAGCGTGTACGGCCTAGTACATCACTGGTGCCAAGCTTCCTGCCATCCAGAACCGCAGTACCAGGCGGTGTCAGAGGAAGGCCCTAAAAATGGTCAAAGACTCCAGTCACCCTAGACTTCTCTCTGCTACTGCACGGAAAGCGGTACCAATGCGCAAAGTCTAGGTCCAAGAGGCTTCTAAACAGCTTCTACCCCCAAGCCATAAGACTCCTGAACATCAAATCAAATGGCTACCCAGACTATTTGCATTGCACCCCCCTTTTACACTGCTGCTACTCTGTTATTATCTATGCAGTCACTTTAATAACTCTACATGTACATATTACCTCAATACCGGTGACCCCGCACATGGACTCTGTACCGGTACCCCCTGTATATAGCCATGCTATTGTTATTTTACTACTGCTCTTTAATTATTTGTTATGTTTATTTATTTTGGGGGGGTGGGGGGGTATTTTTCTTAAAACTGCATTGTTGGTTAGGGGTTTGTAAGTAAGCATTTCACTGTAAGGTGAACCTGTTGTATTCGGCGCAGGTGACAAATGCAATTTGATTTGAAATGACATCCTAGTCCCTATATAGTGCACTGTCGACTTGGGCCCCTGGTCAAAAGTAGTGCACTATGTAGGGAATAGTGTGCCATTTGGGATGCAAACCGGAACACATTTGCCCAGAGGTTAATCCAGAAGTCACTGACTGACTACTGTAATGTACTCACTGGTATTTTACCCTGAAGACCAGACCAGAGATAAACGGGTAGAAAGGAAGCGAACTAGCCTCTCGTATGTTCGTATGCCCATCCTCTCGCTAAGTGTTAGATTCTGTGTTAAACATAGAACATTTGTTGTACTCAGAAGTATAGTATGTAGGGTGAAAGAGACTGGTTTTTACATCAGAAGGTAAATGGTTATCTATAGGAGCCAGATGGCTTTGGAATGTGCTGGGTCGGTGGGAGGAAGTCACAGGGTTGATATAAGGGGAAACGGATGGACATCTGTGGATTAGGCGAATGAGGGGATTGAGGTCAGGTCAGATCCCCTGAAGGGAGAAATTACCCTCTTCCTGTCAAACCATAATAGATGTAAGGATTGGAGAGAAGGAGGACCCTTTGGGAAGAATTAAACTTGGTTAAGCTTATCGGGGCGGCAGGATAGCCTAGTGGTTAGAGCGTTGGACTAGTAACCGGAAGGTTGGAAGTTCAAACCCCTGAGCTGACAAGGTACAAATCTGTCGTTCTGCCCCTGAACAGGCAGTTAACCCACTGTTCCTAGGCCGGCATTGAAAATAAGAATTTGTTCCGACTTGCCTAGTTAAATAAAAATCTAGTGTCCGTTGACTTATTTACTCTGAGAATTACAACCTAACATAAGGAACTCAACTTGAGTCTTGTATGGTTGTGGGTGTAGACT
Source organism: Oncorhynchus tshawytscha (assembly GCF_018296145.1). NCBI lineage: Eukaryota > Metazoa > Chordata > Actinopteri > Salmoniformes > Salmonidae > Oncorhynchus > Oncorhynchus tshawytscha. The sequence continues at coordinate 8,916,754 of NC_056441.1, read as the reverse complement.
AGCAGCTATTCATAAAGGAGTCTATACGGAGAGTAATACCTGTATTCATCTTGTGTCTCAGCCACATTGTCCACCAGGATATTCAGACGATCCCATCTCATCCTGCTGCACTCCTTATGGAAGTCAAATGCTACGTACCTGCAGCCAACAGAAGAAACAACATGGCTGTGTGAGTGGATGTGCTAGATCTAAAAACAGGCCTGGGAAATTCCAGTCCTCGGTGGGCCTTTTTTATTTCACCTTTATTTAACCAGGTTTACAACTGCGACACAAGCACAGAGTTACATGGAAATAAACAAACGTACAGTCAATAACACAATAGAAAAATCTATATTACAATGTGTGCAAATGTAGTAAGATCGGGGAGGTAAGGCAATAAATAATGGCAAAATAATTCAAATTTTGCAATTAAACACTGGAGTGATAGATGTGCAGAAGATGATGTGCAAGTAGAGATACTGGGGTACAAAAGAGCAAAAAAAATAACAATATGGGGTGTCACAATTTCCCATCATCCCGAGCAAACACAGCTGATTAATCACATTGCGTTCTAAACTGAATATCATGACTGGGTGATTATTGGAGTCAGGTTTTGTTAGCTGAGGCTGAGGCAAAACTGTGACACCAATCAGGACCTTGAGGACTGGAGTTGCTCAGTCCTGATCTAAAAAAAAAAGGTATAAATCACTGAAATAAGCCAGATGGGTGTTCAGGAGAGGTGTGTTTAGTTCTCACTTGATCATGCCGTTCTCCATGCCAGACACCATCTTGGCAAAGGCTTGTTCCAGTGGCTTCTCTGAACCCTTCTGGTTGACCTAGAAGAAGAACACCATCGTATATCCATCTCTAATGCTTCACTCTCACAATGCTGTGACGTTTTAGCCATCGCGAGGCTTAAATAATGGAGGGTCCTACCAGGTTCAGAATGGTTTGTTTTCCATAGATGAGGACCTGGGAGTCAAAATGCCTCTGAATACCATCCATCTAGGAAGACAGTTGAGAGAAATGTTTTTCACATGTATTTTATTTAACTAGGCAATTGGTGATTTGGTAGACAAAATATCCACAGAGTGTGTTTACCTGACCTTTGACCGGTTGTACTGACAATGGAATAGAAAGATGAAAACGGACAGAAGATTTAAAAGCCCCTTACGTGATTGGTGTTCTTGCTGATCAGTGGCTTGGGCTTGTATTTCAGGTTGGGCCTCTGAGACCAGAAGAAAGGCATGGAGCCTCGTGTCTGTGGAGGGAAACAGACATTTTCAGAAAATAAAAAAGGCATGCGCCTAATCAATAACTACTTCTACCCTGTCCACCGTCTCGTACTTTTCTAACTCACCTGTACGAATGAAGCCCTCCCTCCATTGTACAGGACTATTTGCTCCGTCTCCACAAAGTTAGCAGCGTGGCCCTCAGAATCGATACCTGAGGAAAAACAAAATAATGATAGTGAGAGAATGACTACGCATGTCCACCGGGCCATTAATGATTCAACATGCCAGTAATGCTGCGCAGTACAGTACTAGGCCCGCATCCCAAATTCCCGATAGAGTGCACTACATAGGGAATAGGGTGCCTGTATAGTTCACTACATAGGGAATAGGGTTCGCTACATAGGGAATAGGGTTCGCTACATAGGGAATAGGGTTCGCTACATAGGGAATAGGGTTCGCTACATAGGGAATAGGGTTCGCTACATAGGGAATAGGGTTCACTACATAGGGAATAGGGTTCACTACATAGGGAATAGGGTTCACTACATAGGGAATAGGGTTCACTACATAGGGAATAGGGTTCACTACATAGGGAATAGGGTTCACTACATAGGGAATAGGGTTCACTACATAGGGAATAGGGTTCACTACATAGGGAATAGGGTTCACTACATAGGGAATAGGGTGCCGTTTGGGACGCAGCCCGTGTCTTACCTCTGACGTAGTACCTGACCCCAGCCCTGAAGCAGCTCCTCCTGGAGATGAGGATCCATTCGAAGATCTTCCCGTTGATACGGCACGGCTTCATCACGATGACTGGATCAGGGACGTCAAGGACCTCACAGAACACACTGCTACAGCACCGGGCCAAGTTGTACCTAACACCGTGTCCCAAATGGCATCCTAGTCCCTATTTAGAGCACTACTTTAGACTAGGACACATAGGGCTCTGGTCAAAAGTAGCGCACTATATGAAGGACAGGGTGCCATTTAAGACGTACTCCAAGTGGAGGACGTTGTTGTACTTGTACTCCAAGTGGAGGACGTTGTTGTACTTGTACTCCAAGTGGAGGACGTTGTTGTACTTGTACTCCAAGTGGAGGACGTTGTTGTACTTGTACTCCAAGTGGAGGACGTTGTTGTACTTGTACTCCAAGTGGAGGACGTTGTTGTACTTGTACTCCAAGTGGAGGACGTTGTTGTACTTGTACTCCAAGTGGAGGACGTTGTTGTACTTGTACTCCAAGTGGAGGACGTTGTTGTACTTGTACTCCAAGTGGAGGACGTTGTTGTGATTTCTCTCCTGGTAATGACTTTCTAACGTGTCCCCGAGGGAATGATTTCAGTTGCATCGAGTTGAAATTGGTTCTTCAGAACACTCAGAGACACCATTCAAACTATATGTAGTGATGTGGGCCCACTGATTATTACTACTCTCGGATCAATGGGAGCAAAGCAAGACCGTGAAAAGGATACATCCATGGACAACAGGGATCGCAAACTTGTGGAGCTGAAAAGGAATACAATTATTACATTTAAAACTGGATACATTAGAACAAAGTAAGAAATAACAAATACTGTGGTCATCTATAGCTACTGTTCAAACACAGTTCATTTTTGAGGGGTAAGGTTCATGGTATAGTGTCCATATTCTAATATGCTTACCTCTGGTATATTACAAATAAGAAAAAAAAAGACTGGATAAGTGTAATGTGTTCTAAGGCAAGGGGGGGGGGTTGTGATGTCATCTTCATATCACTCACCTCTGGCTGTGCAAGGAACTCTCTCAGGAGGCTTCCATTCCACACAAACCTCTGATCTGCCTAGAAACAGGAGAACCAACCAATAAATCAAACCCTCAATCTACAGTGCCTTCGGAAGGTACTCACAACCCTTCTGTTGTGTTACAAAGTGGGATTAAAATTTCAAATTTCATTTTGTCAACGATCTACAAAACAAACGAAGTAAAACTTCTTTTTTTTATTACAAAAAATAACTAATGGAAAAAATATATATACTAATCTCTTGATTAGATAAGTATTCAACTGCATGAGTCAATTCATGTTAGAATCACCTTTGGCAGCGATTACAGCTGCGAGTCATTCTGGGTAAGCCTCTAAGAGCTTTACACACCTGGATTGTGCAATATTTGCCCATTATTCTTAAAAAAATAATATTCAAGCTCTGTCAAGTTGACTGTTGATCATTGCTAGACAGCCATTTCCAAGTTTTGCCATAGATTTTCAAATTGATTTATGTCAAAACTAACTAGGCCACTCTAACATTCAATGTCGTCTTGGTTATTAATTCATATAGAACTGGCCTTGAGTTTTCGGTTATTGTCCTGCTGGATGGTGAAATTGTCTCCCAGTGTCTGATGGAAAGTAGACAACCAGGGTATCCTCTAGGATTTTGCCTGTGCTTAGTTCTATTCCGTTCCTTTTATCCCCCCCAAAAAAATCCTTAGTCCTTGCCGATGACAAGCATACCCATAACACGATGCAGCCACCACCATGCTTGAAAATATGAAGACTGGTACTCAGTGATGTGCGGTGTTTACCCCAAACATAATGCTTTGTATTCAGGAAATACAATTTATTTGCCACATATTCTGCTGTATTACTTTAGTGCCTTATTGCAAACAGGATGCATGTTTTGGAATATTTCTTATTTTGTGCAGGCTTCTTTCTTATATTGTAAATAAGAATTAGTTCTTAATTAACTGACTTGCCTAAAAATTTTTTTTTTTTTTTTTTAAATCAGCCTGCAGTAAAGAATCTCCATCAGTTTGTGCAGTGGCACCTTGTTCCCTATACAAAACAATTCTTTGGACCAGGGCCAATGAAATGACAGTATGGACAGACAGTAATGCCTGTTCCATTTCAAAACTATGTCACACTTTCTTCTCACCATTAAAACCAGTCAGAAAAGGTTTCAGTATAGGAGACAGAAGATATACTGTACACCATGGTACTACACACATTCAGCACTACAGAGTAATGCACCAGCTGAAACAGTGGGCGAAAAGGTCAATCTGTTTGTGTATGTTTACATGAGTAAATGCATCTGTGACATGCGTGTTTACGAGGGCAAGGTGACTAGTGTGGTTTACATGAATGGCAGGAGCCCAAACGCCACAGTGACACTCCTCCAATATAGATGAAGGATATCATCATCATCATCTAAATGGGATGATAGTCTCTGAGCCGAGTCTTTATGGTTGACTAGCTTGGTGCGCAATAGGAGAAAATTATGGCCCTGTCCAAAAACAACCGTTGTGCTCCTAAAATACTCACTTCAAGAATCGGTGAGTTATAAGCAATATGGTGGTAGCTCCACCTTGCCCTCTGATAGATCGTTTGCCATAGGGCTCAGATCCAATCTTTCCAGTCTACACAAGAGCCTAGAGGGTTAGGTAGAGTCTAGGATTGGTCTTTATTACAAAGAACAAAAGTAATTTCTCACCCTCTCTCCCCTCCCCTATTACCACACCCCTTTCTCTTCCTCTCTTACCCTCTTCCACACCCCCTCTCTCCTACCCTCTTCCTCCCCCCCCCCCTCACCCTCTCCAGCAGGCTCATCTCCTGGAAGTCGTGGCTGACGTTGGCCAACCTCTGGAGGGTGTGGGTCAGGTCATAGTCAGTGCAGAAGTAGAATCCATCTGTAGTCAGCACATTGTTAATCATGGACAGGAATGTCTTGTTGTCTTGCGTCTGGAGAGAGGAAGGGGAGAACATTGATTTTAGCTGGATGGGCACCAATCATGACAGTGCAGTTTTGTAGGAGCTGTGTGTGAAATGTGAGGATAGGCTGTTAAACCAGGGACTTTTCATATGAAATTCAACAGAAAATCTTACTAGGTGACCAATAAACCCTTTTTAAAAATTTTATTTAACCAGGTAAGTCGGTTAAGAACAAACTCTTATTTACAGTGACGGCCAAACCCAAACGACGCTTGGCCAATTGCGCACTGCCCTATGGGACTCCCAATCACGGCCGGTTGCGATACAGCCTGGAATCGAACCAGGGTCTATAGTGACGCCACCAGCATTGAGATGCAGTGCCTTAGACCGCTAACGCCACTCAGGAGCCCAAAATGAAATACATCTGAATCAGATTGACAGCAACAGGTGTTCTGAAGTAGTTTCAGCCTCGACTCCAGTGGTTTAAAAAAAAAATGGATGAAATCATCTTACATATCACAATATCCCTCTGAGTCGATGCGTTTCATTCTAAACCTTGTCCACTGCACCTCCCTTGCAGAGTCCACTGCACATAGAGGTTGGGGTGCACAACTGCCAATGATCCCTGCATCTCAAACAGCAGCATCCCCTTATGATGCATTTTGAGAGAGACATGCAGGGCAGGGCATAATTAGGCCAATATCCACTAATAAATAAAAACTTTTTTATTTTAAATAATATGTTTTTGGAAACATCTAAAATACAGTGACCTCCTCTCATATCATTACCAAGCCCTGCAATGCCAAGAGCGGAGCAAAGAAATGAGTCCCCTCATCCAGCTGGTCCTGGGGCTGAGTTCACAAACCTGTTCTACTAACACACTGAAGCCTCAGTCCCCTCATCCAGCTGGTCCTGGGGCTGAGTTCACAAACCTGTTCTACTAACACACTGAAGCCTCAGTCCCCTCATCCAGCTGGTCCTGGGGCTGAGTTCACAAACCTGTTCTACTAACACACTGAAGCCTCAGTCCCCTCATCCAGCTGGTCCTGGGGCTGAGTTCACAAACCTGTTCTACTAACACACTGAAGCCTCAGTCCCCTCATCCAGCTGGTCCTGGGGCTGAGTTCACAAACCAGTTCTACTAACACACTGAAGCCTCAGTCCCCTCATCCAGCTGGTCCTGGGGCTGAGTTCACAAACCTGTTCTACTAACACACTGAAGCCTCAGGACCAGAACATCCAATCAATCAGAATAAACTAAATTACAACACACTCAAAACAAAACTACATTGCTTATCGGGAAGCACATGCACAAACACAAAGCAAAATGCAGGGCTTTCTGGCCCTAAATCGACAGTACACCGTGGCTAACTATTTGACCATGGTTACTGATCAAAACCTTAGAAAAACTTTGACAAAGTACAGGCTCAGTGAGCACAGCCTTGCCATTGAGAAGGGTAGACACAGGAAAACCTGGCTCCCTGTAGAGGAAAGGCTGTGCAACCACTGCACAACAGCAGAACCTGAGACGGAGCTGCATTTTCTGACAAAATGTAAAATATATAAAACAATTAGAGTGTCATTTCCCCAAATTAAGGGTTTCAAAGACCTCTCTGATGAGGATAGACAACCCATCCTGTTGGGGGAGGATGCAGAGAGCTGTGGGTTGGCAGCGCACTACATTGCTGCCTGCCATAAGATGAGGGACAGTGTCTGACAGACCAATCAACCTGCACATGTCCTCTACTGTATGCTTATTGTTACATGTATGGTTATTTTGACACTTGGTTATTGTTGTTACTGTTGTCCGGTTGACAATTTTGATTCTTATTATTTTCATATTGTAAATATCCAACGTAAGCTTTGGCAATATGTACATTGATGAGTCATGCCAATAAAGCAAATTGAATGAGCGAGAGAAGCTGCATTTCAAACACTTAAAAAGACAACCTCGTCCACTTACCCTCGCCTTATTCCCTTGGGGGAATCCCCGTCACCATCTTGGACGTAGGTCCAAACAAGGGAACTTCGAAACACCCCTCAAGCCCTCGTTTTTGATAAGAGTTCGCTAGTGTACAATTATGTTCACTCCGAGGCCTGAAATTACCCATAATTCAATTCGCAATGATTATACATCCACTAAGTCAGCCAAAACGTAAAATCTCAACATAGAAGTGTAAATAAAAAGGAATGCAAATAAGTTAGAAATGTTACTACTATGTAAAAAAAAAAGTAAATATATGTTTTTGTTTGATTATCTTTTGGAAATTGTAGAAATAAAACATTGTCCTTCAGAAGTTCCAGCTAGGCAGGCTAACATTAGCTAGCTAATTAATTGTCTAGCTATCACACAGTAGGCATACACAGTCGTAAAAATTATATAGTTAACATAAGTAGACATGCACTCATAATTGACTGTAGCGCATTTAAAGCACCAACAAGCGACCGGTGTCTGAAAACACAATCATCACAGGATGAACGAGTGAGGAATTTCCTGCCAAGGGTGATCCACATTAAAAAAAAAATCATCCCTTCCTCCCTTGACCTGCAAGTGTATACTCGTCAAACGTCATCAGAAGTGTCCACTTAATTTGAGGGCTGAGGGGATAGGGTGTGTCTTAAGTGTTTGGAATACAGCCAGAGACAAGACAGACATGTCCACAATTTCTCTTTACTCCCGAATTGCGCAATTCTCCATGCGTCTTTCTGGCTCGACTCCTTCTCAACAGTATTGGAGGTTAAGGTTCAAGGTTCCTCCGCTCTTATTTCAGCACTGTCTCTATGCACATTCACACGGCCCAACACACAAACTCTACTTTCTCACTCACACATAATATGCAGATACATTTATACTGACCATCTTATATCCTGTTGCCGAGACAACTTACCCTTATAGATACAGTGCATTCGGAAAGAATTCAAACCCTTTGACCGTGTCCACATTTTGTTACGTTACAGACCTATTCAAAAATGGATTCAAATAATTGATTTCCTCAATATACACACACAATACCCTATAATGACAAAGCGGAGAAAGGTCTCAATTGTCACAAAATGTATTCAAACTTAAAAACAGAAATACCTTACATTAGTACTCAAGTGCATCCTGTTTCCATTGATCATCCTTGAGATGTACCTACAACTTGATTGGAATCCACCTGTGGTAAATTCAATTGATTGGACATGATTTGGAAAGGCACACAACCTGTCAAAAAAGGTCACACAGTTGACAGTGCACGTCAGAGCCAAAAACCAAGCCATGAGGTCAAAGAAATTGTCTGTAAGAGCTTCGAGACAGGATTATGTCAAGGCACAGATCTGGGTAAGGGTACCAACACATTTATGTTGCACTTTTAGGTCCCCAAGAACACAATGGCCTCCATCATTCTTAAATGGAAGAAGTTTGGAACCACCAAGACTCGTCCTAGTCGAGGTCGACTGATTATGATTTTTTTCAACGCCGATATTGGAGGACCAAAACAGCCGATACCGATTAAATCAACCGATTTTTTTTATTTGATTTAGATGTAATAATGACAATTACAACAGTACTGAATGAACACTTATTTTAACTTAATATAATACATCAATAAAAATCTATTTAGTCTCAAATAAATAATGAAACATGTTCAATTTGGTTTAAATAATGCAAAAACAAAGTGTTTTGAGAAGTAAAAGTGCAATATGTGCCATGTAAAAAAGCTAATGTTTGAGTTCCTTGCTCAGAACATATGAAAGTTGGTGGTTCCTTTTAACATGAGACTTCAATATTCCAAGGTAAGAGGTTTTAGGTTGTAGTTAATATAGTATTTATAGGACTATCTCTATATACCATTTGTATTTCATTAACCTTTGACTATTGGATGTTCTTATAGGAACTAGAGTATTGCCAGTGTAACAGTATAGCTTCCGTCCCTCTCCTCGCCCCTACCTGGGCTCAAACCAGGAACACGTCAACAGCCGCCGCGGCCCTTGCAGAACAAGGGAAACAACTACTCCAAGTCTCAGAGCGAGTGACGTTTGAAACGCTATTAGCGCACACCCAGCTAACTAGCTAGCCATTTCACATTGGTTACACCAGCCATTGGGCTGATAGGCTTGAAGTCATAAACAGCGCTGTGCTTGCGAAGAGCTGCTAGCAAAATGCACGAAAGTGCTGTTTGAATGAATGCTTACGAGCCTGCTGCTGCCTACCATCGCTCAGTCAGACTGCTCTATCAAATCAGAGACTTAATTACAACATAATAACACACAGAAATACGAGCCTTTGGTCATTAATATGGTCGAATCCGGAAACTATCATTTCAAAAACAAAACGTTTATTCTTTCAGTGAAATATGGAACCGTTCAGTATTTTTTCTAACGGGTGGCATCTCTAAGTCTAAATATTCCTGTTACATTGTACAACATTCAATGTTATGTCATAATTACGTAAAATTCTGGCAAATTAGTTCGCAATGAGCCAGGCTGCCCAAACTGTTGCATGTACCCTGACTGCGTGCAATGAACACAAGAGAAGTGACACAATTTCACCTGGTTAATATTGCCTGCTAACCTGGATTTCTTTTAGCTAAATATGCAGGTTTAAAAATATATACTTCTGGGTATTGATTTTAAGGAAGGCATGGGTGTTTATGGTTAGGTACAGTCATCCAACGATTGTGCTTTTTTCGCAAATGCGCTTATGTTAAATCATCCCCCTGCGTTGCATCGATTATATGCAACGCAGGACACGCTAGATAAACTAGTAATATCAACCATGTGTAGTTATAACTAGTGATTATGATTGATTTGTTTTTTATAAGATAAGTTTAATGCTAACTAGCAACTTACCTTGGCTTCTACTGCATTCGCGTAACAGGCAGGCTCCTCATGGAGTGCAATGAGAGGTGGTTGGAGCGTTGGACTAGTTAACTGTAAGGTTGCATCCCCCGAGCTGACAAGGTGAAAATCTGTCGTTCTGCCCTTGAACGAGGCAGTTAACCCACCGTTCCTAGGCAGTCACTGAAAATAATAATGTGTTCTTAACTGACTTGCCTAGTTAAATAAAAAGGTATAAAAAATGTTAAAAATTGAGAAAAAATGGCAGCCAAAAACACAGATTTCCGATTGTTATGAAAACTTGAAAATCGGCCATTCCGATTAATCGGTCGACCTCTACTTCCTAGAGCTGGCCGCCCAGCTAAACTCAGCAATCGGGGGAGGAGGGCCTTGGTGAGAGAGGTGACCAAGAAGCTGATGGTCAATCAGGTGGGATGGGAGAACCTTCCAGAAGGAAGGAGCACTCCATCAATCAGGCCTTTATGGTAGAGTGGCCAGACGGAAGCCACTCAGTAAAAAGGCACACGACAGCCCACTTGGAGTTTGCCAAAAGACACCTAAAGGACTCTCAGACAATGAGAAACAAGATAATCTGGTCTGATGAAACCAAGATTGAACTATTTGGCCTGAATGCCATCCCTACGGTGAAGCATGGTGGTGGAAGCATCATGCTGTGGGGATCTTTTTCAGCAGCAGGGACTGGGAGACTAGCCAGCATTGAGAGAAAGATGAACAGAACAATGTACAGACAGAACCTTGATGAAAACCTGCTCCAGAGTGCTCAGGACCTCAGACTGGGGCGAAGGTTCACCTTCCAACAGGACAACGACCCTAAGCACACAGCCCAGAAAATGCAGTGTCTGAATGTCCTTGAGTGGCACAGCCAGAGGTCGGACTTGAACCCAATTGATCATCTCTGGAGAGACCAGAAAATAGCTGTGCAGTCACACTCCCCATCCAACTTGACAGAGCTTGAGAGGATCTGCAGAGAAGAATGGGAGAAACTCCCTAAATACAGGTGTGCCAAGCTTGTAGTGTTATACCCAAGAAGACTTGATGCTGTAATCGCTGTCAAAGGTGTCTCAACAAAGTACTGAGTAAAGGGTCTGAAAGTAAAAAATAAATAAATAAAAAAAAGTGCTATTGTGTGTACATTGAGGAAAAAAAGTGAAATAATTTTTAGAATATGGCTGTAATGTAAAATGTGGAAAAAGTCAAGGGGTCTGAATACTTTCCGAAAGCACTGCATCTCCAGTATCCCTGTCCCCCTATACACGTCTACCTCCATCACTCCAGTATCCCTGTCCCCCTATACATATCTACCTCCATCACTCCAGTTTCCCTGCAGATGCAAATATGGTATTGGAACTGACTTTAAATAAATAAATAAATTATATATATATATATATATATGCTTTCTTTGTTGATTTTTTAAAATTATTAATTATTGCATTATTGTGTTTTGAGTTTGCGTTGAAGGCCTTTCACTTTACTTGTGACATTACACCTTGAAACTCACGTCTTCTCCAATGTGTTCTGAAGACAAGGAGAGAGAAAGGATGCAAGGAATTAAAGGGGGGGGGGACAAACGAGATTGGCCCTTGACCTCCTCACCCCCCCCTCCCTACGAGGCGGCAGCTGCTTCCCTGCATTTTGTCAGCACTTTATTCTCCTGTTTTTGCCAATGAATGTTGTCTCTCTGGGTGACTGACAGCCAAATACAATACATTCAATTCAAGCGTCGTGTCCCAAACTATTCCCTTTGTAGTGCACTACTTTTGTGCTGGTCACTGTGTAGGAACTAGGGAGCCATTTGAAATGATACATGGTTTCTAACACCAAGTGAATTTCCGCTGAACCCACGACACCCGCTGAACCCACGACACCCGCTGAACCCACGACACCCGCTGAACCCACGACACCCGCTGAACCCACGTGAACCGTTAAAACACTTGATTTTAGACCAAAAAAAAAAAAAAAACATCACCGCTAATTCTAATAAAGAAAATGTCTCTTTGTTACGTATCAAATAGAGAGTGTCAACTTCGGTTTTCCACAATAAAAAGGCAATTCACTGTGACCTTTAGTCAGCCGTGCTGTAAGCCAGCGTTGTTCTGACTGTAGTGCATCTCTAAACTCCCTGGGGTCAGTTATAATGAGTTTGGCCCGAGTCCCAAATGGCACCCGAATCCCTTTATAGTGCACTACTTTTGCACATTTCCCAGTTACAGTAAAGCACTTAGTATCAAACATTGACTAGAGGATTTGTTTAAATAATTTTAACAATTGGTACATTTCCAGTTTAGCCAGACTGTCTGAAGAGTCACATGATCAGACTGAACGCCTGAAGGAATTGAATTCAAATTGGAATTTTTGGGGATAATATCAAATTGCGAATTGAATTCTTGGAATTTACCTAACATTGGATTTGACATTACTGTAGCTAGGTCCCCTCTAGTTCAACACTACTGTCTGTACCATAGTTACTGTAGCTAGGTCCCCTCTAGTTCAACACTACTGACTGTTATCTGTACCATAGTTACTGTAGCTAGGTCCCCTCTAGTTCAACACTACTGTCTGTTATCTGTACCATAGTTACTGTAACTAGGTCCCCTCTAGTTCAACACTACTGTCTGTTATCTGTACCATAGTTACTGTAACTAGGTCCCCTCTAGTTCAACACTACTGTCTGTTATCTGTACCATAGTTACTGGAACTAGGTCCCCTCTAGTTCAACACTACTGTCTGTTAGCTGTACCATAGTTACTGTAACTAGGAAGAGGTTGAACCAGAACCAGAAGACTGGGTTGAGTATTAGAATGGGAAGTGTAAAAGTTACTGTAGCTAGGTCCTCCCAGTTCAACACTACTGTCTGTTAGCTGTACCATAGTTACTGTAGCTAGGTCCTCTAGTTCAACACTACTGTCTGTTAGCTGTACCATATTACTGTAGCTAGGTCCTCTAGTTCAACACTACTTCTGTTAGCTGTACCAGAGACTGGGTTCAAACCCCACATCCACTACTTCCTGTACCATAGTTACTGTAACTAGGAAGAGGTTGAACCAGAACCAGAAGACTGGGTTGAGTATTAGAATGGGAAGTGTAAAACTTCTAAGAATACCCCACCCAGTTGCTAACCCGTTGTCGAGTGGCAACGCTCCCGGCTGGTCACATTCCACGCCAGAGACTGGGTTCAAACCCCACATCCACTCTTCCTACTGTTCGCTCATCACATTCCACGCCAGAGACTGGGTTCAAACCCCACATCCACTCTTCCTACTGTTCGCTCATCACATTCCACGCCAGAGACTGGGTTCAAACCCCACATCCACTCTTCCTACTGTTCGCTCATCACATTCCACACCAGAGACTGGGTTCAAACCCCAAATCCACTCTTCCTACTGTTCGCTCATCACATTCCACACCAGAGACTGGGTTCAAACCCCACATCCACTCTTCCTACTGTTCGCTCATCACATTCCACACCAGAGACTGGGTTCAAACCCCACATCCACTCTTCCTACTGTTCGCTCATCACATTCCACACCAGAGACTGGGTTCAAACCCCACATCCACTCTTCCTACTGTTCGCTCATCACATTCCACACCAGAGACTGGGTTCAAACCCCACATCCACTCTTCCTACTGTTCGCTCATCACATTCCACACCAGAGACTGGGTTCAAACCCCACATCCACTGTTCGCTCTTCCTACTGTTCGCTCATCACATTCCACACCAGAGACTGGGTTCAAACCCCACATCCACTCTTCCTACTGTTCGCTCATCACATTCCACACCAGAGACTGGGTTCAAACCCCACATCCACTCTTCCTACTGTTCGCTCATCACATTCCACACCAGAGACTGGGTTCAAACCCCACATCCACTCTTCCTACTGTTCGCTCATCACATTCCACACCAGAGACTGGGTTCAAACCCCACATCCACTCTTCCTACTGTTCGCTCATCACATTCCACACCAGAGACTGGGTTCAAACCCCACATCCACTCTTCCTACTGTTCGCTCATCACATTCCACACCAGAGACTGGGTTCAAACCCCACATCCACTCTTCCTACTGTTCGCTCATCACATTCCACACCAGAGACTGGGTTCAAACCCCACATCCACTCTTCCTACTGTTCGCTCATCACATTCCACGCCAGAGACTGGGTTCAAACCCCACATCCACTCTTCCTACTGTTCGCTCATCACATTCCACGCCAGAGACTGAGTTCAAACCCCACATCCACTCTTCCTACTGTTCTCACATTTGCCCGTCTCCACCTCTGTTTCCAACTGTAGTCTGTAGTGTAAAACACATACTTTTTTTTAATATCCCAAAAGTCTATGAGTGTTTGTTACCTGGTCCTCAGTGAGGTGAAGCACAGTCTTTTTGTAGGAAATGACGTCAAAATCCACCGCCTTCCACACAGCGTGACCCAGCAGGCTGCCCACATTCCTCTTCTTGGTAATGACAATCAGGTACATCCCTGTGAAAAGGGGAAACCACAGTCAGTCAGCACAACATATAAAACAGTAACGCATGTTAGTTACAGGGGTACATCCTGAAGGACAAGATAGGCGTTATGTCCAAATAATCAATCCTTTCTCCCCAAGTGTGACCTTGTTCAATTCCCTTCACGGATCTGAAAGTCACTCGGGCTCTAGTACTGTTGGTATTTGATGCTCCCTGACTGTCAAGCTTCCATGTCTTGTGATTATTAGCGAGAGAGATAATGAAGTCAATAAACTGTATGTTTTATCATTTATACACCTTTCATTTTTTACTCAAACCTCCCACAGACTGTATGTTTGACACCCCTTCTCTAGCCCGTATATAAACCAATCCCAATGCACGATTCCACACTTCAGGAGAAAGGAGATATTGTTGGGATGCACCGAGTGGTAGGCCTACATCCTGTGACAAGGACCAGTCCAGTGTTGGGTCAGGCTGTGGACCTACCTGCCACCAAGCGGACGGACCCCATGATGCCACAGATGGGTCTGGTGTTGGCTGACGGAGGAACATCTTTCTTCCCTAAAGAAACAAGATGGAGGACAAACACTCTATAAATCACAATGGTTAACACAGCCAGCTCCTGCACCGACCCACACACAGCCAGCTCCTGCACCGACCCACACACAGCCAGCTCCTCCTGCACCGACCCACACACAGCCAGCTCCTGCACCGACCCACACACAGCCAGCTCCTGCACCGACCCACACACAGCCAGCTCCTGCACCGACCCACACACAGCCAGCTCCTGCACCGACCCACACACAGCCAGCTCCTGCACCGACCCACACACAGCCAGCTCCTGCACCGACCCACACACAGCCAGTTGACCTAGACCTAGATATTTTTTTCTGCACTACAGAGTGGTGGGCAGAAACTTTGCCAGCATTTTATGCAGATGTAGGTTTTAAAACCACATTAATTATTAACAACTTACTTCAGTTACTCCATCAGGAAGCTATAAAGCCTCTCTGGGAACCTACCCAAATTCACCCAATAACAAATGCTTGTTTTTGTTTCCTCCATTACAAAACATTGCGCAACGGTGTGCACAGAGTCTTACCAGTCAGGGTCATCTCATTGGACACCCTGTCAATGGCCAGGACTGCATCGGCCCCATCATCACAGGCCTCAATGTAGAACTTCTCTGGGCTGGTGTGCCTGTGGGGGGGGGGGACATAATGGAGAGGTTCAGGCTCATGTTGTGGAGTAGGGTGAAGTTTCCCTCAGATGCTGATCTTGTGTCACCCCGGAGCCATGTCACAGAGAACGTCCAGTGACATGAAAAGCGAGTCAGGGAAAAGGTTATCTGCCACCTGAGATGCAGCACATCACAGTGATGAGACAACAATCCAGAGGTTTATTACAGGCAGACAATAAAATGTAGATAATGACAACTGTGCCGTTGTGGACTTGAGCAATGCACTTAACCACCCACAACATCAGATCAACTGCACTGATAGGCTACGGTATAAAAACACGTGTTCTGTCAGCCCCTCATCTGCAGAGTTACTGGGCCTGCAGTCAGTTTATCAAGGTCCTGTTGAGCAGACAATTTTTTTATTTTTACAATGTGGTATGTTAGAGCAGGGCTGGAGTAAAAGCCTGCACCCCCCCAATACCTCTCCTGGACTCTCCAGGAGGAGGGTTGACCACACTTCAACACTACAATTACCACCAAATACTTTTAATGTCTTTATAAGATAAATTCTTTTTCTCAATTCAATTGACATATCAAGTTAAAATGAAAGCATCCCTCTCTCATGCTGCCAAACATACCCTCGTAAAACTGACTATCCTACCGATCCTTGACTTTGGCGATGTCATTTCCAAAATAGCCTCCAACACTCTACTCAGCAAATTGGATGCAGCAAATTGGATCACAGTGCCATCCGTTTTGTCACCAAAGCCCCATACACTACCCACCACTGAGACCTGTACGCTCTGTTGGCTGGCTCTCGCTTCATATCCTTCACCAAAATCACTGGCTCTAGGTCATCAATAAGTATTTTCTAGGTATCGCCGCGCCTTATCTCAGCTCACTGGTCACCACAGCAGCACCCACCCGTAGCACGCACTCCAGCAGGTATATTTCACTGGTCACCCCCAAAGCCAACTCCTCCTTTGGCCGCCCTTCCAGTTCTCTACTGCCAATGACTGGAACAAATGGCAAAAAAAATCACTTTTCTCCCTCACTAACTTTAAGCATCAGCTGTCAGACAGCTTACTGATCACTGCACCTGTACATAGCCCATCAGTAAACAGCCCATCCAACTACCTCATCCCCATACTGTATTTATTTATCTTGCTCCTTTGCACCCCAGTATCTCAACTTGCACATTCATCTTCTGCACATCAATCACTCCAGTGTTTAATTGCTAAATTGTAATTATTTCACCACTACGGCCTATTTATTGCCTTTCCTCCCTAATCTTACCTCATTTTCACACACTGTATATATACTTTTCTATTGTGTTATTGACTGTACGTTTGTCTATCCCATGTGTAACTCTGTGTTTGTGTCTCACTACTTTGCTCTATCTTGGCCAGGTCGCAGTTGTAAATGATTACTTTTTCTCAACTGGTCTACCTGGTTAAATAAAAGTGAAAAAAATAGGAAACATAAATCCAGGCCACTCGAATTAGTATGATGTGTTACATTTGGTATATTAAGAAATGCTCTGAGAACAGGTTGTGGGCAGATATATATATATATTTTTTTAACCTTTATTTATAATATTCACTTCTAATTCTGAAAATTGAAAGCATATCTGTGAGAAGGTTCGCCCTGATAGTAAGCTGTAGGTTTTTATACAGTACCCAAGAACAATCTGAGTTAATTTGACCATTGAAGAAAGTGCTATTGGGAAAATACTGCAATGCGGGTTGGATTGAGCCCCTAATCTTCATTTCCATGGTGATGAATACACTTTTCTTCCCAACAGAATTACGCAATAAATTGCGAGTCCACATTTCAAAGATTTGTTTTGCGCCCAAACTTACACCGCAAATGGCAATATATGTGAAGAACTTGGTGTCTTACCACTGGCAGCCATCTGTCCTGAGCATGAACGTTTACTTCTGGTAGTGTGTTTTTGTAAGAAAGTGTTGGGATCAGTAACCACCCCCAAAAATGTATATTTATGACTAACTCTCCCACCCACAACTTCTCACTTGAATTGCTTTTAACATTTGGAGGGATTGGGGGAAAAAAAGAGCTGAAAATGGGGTTGAGAGTTACCCTTAAGTAAGCTAAGCGAGTTCTAGTTACTAGACTGCGTTGCCAAACTAACGTTAGCTGTTGACTTAGCTAACATTCAGCCAGCTAGTTAGCTCATGACGACTCGACTTTTGACAATCATGACAAATGTCCATTGTACATCTCTGCAGCTGAAAACGTCGACTTGATATTGCTTATACTTTATTGGTGTCGTTTAAATACATTTAAAAGTAAAGCACAATACTTACAAATTGAACCTCTCGTAGGCTATCGTCATCTTCACTTCTTATAGCGATCTGATCTGAGCTGCTACTGCTACTGCTTCTTCTTCTTCTTCTTCTTCTTCTTCTTCTTCTTCTTCTTCTTCTTCTTCTGCTTCTTCTTCTGCTTCTTCTTCTGCTTCTTCTTCTTCTTCTTCTTCTTCTTCTTCTTCTTCTTCTTCTTCTTCTTCTTCTGCTTCTTCTTCTTCTGCTTCATAATGGCGGTCCGGAAACAAACGTTAAAGAAGCATGCCGCCACCTATTGTGCTGGAGTGTGTGGTCAATCATGGTTTTTCAACATGAGCTCCACGTTTCTAAATCCTTCTTCTTCGATGAGATTTAACGGCGGTTGGCATCCAATAAATGTTGCATTACCGCCACCTATTAGACTGGGGTGTAACTCAAATCACAATTTTATTTGTCACATGCGCCGAATACAACACCTTACAGTGAAATTCTTACTTACAAGCCCCTAGCCAACAATGTAGTTTTTAGGGGGGTGTCAATAAAGTATTTTCTAAAATAAAATGTAGTAAAAAAATTAAATAATACTTTGCTTGAAAAAAAAACAATAAATAAATAAATAAAACAGAAAAATAAACATTAAATAAATAAATACCATACTCCGCTATTTAAATCTATGTAGTCCTACTTCAGGCCAACAGCCTGAAAGGATGGGACACCAACACTTAACACACCCTGTAACTCCTCTGACATCAAATCTCGTACAGCCAAATACCTCTCTGCAGCTGCCAGCACAACCTCTATTGTCTGCGATTTAGTAGAGGAAGATGGGTGAAGGGGGAGGGATCCTGAGAGGAGTGGAGTGAGTAGTAGATCTGTAGCAGAACAGAGGGAGGGATCCTAAGAGGAGTGGAGTGAGTAGTAGATCTGTACCAGAACAGAGGGAGGGATCCTGAGAGGAGTGGAGTGACTAGTAGATCTGTACCAGAACAGAGGGAGGGATCCTGAGAGGAGTGGAGTGACTAGTAGATCTGTACCAGAACAGAGGGAGGGATCCTGAGAGGAGTGGAGTGACTAGTAGATCTGTACCTTCACCCATCTTCCTCTACTTTCTTCACTGCCTCAGCGTATGACAATTTCTGCACGACTCTAACCCTGGAAACCTCAACCTGCCTCTCTCGCACGGGACATTTCTGATTCCCAGCCCCATGGGGAAATAGTGGTATGTGTTAATTGTAGGGATACCCAATGCTACACATTCCTTTGTCTCATGACCTTCTGCACACATCTTACACGTAGAAACCTCCCTCCTACTCACTGCTTCCACCTGTCCATAAGCTTGACACATGTAACAACAACGTATTCGGCACAAAAGCTCATACAGGATAACTTATATATCCTAACATCACTTTGTCGGGCAAAGACTCAACATCAAAACTCAAAAGAACTGTTTCTCCACTCACGTCACCCTGTTTGCGTCCCACAAAAACGACAGGTATCACAAACACCGGGACTCTTCCCCTTCAGTTGGTCAGCTTTCCACATTTACAGTTACCCCAGTTATCACTCCGTTCAATGGCACCCTTTTCTTGAGAGCAAAACAATTCCCATCTCTTGCCCCCATTTGTTTAACACGGAGCGCCTGCTCCCTCTGACCAGCAGAAACACAAACAGTTATCACAAGACCACTTACGGTAACCCTCACCTATTCCACAACACCCAACTGTGTTTTCACCCACCCTGAAACCACAAATGGATCAGCCAAAAGGAAAGAGTTCACTTTTTCCAAAAACTTCACTCCTACTGTCACAGAAACATCTTTATCCTGACCCTCGGTGCAAGCCTCGGGCTCTGAGAACTTCACCACTGATACTTCACCCTCATTCACTTCCATTTCTCCTCCTGTCTTCAGCTCACTCTGCTTACACTTTCTACCATTCTTCTTTAACAAACCATCTCCCCTTTTTCCGCCATTTTTAACCGACTATCTCACCCTCTTCCTCTCTCTCTCTCTCTCTCTCTCTTTCTTTGACCTCCTCTGCCTCTCTTTTTCTCTCCATTCATCCTCTGTATTCCAAGTATACGTCTCCTTATTCAAATGCTGCACTTCTCCTGACATACATCTTGTCTTGTCAAGGGACGCCATTTTAACCCTTCTGTCACAATCTCAGTCCAATCAGCAGGAACACCTGGGGATGTAGCTGTCAACAGGTCCATCCCACTTATAAAGCAGCTGCTTCATCTTGATGTTCTTCTTTATCAATATCTACCGTTGTGCTTTTCCATTTCAAACAAGCGCCGCTCTCTTTGTCCTGGATTCCTCCTAGCACACCAGCTACCTAGCTAGCATGTCTCATTTCTAAATCCTCTTACCTAACTCAGTAGAACCCTACTAACTTCTAAAAGACCCTCCCCAAAAATCACTTCCAAACCTCACTAACCCCATCCAACCTCAATGGCCCTACACTTCAATCGTTCCCTCTCTTACAACAACATAACAACACATGCTTCACCGTTTCATCGATCATACACTCCAGACACAATCCATTCCCTCTGCTTGCAAAGCAGATGTAATGACGAGTTCCATTTACAATGTCCTAGGCACAATCGACCAAATCTGACCTTTGAATGTTGGTCCACAGACCTTTCTTTGGAGGGCATATGATGGCCCTTGTGCCCTTCTGCTCAGAGTACCATCTCTTCTGCCCCACATATATCAAAATAGCTCTGATCTTACATTTGGCCTCACCTTTATCCAGTGGAACATGAATATCAATTATATCTCGTTTTAAAACACTTTCTGCTATCTGGTCTACAATTCAATTCCCTTCCACACCCGAATGGGCAGGGTCTAGGCCTGTGGCATTCATGACATTTTGTCAGCCGGTGATTGTCAAGCAAATAACTGCCGGTCACACTGGTAATTGACTGTTAATTAACATAAACACATTCAGCATCTCCTGATTGCCACACACAGCCTACAACCCACTGATGCAGACCTTTGGAACATCTACATTTTTAAAAAGTCTAATAAATCTAACGTAGTATAGTCTGCATCGTCACAATAAATCCATTATTTATTTTAGACTGGTCTAAAGAAACATGATATGAAGAAAATGTTGTCTATTTCAGAAGAACAGAATAGCATACTCCGAGTTGTCCTTATGTTAGGTCCTGATGTGGCTATGCCATGTGGCTGTGTGCTACACTAATTCATTTAGCAGACAAGATTTGAGTAGAATTCCGTGGCATTATTTCATAGTCTGAAGAATCCAATTGAACAAAGCTGAATAAAATAGAAAGGATATTTTCTCCAAACGATTTGAGGGAGTGAACACATGCGGCTATTCTGTGTTGAGGGGTTAACAAAGAAACTGGTTCTCCTATATGCTTCTTTTAGAGCTTGTTTGTGTAACTTTAGTTGTGATACTAATGTTGCGGCTATTTCTTTTGATTTTTAATACATTTTAAGGCTGCATGATGCCAAAACCAAGCCATGAGGTTGAAGGAATTGTCCATAGAGCTCTGAGAGAGGATTGTGTCGAGGCACAGATCTGGGTAAAAGGTACCAAAAAATGTCTGCAGAATTGAAGGTCCCCAAGAACACGGTGGCCTCCATCATTCTTAAATGGAAGAAGTTTTAAACCAGATAGACACTTCCTAGAGCCTGCCGCACAGCCAAACTGAGCAATCGGGGGAGAAGGGCATTGGTCAGGGAGGTGACCAATCAGACAGAGCTCCAGAGTTCCTCTGTGGAGATGGGAGAACCTTCCAGAAGGACAACCATCTCTGCAGCACTCCCCCAATCAGACCTTTATGGTAGAGTGGCCAGACGCAAGCCACTCCTCAGTAAAAGGTACATGACAGCCGGCTTGGAGTTTGCCAAAAGGCACCTAAAGGACTCAGACCATGACAAACAAGATTCTCTGGTCTGATGAAACCAAGATGGCCTGAATGCCAAGCGTCACGTCTAGAGGAAACCTGACAACATCTGTACGGCGAAGAATGGTGGTGGCAGCATCATGCTGTGGGGGTGTTTTTCAGTGGCAGGGACTGGGAGACTAGTCAGGATCGAGTGAAAGATGAACGGAGCAAAGTACAGAGAGATAGTTGATGAAAACCTGCTCCAGAGCACTCAGGACAACGACCCTAAGCACACAGCCAAGACAACGCAGGAGTGGCTTCGGAACAAGTCTCTGAATGTCCTTGAGAAATGTGATGGTCTAAGTCTACAATGGTTAAACCACATCAATCTGATTGGGTGGGCCTGTCAGGGCCTGGCTCCCCATTGTGTGGGCCTCTGTCCACCCAGGTCCATCCATGTCTACGTCCCTGATGCAAACTGAGCATGATGACAATTGCTGCATCACAAATAGCCTACTAATCAACACTTCGGACTAAACTTTTTCAATAGCAAGTTTGCATTTACTGATATATCATACGTTGAAACGCCTTCCCTACCCTACAGGCTACCGATGTCTTTCTTCTGTGAGCTGCTCCATGCCTAAACCAGTTGAACCACTGAAGACCTACAGGTTCACACACTGAAGACCTACAGGTTCACCATTGAAGGCCTATAGGTTCATCACTGAAGGCCTATAGGTTCACACACTGAAGGCCTATAGGTTCACCACTGAAGGCCTATATGTTCATCACTGAAGACCTATAGGTTCACACACTGAAGGCCTATAGGTTCATACACTGAAGGCCTATAGGTTCACCACTGAAGGCCTATAGGTTCACCACTGAAGGCCTATAGGTTCACCACTGAAGGCCTATAGGTTCACCACTGAAGGCCTATAGGTTCATCACTGAAGGCCTATAGGTTCACCACTGAAGGCCTATAGGTTCACCACTGAAGGCCTATAGGTTCACCACTGAAGGCCTATAGGTTCACACTGAAGGCCTATAGGTTCACCACTGAAGGCCTAGGTTCACCACTGAAGGCCTATAGGTTCATCACTGAAGGCCTACAGGTTCACCACTGAAGGCCTATAGGTTCACCACTGAAGGCCTATAGGTTCACACACTGAAGGCCTATAGGTTCACACACTGAAGGCCTATAGGTTCACCACTGAAGACCTAGGTTCACCACTGAAGACCTATTCACCACTGAAGGCCTATAGGTTCACACACTGAAGGCCTATAGGTTCACCACTGAAGGCCTATAGGTTCACACACTGAAGGCCTATAGGTTCGTCATTGAACGCCTATAGGTTCACCACTGAAGAGTCTATAGGTTTGTCACTCCGCAAACATGTCTACAATAGATATAAAGGCTGTTAAGATATTCATGTTTCCAGAAAGGAGTGTATGTGGCCTGGCGAAGTGGTTTTATGCGTTGACTGACTGGAAGCTGATAATTATGATAATTGTTTTTACTCTGCTGGTTTTGGGAATAAATTACGAGTCGTCACTGTCCAAGACCGAGTACAAATGTATTCGAAACTCTATACGTGGTCTCAAGACCGAGTACTACAACACTGACTGATACATAATGTATTTGGCAGGAAAATGGTATACTGCAGCAGTCATGTCTTCGGTCACATTGACGTGGGTCGAACAAATACAACCTAATGATTGGTTGACAATAGATCCTCCCACAATGCTGGGGATGATTGGTTGACAATAGAACCTCCCACAATGCAGGGAATTGGCTGCAGGATTAAGTTTTTTGAAGAGCAACTGACTGTAGAAACGTTGCAGTCGACTGCAGTCAAAACTTCATGACCTTTGATGACATTGTAGGTACAAATTAGGACCATTTAAAAAAAATCCCCCATAATGCAACACACTTTGAAAGGCGTGAATGATAGTTTGGGAAAAATCCAAACACTTAAAAGACACACCCTATCCCCTCCGCCCTCAAATTATGTGGACACTTCTGTTGACGTCTGACGAGTATACACTTGCAGGGCAAGGGAGGAAGGGATGATTTTTACATGGAAAATTCAGGAAATTCGTCACTCGTTCATCACGTGATGATTGTGTTTTCAGACTCCGGTAGCTTTATATGCGCTACAGTCAATTATGAGTGCATGTCTACTTATATGAAATGTATAAATTATTAATATACGCTTACTGTATGATAGCTAGCAAATTAACGGTAGCCTGCCTAGCTGGAACTTCTGAAAGAAAATGTATTTCCAAAAGATAACCAAACAAAAGCATTTTTATTTTTTTCGAGATGTGTTTGTGCCGTCGTGTGCGTTAGTAGCACAATTTCTAACTTATTTGTATTCGTTTTCACTTCTCCATTAATGTTGTTTTTAAGTTTTCGCCTACTTTTCTTAGTGGACGTACAATCGTCGCTTATTGAATTATGGGGAGTTTCAGACCTCGGAGTGAACATAATTGTACACCCGCAAAGCAGAATAAAAACGAGGGCTGAGGGGCTTACGTTGCAAACTTCCCTTGTTTGTTTAATAATTTGGACCGCCCTCCAAGATGGCCCCAAGGGCATAAGGCGAGGGTAAGTGGATGAGGGCGTGTCTTTTTAAGTGTTTGGACCGAAAGTAATTTTTTTTGTTTGATTAGCTTTTGGAAATTGTAGAAATAAAACATTTTCCTTGTACAGAAGTTCCAGCTAGGCAGGCTAACATTAACTAGCTAATTAATTTACTAGCTATCAAACAGTAGGCATTAATCATGTTATATATTTAATATAAGTAGACATGCAATCATAATTGACTGAAGCGCATATAAAACCACCACAAGCTACCGGTGGCTGAAAACACAATCATCACGGGATGAACGAGTGGCCAATTTCCGGCCCAGCGGCGGTCCACTTTAAAATCATTCCTTCCTCGCCCTTTAAGTTTATACTCGTCAGACATATGATACTTCATCAGAAGTGTCCACTTAATTTGAGGGCGGAGGGTACAGGGTGTGTCTTTGTAGTGTTTGGACTGTAAAACTAGTGCCCATAATGAGTATGAGGTTGAGAAATCTAAGAAAATGTGTCTATATTTTCCCGTTTTTTTCTGTCACGTTGTAAATATTTACCCCAAAACAAACCTGGAAATATAGACAATACAATATTGTGTATATAAACATCAGTATGGGATATGTATGAAAATATAAAAACTGGCATTATATATGCTAGCCATAAAGTTGTAAGGACCCAGCCGTATAAATTGAACGCACCCTCGTTCCTGAGGCCTTTCTCCCGTCAATACGCTCGCGTGAGCAGGTGAAAAAGATGAGCGCAAAAATGAAGAACGGCATTAAATGTTTTTATGTCGGTAAAAGTACAACCCAGATGGGCTGGCAATACGTGTTGTAAAGTCAGCGAATGTGGTTGAGAGGTTGCCCAAGTCACAAGAAGTTTGCAAGGTAAGTTTAGCAACTACTTAGCTACCTAGCAGAAACACCACGTGCGCATGCGGTGCCGACTTGTCTATATTATATATATATATATATTGTAGCTTGCATAAATCATACCAGGACAATGCAGTGTATAGATGCACATTGCTGCATGTATGGTGCTGGTACACATTCAACTGATTTGGAATTACATTAATATTTAAACCCCCCCCTTCTCTTCCAGACTGCTCTCAGCCAACATTGAAATGCGTGTATCGCAAGCAGTCTTGGATCGGTATTCAAGGTGAGATTTTTAGCTAGCACTGAAAGAATGACGTGCTTGGAGACGGGAGTGTTTATGATGATTCACTAGACTAGAGTCTCTGATTTACAGTGATGTTCTTTCACAGTGCACTGACACACACTGTCCCCAATAATGTTTAATTAACGTTACCCATTCCTTTCATTTTTATAGAAAACGAAACTAATGTAACATGTTGGGGGGGCTCTCTTTTTCAGGAAAATGGAGGGCAGTTCCAAACAGGCTCTAGCACTTGGTGAGTTCTTGTGGCATCCGGAGGGAGACAAAAAATGGGGTCTTGGGAAGTTGGCTCCATTAGGTCAGTGGTTCCCAACCAGGGATACTAGACCCATCCACGGGCTGTACTTGAGGACTCATGAGACCATCGAGGGGGGGGGGTCAAACGATAGAGCAGAGTTCAGTTGGGACAGTGACTAGACGTTTGACCCTCTGCATTAGGTGGTCATCAGTATGAATAACAATCAACTGTTGTATTGGTTAGACGTGATGATTCTCTGAGAATGGTTTCGCAATCTACGCTGACATTTTGTGATGTCATGTTTCTCTTGGCTATCTGATTTAACCGCTGTTCAAACTGGACACATTTTTAAGTTGGACTGTTACATTGTTATACAAAAGGTAATGTTAACTCTTTATCCATCTCAAACACAGCATGCTCCAGAAGAGCCTTGCTTCCAACGTTCTGCCCTGTGTGAAGAAGAGATGGCAAAACTCCTGTAAGTATTCAGATAATTGAGGGTAGAAGAGCAATACAAAGCTGTCATGGAAGTTAGTTCCATCAGTGTGCATCAATGATGATTTCCTAGACTAGAGTCTCTGAATACAACATGAAGTTAACTTCACAGTGCACTGACAATGCATGCTGGGTATCCTACCATTTAGGAAGTTGAAAGTTCCTATTCTAATGCTTTTCATTACTTTGTAGACTGAAAATGATGGATGAACGATGGGTGCATTCTGTTACAAGACTTAACTTTGATGTCAAATGATACTTGGTAAGCTTAAGTAATTTTCAAATATTTATGACAATGCATCAGCGTATGTGTGGCTGTGAAGCAGCTATGCCATTAGTATCGTCAGTGTCTATGATGATTGCGATTTCGGTTCCTGAATTAAACTGATGCTTTCTCGCAGCGCACTGAGACAATGACATGAGATGTGACGAGTTAGCGAGTCAAGTTAATTGTATGTTTTTATTCCAGTTCTCATATTGAGAACATCACTAATTAAAAAGGGTGGGTTTTGGTCTCTTTCAGGGTAATGGACAAAATGGCGTCCAAAGTGGTGTGCATCTAAAACTGCATCCGTTGCTGGTGAGTTCTGACATCTCTGGACGGGAGAGTAGTTCCCAGCCATTTACTTCATTAGCCAGCTGGTTACTTGTGTTAAACTAGATTTGTACATTGCGGCATTATGTCAATATGGTGCTGAGCGATTAACTGTAATGTCAGTAGTTAAAATATAAAAAAAACTAGTTGATTGACGTCTTGTTTAATTTAAAAAAAAAAAATTTTTTCTGTGCTCAATGCTTACATTACACTGCAGTTTCTCTAGAGATGCATCAGATCAATCCGTGCTGTGTGATGTAGCTGGCCAATGTTCTACATAGTTTAGTGCAGAGAACATGCTAATAACTACAATGATCATAATCCATTGCACAGTTATTTGTCTGGTCTGTTACATTAAAAAAAAATATTTTTTACACCTGCTACGTAAGAGACAGAAGAATGTGTGATCAGAGGGGGGGGGGGCACATAGCGAGAAATTGGTGTGTTCACATAGCGAGATAAACAGCTGGGGAAAAATGTTATTAAAGTGATGTGAATAACTGATGGTTAGTCATTACCATCATGGGGCTTTGGTTTTATTCTGGTTACAACATTCAGCCCAGATGCCGTGTAGTTTGTTTAATGATTTTTAAAAGGACATCCTGAAGAAGCACTTAACCGCTCGGCACTAGGAATGGATGACGTTTCCATGTCTGGCTGGCGCCCAGCTCAGTTGCATTCTAGGTGGTTGTCGGTATGACTTAATGATCAACCGTTACATTGGTTAAACGTGATGATACTCTGAGAATGGTTTCGCAATCTACGCTGACATTTTGTGATGTCATGTTTCTCTTGGCTATCTGATTTAACCGCTGTTCAAACTGGACACATTTTTAAGTTGGACTGTTACATTGTTATACAAAAGGTAATGTTAACTCTTTATCCATCTCAAACACAGCATGCTCCAGAAGAGCCTTGCTTCCAACGTTCTGCCCTGTGTGAAGAAGAGATGGCAAAACTCCTGTAAGTATTCAGATAATTGAGGGTAGAAGAGCAATACAAAGCTGTCATGGAAGTTAGTTCCATCAGTGTGCATCAATGATGATTTCCTAGACTAGAGTCTCTGAATACAACATGAAGTTACCTTCACAGTGCACTGAAAATGCATGCTGGGTATCCTACCATTTAGGAAGTGGACGTTCCTATTGATTCTAATGCTTTTCATTACTTTTGCAGACTGAGAATGATGGGTACATTCTGTCGCAGGACTTCAATCCATTGATGACCAAAGTTATACTTGGTAAGAACGAAAGTGTTATTCATGACAATATGCGTCCGATTACAAGTGGCTGTGATGCGATGATGCCATTAGTATCGTCAGTGTCTATGATGATTGCGATTTCGGTTCCTGAATTAAACTGATGCTTTCTCGCAGCGCACTGAGACAATGACATGAGAAATGTCGAGAGTAAATGAATTTGAGTAGTCTTGAAGATATGTTCTCATTGTAAACGTCACATTCAAAATGTCAATTGGTTTGTCTTTCAGGATAATGGACAAGATGACTTCCCAGTGCTGTGCATCTGAAACTGCATCCTTTGATGGTGAGTTCATACATCTCTGGACGGGACAATGGTTCCCAGGCACTTGCTTTATGGTTGCTAGCTGGTTATTTGTGTTTAGAAATTCAGTTTGTCAAACATAGCAATTTGTCAGGACGGTATTAGATGACATTACCATGACTACTGGCAAAGTTGCATTCCAGGTGGTCATCAGTATGACTAACAGTCAACAGAGTTATTGGTTAAACATGATGATTCTGAGAATGGTTTCGCAAACTATGCTGACATTTGTGATGTCATGTTTCTCTTGGCTATCTGATTTAACTGCTGTTCACAGTAGACATTAAAGTTAGCTTGTTACATTGTCATGTGTTAACTATTTCCGTCTCTAACACAGCGTGCTCAGTCTCCCAGAGAGACTTGCCTCCAGTGTCCTGCCCTGAGGGAAGATGAGATTGCGAACTCCTGTAAGTATTCAGATAATTGAGGGTAGAAGAGTAATACAAAGCTGTCATGGAAGTTTGTTCCATCAGTGTGCATTAATGATGATTTCTTAGACTAGAGTCTCTGAATACAACATGAAGTTAACTTCACAGTGCACTGAAAATGCATACTGCGTTGTCCTAACATGCACAAATTCAGTTTCTATTGATTCTAATGATTTTCATTTACTTTGTAGACAGAACGTGGGATGGAAGATGGATACATTCTGTTGCAAGGCTCCTACCCCCTTGATATTTGGTGAGCATTAAAGTAATCGCCTTTGAGATTTAGTGGCTCCATGCCTCACGAGTACCATTAGCTGTGATGCAATAATTCCCTAAGCTGTAGATATATGCATTTATCAAAGTACTTTCATATATTTTTTGGCTTGTCAGTGATGTTTACCACAGTAACTTATTTGAGTTTAACGACCATGAGAATACTTTACATGCACTACCATCTGAGACATAAAGCAACCTTGAATCATCTGAACCCCGGGTTGTGGCAATTGTCTTGTCTTGAATACGTTTATTACATTCCAGGTCCAGCTGCCTGATGGCAATCTACTTGGCGGTCTTGCTGTCATTGTGGCAATGCGAGTTCGACTGGGTGAGTGAAGGCCCATTTATTTTTTTAATCCATTAATACCAATCTTGTGACTGATCAAGGAGTACATAATCACTTGAAGTGTTAGATTTTTAATAGGGCTGTTGAACAATTGAATTATTTAACGGAATGATTTTCTTTAGAATCTTTAAAAGTAGTGCATTGAGTTACAATCAAATAATTTTTTATTTTACCAGGCAAGTCGGTAAGAACAAATTCTTATTTTCAACGACGGCCTAGGAACAGTGGGTTAACTGCCAGTTCAGGGGCAGAACAACAGATTTGTACCTTGTCAGCTCGGGGGTTTGAACTTGCAACCTTCCGGTTACTAGTCCAACGCTCTAACCACTAGGCTACCCTGCCGCCCCAACAATCAAAGTATAGTATGCCTTTATGGGACAAACGCAAAATAATCGCTCAAACCAAATGCTACCCATGTTAAGTAGGCCTACTCTTATAAATGTTCATAAATCTATTCTTCTGATTTTAGATAATGTTGCACAAACATGCTAATCTAGGCCAGGATTTGTACCAGGTTGGATTAGCTAGCTACATTTGCTTTGACCAAACCAGCTAACCAGGGATTAGCATTAGTGGCTAACAATATTTATTTTAGCCACAACTTCCTAAGAGAAGACAAACTAGCTATTTGCAAACAGATATAAACTAATAGTGTAATTGTAAGGGGGGGGTACTGGGAATAAGTGTTGCTGAGAAGCACCCTAATTGTCTAATTTAGCCCATTGTAGGGCATGGGAATTGTTCTGATCAGCTATTGTGAAAGATTAAACCACTAACTAAATCTGAATACAAAATGACAGCCTAAACCTGCCCTGCTTTACACAACTCAAAATATTGTCCCCCAATATAGAATCCATTACACATTTGGTTTCATAATGTGTTTGATGCAGTTACCAAAAATCATGCCGAATGCTGCCTTAGTTTTCAAAGCGTGAGAAATAATCTGTGGTGTGAAATGCGAGTTGGTGTCACTCGGTATCCCAGACAGGCAGTGTTTCTGCGTGAGGTGGGCTAGCGATAACGTTAGATTCATTTTTGTGCAAAACCAGATATGAAACAAAATAGCTGAAACACTGCTGCATCTATTTAGCTATAAATCACAATTCACATGGCCCACTTGACTTCTGACTATTTTTATGAAATGCTCTCACTGTAGTGTGCAGTGTGAACACCTGCCAACGTGGCTGGTGAATTAGATGGTCTTACCTGACAGTCTGCCTGTTTTTTTTTTGGTGGATGTTGTTTTTGTCCCTATCTTTATAGCTTTTGGTTAACTATTTAGCAGTCTATGGCTTGGCGGTAGAAGCTGTTCAGAGCGTTGTCTATGGCTGATTTCGGTTCCTTAATTATTTACACATTTTTGTGGTACTGACATTAGATGTTAATTAAGCATATCCAGTAGTCTTACCTCAAAGATTAGTTGTCATTGATAACACCCCCCCTTAATGATTTGCAATGTTTCAGGCAACTGCTTCTTAAGGGAGATGTGGAATTATTCCATATGCACTTTGTAATGGTACTAATTGCTGTAATTTTACTTGCAGGTTTGCAGTGTTGAGGTATTGCCCTGCTGAGACCACAGATGACACCAGGATCACTTGAGGACGTTGACAAGGTCAGTCCGTACAAAAGATAGACGGTTCTGTCTTGTAGCTATGCTGTGGCTTTTATGTGATGAATATACTAGAATCCCTGATTTCCAATGAGTCTCTTTCACAGTGCACTGACACTGATTGTAATTTGTCATAAATTGTTCATACGCTACGTGATTGTAACGTTGTGAAAATGTTTCTTAGGACTTGAGGACGATGCCGACGCTTATTGAAGAGCTTCCGTCATGAAAAGAGCTGCTCCGCCAGAAAACATTTCATTGTGTGGACTGTGTATCCATGGCTGTATGTTGTGCCAATGGCAAATTTAACTTTGATTTGATCTCCCAAAGTCGCCAAGAGTCAAGTCATGTTGGTGGTATTCCTCTTGGCGTTGTCCTTGGACTCCCTCCTACTACAGTTTCCCCCGAAGTAAAATACTTTGACAACTGCTGATGTAAAAAAAAAAAAACATGTTTTTGATAATGAACTTTTAAATTACCACCAATAAAGTTATTTGATTGCAGCATTTGAATAAAGAATGAATGGTCATCCTTGCACTATTTTGTGAGGGCATGGTTGTGTGTTGCACTTAGAAATTGTCGAGTGATAAGTATATTTTACCAACAAGAGGGGGGAGAGACATGTAGAAAGGAATACATACAGAGATTTCCACCCTCAGTTCCCATCTGCCTTTACATCCCGTTTCCTTCATATGTGGGAGCTGCAGTTAAGTGTCAGGGGTGAAGCTACTAAACTTGTTTTGGCGTGCATGAAATGACATTCTTTGCGTTTCTTAGTGTTAGTTGCTTGAATCTCATGAGATTAGTGCTGACAGGCAGCAATGCTGTGATTAATATTTCTTGTAGCGACCACCTACGTTTGAACGAGTCGATACAGTTCATATTAGATGTTATAATAAACTTAACAGCGAGAATGAACGGGACTAGTCAAGTAACAAGTGTGCTCGACTGGTGGTCACGAAAGTGACCTTATGTATATGCAACCCGTTTTATATTTTAATTCAAAGGTTGCTTTCTAAGTGGTTTCGAGGTTAACATCTGTTTGAGCCGTTTCACTTAAATACACTGCAGCTATATGGAACATGTGTATTAGGTTCCTACCAGCTTTAAGGAACAGCCCTTACTATAGACTGGTTTTCACACAAGGTACAGTAGACACCATTATTTAAGCAAAGGATAGAACGTGCTCGGACTAAACCATATTGAAACGGATGAACAGTCAACTTGGCCCTTGTTCCTGTCATCTCGGAAGTACATAAACTGTTTCCGGTTTCAGGTGCGTTCTATTGTAACTAGCTAGGTTTGCACATGACCAGTATGCGACTTTTTCCCGTTTCGACGTTAAAGGTTTGCTAGACACTTAGCTAATGTCATATGAACACCTGTACACTACCCCAGTCGATTTGTTGGATGTTTCCACGACGTTAAGATACACATTTGAATTGTCAAGCGAACGAAAGCCTTTTATACGTGATGGTCTTTGCTAACTAGGCTAGCCTCAAACTGTCTAAAAGAGACCAAGGTGAGTGTCGCTTTTCCAACTCACGTCTTGATTTAAGTGACAACTGAATACCTTAATTTAACACTTGTCAAACTTTTGCCAGATTTTTTTTTTTGTGTGTGCGCAAACATTTAACTCTATACCAGGCTAATGTCAGAAAAAGTAGTAAGTTATAGTAGTTAGTTGGTTAGCGGTGAATTTGTGAACTAATTTAGCTAACTAATTATCTTAGGAAGAGCTATAACATAATGTATCGACTCATATTGTAATGTTTCCCCTCCCCAGACCAAGAAGTGGAAAAGAGACTACACACAGTTAAATTTGAAGATGAAATATATGTTCTGCTTTTCGTTAGGCTGAGGAACTCCAGAAAAACATTCATTGTCAAGAGTTGGAAGATTTGCTTGTTGCATTCCTCGACTAAACAATAGTCTTTAGCCTGCAATGTTAGCTGGCCATGTACTTTTAGAAAGAACCGTAACATATTATACATACTTGGCTAAGTATATTTCTGTAGACTAGGCCTACTAAACTAGCCATTGGCTAATGTCCGTAATTCGTCCGGATATTAGGAATTCTAAACTATTTCTATCACTTCAAAACCAAAGGTAATCTCTTGGTATGGTTTATTTGTTTGACGTTAGTGTTATAAGAGTAAAATTAGGTGAAGAAAGGTGAAAGTCTTGGGGACGACATGTAGCTAGTGAGTACCCTCATTGGAATTTTCCCTTGGGCGTTGGTGGTTGGTTTCGATTTAACACCACCAGGTGTGTCATGTGACTCGTCCTGTGGTACACACTTTCCCTCTTATCATTCCCAGTGATCTCACGGCAAGGAGAGTTAATTTGACTTATCTAATGTACTATAGCTATAGTCTAACAAAACCTCATACAAAGTCTTAAAACGGAAATAAATAATATAAAGTTAAACCCATTATTGCGTTCTCAATAACTCATTGCGGTCTCTAAGTCCTTTAGTCCTTCTAAAATCCAGACATAATTAAGGGCGCCAAACTAAGGGAACTGACATGACAGCTGTAGTAGGAAGAGTTTGGGGGTGGGTGCGTCCAGTTATCTCCTACTGGCCCTGGGGCAGCAAAGCAGGACCTGACAAAACCATGAGGGACAAGCCAGTGGCTGAAGAGCAGCAGACGAGAGGCAGCTGGGGCTTCTTGGGGGGGTTAACAACCTGGGTTTGGGGAGCCGGACAGAAAAGACAAACAAGTGAACAAACAACATTGATCGAAGAGTACTGGGAAGCAAGTGAGGAGAAAATCCAGTCCAGGGAAGTTGAAGAGCTGGGCGTGGGAAAGCAGGAGGCTGAGGGGAAAGCAGAACATGGTGACTCCAGATGGTGGAATAAGGTTCTGCCACCCTCACACTTATTCTGGCCGAGAACAGCTGAACCTGGTGGGTTAAGTCAGAGGAAATGTGTCGGTGCAGGATGGGACTCTGACAAAGATGGGGAGTATTCGGACTATGGAACCCCTCCACCGTCTCCCACACCTAGCTCCTCATCAGCCTTCCGGTTCTTTGCACGTGCCTGGAATGGGGTGATAGTTCCGGAACACTATGAGATCTGCTTCAACCTCCTTCGCCACCTGTTTGACCTGTTGGTGGTGGGCTTCCTGTGGATTGTGTCCCCCCCTACCAAGTTGGTCCTGGAGGTTCTAGGGGTCCAAGGAGGACTGAAGTTGTGGCTCCATGGAATGGCCATGTTTTCTGTTTCCACTGTTGGAATGGCGGGACTGCTTTGGTTGGTCCAAGAGTATCTTCTACAGTTTGCTCTGTTGTATGGCATCGTGCAAGCACTGGTCATCTCTGTCAGCATCCAGCAGAGTGTGATCCTAGGAGAGGGGGATAAGGAGTATGAAAAGGAGGTGGAGGACGTGGAAGTGAGAGACAATGAGGAAGTTACAGAGATGTACTTGACTACAAAGGAAAGATGATCCTTGAATGAAAGTTTGTTTTGGTAAGTTTTGGAACTCATTGTGATTGGCTGGCCACGCCCCTTCCCAGTCATGTGAAATCCATAGATTTGGGCTTCATACATTTATTTCAATTGACTGGTTTCCTTATATCAGCTGTAATTCAGCAAAATCTTTGAAATTGTTGCATTTATATTTTTGTTCAGTATAGAACAGTGATGTAGTTTCATGAGGTTATATTATTGTGGTTTCCATGGTTATTCAACTGTGCAGACTGTTCTTGTCTAGGTTGGCAATGTTCCCACTGCCACAAACACCTCTGCTTGGAGCTATTTTAATCTTGAAACCAGAGGGAAAAAGAACTGACATTCTCCAAGTGGTGTGAAACCAGCTTGAAATAATGAGAAATCAAAGGCTTTTTTTTTTTTTTTTTTTTTTGGAATGCATATCATTCCAGTTTACATAGAGAGAGCAGTATGAAGAAAGGATGGGATTGTATTTGCCTGAAGGGGTGCTGCAATAACAGCCACAAGCAGCAACAGCAGGGCCAAAATAACAGCAGCAACAGCAGGGCCAAAATAACAGCAGCAACAGGCCCACTGGTTTTTGTCCTGCTGTTGTCATCCTGACTTTCCCATGTGATTTTTGTCATGGTTAACTTGAGGCTATTTAAAGCATTCAAACCACAAACTGTTTACTGATTAGCTTTTTTTTCTCCACAGACAATCATCTGACATGGAGGGATGAGGGATGTTTCAAAAGCCTGACATGCAGGGATTGAGGGAAGTTGTTTCGAGAGCCTATAAATGCAAAGACGAAGACGCATGAAAAGAGCTGAGCCCAGCTGATACTGCAATGAGGAACGGCAGAGGCTGGAGGACTTTAGGCTAACACTTCACTACTGTGATATTCAGTGGCGCTCAAGCAAAGCACATCCACTACAATCTTGGTCATCTAGGGCCCAGTGATACCACTGTTGTCGTCTAGGTCCCAGTGATACCACCGTTGTCGTCTAGGGCCCAGTGATACCGCCGTTGTCGTCTAGGGCCCAGTGATACCGCCGTTGTCGTCTAGGGCCCAGTGATACCGCCGTTGTCGTCTAGGGCCCAGTGATACCACCGTTGTCGTCTAGGGCCCAGTGATACCACCGTTGTCGTCTAGGGCCCAGTGATACCACCGTTGTCGTCTAGGGCCCAGTGATACCACTTGTCGTCTAGGGCCCAGTGATACCACTTGTCGTCTTAGCACAGTTCTATTGTTACAGAATCCTGTTTCCCTCTAGTTAGACTTCTTTTACATTCATTTTGTTTTGTTCAGACAAACTTTTGAATATCTACTTGACAGATACCAGCACTTTTTTTTTTTTTTCAGGTTTCTTTCAAATCTTATTCCAAGCAGATTGTGTTGTTGTTAGTTTTTTTGGGACATAAGGTTTATTTGCCTTGTATTTAATTTCCTGTGCCTTAATATTTAATAGTATGCCTTATTATATTATCCCTGTCTTTCTCCATCATAATCAGTGTTAATTGCATTGTGAGTAAACTACACATTGCACATGTATTTATCTGTTTTGTCACACGTATGTTCCTGTTTGAAAGGTACGCTACAGTCTTAGAAACAGAACCGTTTAAAAAAATGGATATTTATCTTTATAATTGACCTTCCAATTGTCCAGTAGTAAGTTTTGCACAATCACATACAAACCAACAGTGATGCTCAGGAACACTAAATTCTACCTGCAAGATTTTTGTCTTGGCATGTCACCATCTTTAGTAGGCGTGTGTAAGAAGATGATTCTAACCAGTGGAGTCTGGTGGGAGGAGCTGTAGGAGGGCGGGCTCATTGAAACGGAATAAATGGAACATATAGAAACCACGTTTGACTCCATTCCACAATTCCATTTCAGCCATTACAATGAGCCTGTTCTCCTAGAGCTCCTCCCACTGGTTCTCACCCACAATGCCCCTGTATTCTAAAAGCTTTGAAGAACATTCCTAGTTTCTACAATGGCCTTTCCCAGATATGTTTGTATTTGTAGCATAACATACAGCTATCACATCTTCACAGTGATGCAGAAAGTTATATGATATATATATATATACTCATTGTGTGCTGATAATGGGACCTGTAAACAGTGATACCACATCGGTGATTCCTCTCTGCCTTTTATCTCTCGTGTTTAAATGTCATGTTTTGACTTGT
Organism: Oncorhynchus tshawytscha; assembly: GCF_018296145.1. Taxonomy (NCBI): domain Eukaryota; kingdom Metazoa; phylum Chordata; class Actinopteri; order Salmoniformes; family Salmonidae; genus Oncorhynchus; species Oncorhynchus tshawytscha. The sequence goes on along the minus strand of NC_056441.1, from coordinate 8,880,263 downwards.
TACTCCACATGTTGTTTCCAAAGAAAGATGTCTTGTAATGAGAATGTGCAATGTCTCCTCCCCCCCCCAAAGACAAGTGCTGGATCACTGTGAAAATGATAAGGCAGCCACGTTCAGTTGATCAAACGTTGCAGATAGAAATGTGACGAATAGAGCCGCCAAGCATTCCTTGTTCTACGTTTCAGAGAGGCGTGTTTGTTCTTACATGTATTTCTATCGTAGCGTTCCACGACGGGTCATTCTGAATGCATCCCATGTCAACGTTGTGTTTTGTAAAGGGAACGGATGTGTAATGTAAACCACGTGTTGAGAAAATAAACTTTGGACCTGATACTGTCCTAGATGTCTATACCCATTACTGTACTGTATACTGACTCAGCCTGAAATATTTCCACTGGGTAAATGAATAAAGATGTGGCATTTTTTTTTTATTTTTAAAGGTTGCATTGCTGAATCTCAGAATTTATTTCATTGGCTATGCCGTTGTGTGTGCTAATTTAGCTTTTAATACGCATGGTACTCATTATATAACACATTTGTAACTATAGGGATCTCCTATCTAATAACAAGGTGTACGTCCCAAAAGACACCCTATTATCTATATAGTGTACCAGAGACCTGGTCAAAAGTAGTGCACAATAGGGAATATGGTGCTATTTGGGATACACTATAGGGAATACGGTGCTATTTGGGATACACTAGGGAATACGGTGCTAATTTGGGATACACTATAGGGCATACAGTGCTATTTGGGATACACTAGGGAATACGGTGCTATTTGGGATACACTATAGGGAATACGGTGCTATTTGGGATACACTATAGGGAATAGCGTGCTATTTGGGATACACTATAGGGAATACGGTGCTATTTGGGATACACTATAGGGAATACGGTGCTATTAGGGATACACTATAGAGAATACAGTGCTATTTGGGATACACTATAGGGCATTCAGTGCTATTTGGATAACACTATAGGGAATACGGTGCTATTTGGGATACACTATAGGGCATACGGTGCTATTTGGGATACACTATAGGGCATACGGTGCTATTTGGGATACACTATAGGGCATACGGTGCTATTTGGGATACACTATAGGGAATACGGTGCTATTTGGGATACACTATAGGGAATACGGTGCTATTTGGGATGCATCCAAGGCCATGTGTCAGGTATTGGGAGCGCTGTGTCAATAGGATTCATACTTTTAGCAGCAGGACAGAGAAACACCAGAATAACCTCACTGATGCCATCAGAACAGGTCCCTGAATGTGACCTGATTATATTACTTATTTTTACTACTGTCTCCATGGCCACCAACCACTAATTCAGTCTTCCTCTGTGTTGACCTACTTTGTGAACTACAGTGAGATGAAGTAACTAAGGTACAGTACTGGAAACCTGAACTATCTTGTACAGTGCCTTGCGAAAGTATTCGGCCCCCTTGAACTTTGCGACCTTTTGCCACATTTCAGGCTTCAAACAAAGATATAAAACTGTATTTTTTTGTGAAGAATCAACAACAAGTGGGACACAATCATGAAGTGGAACAACATTTATTGGATATTTCAAACTTTTTTAACAAATCAAAAACTGAAAAATTGGGCGTGCAAAATTATTCAGCCCCCTTAAGTTAATACTTTGTAGCGCCACCTTTTGCTGCGATTACAGCTGTAAGTCGCTTGGGGTATGTCTCTATCAGTTTTGCACATCGAGAGACTGAAATTTTTTCCCATTCCTCCTTGCAAAACAGCTCGAGCTCAGTGAGGTTGGATGGAGAGCATTTGTGAACAGCAGTTTTCAGTTCTTTCCACAGATTCTCGATTGGATTCAGGTCTGGACTTTGACTTGGCCATTCTAACACCTGGATATGTTTATTTTTGAACCATTCCATTGTAGATTTTGCTTTATGTTTTGGATCATTGTCTTGTTGGAAGACAAATCTCTGTCCCAGTCTCAGGTCTTTTGCAGACTCCATCAGGTTTTCTTCCAGAATGGTCCTGTATTTGGCTCCATCCATCTTCCCATCAATTTTAACCATCTTCCCTGTCCCTGCTGAAGAAAAGCAGGCCCAAACCATGATGCTGCCACCACCATGTTTGACAGTGGGGATAGTGTGTTCAGAGTGATGAGCTGTGTTGCTTTTACACCAAACATAACATTTTGCATTGTTGCCAAAAAGTATAATTTTGGTTTTATCTGACCAGAGCACCTTCTTCCACATGTTTGGTGTGTCTCCCAGGTGGCTTGTGGCAAACTTTAAATGACACTTTTTATGGATATCTTTAAGAAATGGCTTTCTTCTTGCCACTCTTCCATAAAGGCCAGATTTGTGCAATATACGACTGATTGTTGTCCTATGGACAGAGTCTCCCACCTCAGCTGTAGATCTCTGCAGTTCATCCAGAGTGATCATGGGCCTCTTGGCTGCATCTCTGATCAGTCTTCTCCTTGTATGAGCTGAAAGTTTAGAGGGACAGCCAGGTCTTGGTAGATTTGCAGTGGTCTGATACTCCTTCCATTTCAATATTATCTCTTGTACAGTGCTCCTTGGGATGTTTAAAGCTTGGGAAATCTTTTTGTATCCAAATCCAGCTTTAAACTTCTTCACAACAGTATCTCGGACCTGCCTGGTGTGTTCCTTGTTCTTCATGATGCTCTCTGCGCTTTTAACGGACCTCTGAGACTATCACAGTGCAGGTGCATTTATACGGAAACTTGATTACACACAGGTGGATTGTATTTATCATCATTAGTCATTTAGGTCAACATTGGATCATTCAGAGATCCTCACTGAACTTCTGGAGAGAGTTTGCTGCACTGAAAGTAAAGGGGCTGAATAATTTTGCACGCCCAATTTTTCAGTTTTTGATTTGTTAAAAAAGTTTAAAATATCCAATAAATGTCGTTCCACTTCATGATTGTGTCCCACTTGTTGTTGATTCTTCACAAAAAAATACAGTTTTATATCTTTATGTTTGAAGCCTGAAATGTGGCAAAAGGTCGCAAAGTTCAAGGGGGCCAAATACTTTCGCAAGGCACTGTAGGTGGGGTTGATGGGAGATTTAGTCATTAGTGCTCACTGTAGTAAAACATTTTGCAATGAAAGTGAGCGTTTCTTACTGAACATGTTCTGGTAGTCTCTCCTTCTTTCGGCCTGTTTGCTCCCATTTGGTTCCTAGTGAATATACCCCCTGGCCTGAAATATCTCAGGTGGGGTTGTTGGGAGATGGTCCACAACTAATAGAATAATAAACCCGTGTTGACATTTCCATGCAGTCTTGAAGAATCAATAACATGCACAAACATCTCATGTTCATCTCATGTAAGACACTTGGACAAAGTGATTTCAACACAGTCCAAACCTTGTTTTTATTCACATTAAATCTGCTCTCATATGATTTATTTTATGTACAGAAAGGTGCTTCACCAATACAGTAACATTGTACGTGTGTATCTGTTATAGAAAATGGTGGCTTTGGTGGGATAGTGTGTAATGCTTTATACATAGAGGTTATGTTGTCACAGATCAAGCACAGTAGTAGTAGTATCGTGTTTGGAACAACGGAGGATGAAGCCCCTACACAGTGAAATGTTGTCAGTGGAGACATGAACACAGCCCAAGTGAGCAATTCATCATGCACCTTCTCCCTCTTCATTAATATACTATCATCTCTCCCATGCCTTTAGTTGAACTGTCTGATCCGGATTACTGTATACACGGTTCTCCAATATGTTGTCGTTTAAGGGCGTGTTTTGTTCATTGATTGCAGGAAATGGCAGTTACAGGTGTTCAAAGAAAAAAAAGGTACTCAGCAGCACCACTTAATCCCGGGGAGAACCTTGACTGTATACCATGTGTTGTCCGACTTACTATATTCTCAGTGTAGTACTGAATGTACGCAGCAGCACCACCAAATATATGTAATTTCTCAGTGTAGTACCGAATGTACGCAGCAGCACCAAATAAATGTAATTTCTCTCATCTCGTTGAAAAAATAATAATTTTCTTCTGCTGATCACAGCAGATAAAGTGCCAATAGATGCAAAAGCCTAGAATTTCCAAAGGCAACTTTCTTTCCATAAACCAATCAGCATGCAGCTTTAGTTAGTGCCAACGTTGCCCTAGTGCATTCCTTCTCAGAGGGGGATAATTCATTAAATGACCACAAAAAGGATGTGTGATTTGTGAGCATTTTTTTCTGATTCTTATAAGTTGACATCATCTCATCTCAAACCTCATAAATACAAAATAAATGTTTTATCCTTTCAATATCTTCTCTTGAAACATTATTAGAAAGAATTGTTTGACATCTCAGAATTTAAGGCAATTTGCCACCAATTCTGTTCTTATTTGAAGTGCTGAGACTGATGTACTCAACACTCCTGAGGATTGTCTGTAAAGGATGGACAGAGTATACTGCATCAACACATTTTCACTGCACTCAACTGAAAAGGTGATACGTAATGACTACAACAATTTCACGTGAACATAAGAATAACAAGACCAGCTTATCTCAAAACTTCTCCTTAAAACAGTGTCCCACAAAAAACATATACAAAAATTAAAACGGTCCTAAATACTCCCCTAAACATCTTTAATGTTTACTGATAGTTTATGTAAAACAATGTGTCCATAAAACAAGAAGTGTTTGCTGTTTAAGTATTAATGGAGCTTTATAAAATCATTACTTTGAAACAGAGATAAAATAATAATGAAAAGCTTGCGAAACTATTCACCCCCCTTGGCATTTTTCCTATTTTGTTGCCTTACAACCTGGAATTAAACTGGATTTTGGGGGGTTTGTATCATTTGATTTACACAACATGTCTACCACTTTAAAGATGCTAAATATTTTTTGGGGGGCGAAACAAACAAGAAATAAGACAACAAAAAAACCTGAAAACTTGAGCGTGCATAACTATTCACCCCCCTCAAAGTCAATACTTTGTAGAGCCACCATTTGCAGCAACTACAGCTGCAAGTCTCTTGGGGTAGTCTCTATGAGCTTGGCACATCTATCCACTGTGATTTTTGCACATTCTTCAAGGCAAAACTGCTCCAGCTCCTTCAAGTTGGTTGGATTCCGCTGGTGTACAACAATCTTTAAGTCATACCACAGATTCTCAATTGGATTGAGGTCTGGGCTTTGAATAGGCCATTCAAAGACATTTAAATGTTTCCCCTTAAACCACTCGAGTGTTGCTTTAGCAGTATGCTTAGGGTCATTGTCCTCCTGGATGGTGAACCTCCATCCCAGTCTCAAATCTCTTGAAGACAAACAGGTTTCCCTCAAGAATTTCCCTGAATTTAGCACCATCCATCATTCCTTCAATTCTGGCCAGATTCCCCAGTCTCTGCTGATGAAAAACATCCCCACAGCATGATGCTGCCACCACCATGCTTCACTGTGGGGATGTTGTTCTCGGGGTGATGAGAGGTGTTGGGTTTACGCAAGACATAGCGTTTTCTTTGATGGACAAAAAGCGACATTTTTGTCTCATCTAACCAGAGTACCTTCTTCCATGTTTGGGGAGTCTCCCACATGACTTTTGGCAAACACCAAACGTGTTTGCTTATTTTTTCTTTGAGCAATGGCTTTTTTCTGGCCACTCTTCCTTAAAGCCAAACTCTGTGGAGTGTACGGCTTAAAGTGTTCCTATGGACAGATACTCCAAACTCCGCTGTGGAGCTTTGCAGCACCTTCAGGGTTATCTTTTGTCTCTTTGTTGCCTCTCTGAATAATGGCCTCCTTGCCTGGTCTGTGAGTTCTGGCGCACAGCCCTCTCTTGGCAGGTTTGTTGCGGTGCCATATTCTTTCCATTTTTTAAAACAATTTTAATGGTGCTCCGTAGGATGTTCAAAGTTTCTGATATAAAAAAAACAAAAAACTTTGTACTTCTCCACAACTTTGTCCCTGACCTGTTTGGATCGCTCCTTGGTCTTCATGGTGCCGCTTGTTTGGTGATGTTGCAGACCTTTTAGAACAGATGTATGATCCCAGTAGATATATGACAGATCATGTGACACTTAGATTGCACACAGGTGGACTTTATTTAAATAATTATGTGACTTCTGAAGGTAATTGGTTGCACCAGGTCTTATTTAAGGGCTTCATAGCAAAGGGGTGAATACATATGCACCACTTTCACATTTTTTGTTGTTGAAACAAGTAATTTTTTTCATTTCACTTCATCAATTGGGACCATTTTGTGTCTGTCCATTACATGAAATCCAAATAAAAATACATTTAAAATGTCAGGTTGTAATGGAACAAAATAGGAAAAATGCCAAGAGCGGTGAATACTTCTGACCAGGGCCGTATATAGGGAACAGGGTGTCATTTGGGACCCAGACTTAGTGGTAGCCTGGGTACTAGACTATTTATGCACTCTACAATGTTACATAATCATATTTCCAAATCCTTGTTTGACAAGAAGGAACACTGTCTGGCACTCAGGCTAAGATACTGACACATAATTAAGTAAAATCAAGTATTACGACAAATCAATAAATAAGGATAATTATTAGTTATAAAAATAAGGAAAATGATTGTACACCTTTTTCTTATCAAACAGGCAGAAATATAGGCTCTCTCCCTCCCTCAGTTTTATCTGTCTCGTCCTTTTTCTCTCAGTACTGCAGTGACTGAACTAAATGAGAGCATGTGTGTAGCAGTATAATGTGTCATTGTCATCGACTGAAGAATCCCTATGCTCCATTCCTCCCTCAGCACCATTCCTAATCATTAGTGGGCATGTGATCCCCCAGAGCTTGGAGGAACCGTACTCCCCCCACCCCCTCCTCTGTGTCCATGCCTGCCATCTTTCCCATGTCCCAGAATGCAGTGTGCACTTCCACAGCCCTCGTCATCTCCCTCACTTTCAGAGGAGGACTCCCCAAACTGTTTGGGCTTCTCGTAGACACAGCAACCTGGGGGAGGGGTCAAGAATACTCAGTCATCAGCCACCAATAATATCTAGAACTGCAGCATGCACAGGCCTGTGTAAATAACATCACACCCAGGTATCTATCGCAGAGAGCCAGCTGGGACGATGACAGAACAGGTGACTGCATCTGAACAGTCGGGAAACAGGCGGGAAATGGACACTCACACTTGGAGGACCTCCTTCCCAGATGCTCGTTGTCCACTGTGTCGCTGGACCACTCCACCTTCTTGTCAGTCTTTCTCTTCCTCAGCTTGATGGTCAGGCTACGTCCCTCCTGAGAGACACGCAGAGAGGAGCCTGTTTTTGAGATTCACCTTCATACACATAACAGGCATTGGGTGTTTCTCTTGTCAACAGGGCCCTGTAGCCAGTCAACATCATATTTACGTGTACTACTGGCAATGTACTAAACTTGACAGCTAGGCTAGATCAAGTGAAGTAAGATCAAATAATTTCGTCATGATTCTATGAGCTAGCTAACGGTTATTATGGCAGTGGTGCTAATGGTAATTAGCTAACTGTAGTTAGTTAAAATACCTAGCTAACGTTAGCTCCAATCTTTGGTGCGGCCACATGATGCATATCTACCTAGTTATTATCCTTCTTCATCATCATATTATTCGCTAATTATAGCAGTTTCTATAGCTATCTTACCTGCTGGGGCGGTGGCGGTGTGTCAACTTGAACGGTCTCCGTTATCGTCTCGCTAGAAGTACCTGGCGCCTCCGCCATCCTGATATTAACCTGTCGGTTTTGAGCTCGCACCAGCTGTCAACAAGCGAAATGTCAACTGACGTTATTTTATGAACAACAATCACTCTGTTTCTTCAATCCGACACGTTGAGTCGAATTAATCGTGATCAACCCTGTCGAGATACTCTGACTCCTCTTTGGACGTTCGACGAGAAGATTTTTTGGGGGAAGGAATTTCCAGACGGACCACTTCCGGTTTCTCCCCGCACAAACGAGTCCGGTGGGGAACATTGAGCTTGATGCACTTTTGCTATGGTTGGGACACGAAAGACATAGCTAGTCAATAAGAAACTGTCAAATCTGTTTAGGCTATTAGTTCTACATAATTCATAAAGTGTTTGATAAAGTGTCAAACAAATTACAAATTACAATGAAGATATGAACAAATGAGTATATTCTCCGTTAGGTCGTAGTTGAAAGGTCGCAGCTAGTTTAACATGTCTGCGCCCACGAGCACATCATCTTGAAGGTAGAGCACATATTATTTATCATTCATTGGAAAAATGTAGTCAACAGCGCTCAATCAATATATATTATTATGAGTATGACTATAAAACAGCAACGTAGCAAAGTGACAGAAGTCTCTGAAGAGGTGCATTTAAAATATTATTCTCTTGAGTCTGTTTTACCCCAATGTATCACCTAGCTTCAATTATCATTCATGCACTTATCCAGGCAGCGTAATTAGCAAACAGAAAGCAAATGCCTAGACCCATGGCATGTTTGAAATGGATGATTGGAATGGATTTGAAAATGTCTTTAAAATGTTTCCAATGAAGGGGCTCCTAGACTCATGTAGTCTATGGGAAATCACTGGCTGCCTTATTTGCTTTGCTTTCATTTTCTCTTGATTTGTCTTGCAGGAGATGTGGAGGTCCGCCTGTGGCCTCTCTGTGAGGGCAGCAGAGAGGGCAATACACAGAAAATGTTCACATAGGCTCTATGCTCACAATGCGGAAAAACCTCCTCCTCAATCTAGTCCCCGGACCCAGGCGGAGAAAGAGAGGCGGAGGAGAGATAAGGAGGAGGCCATACTGAGCAGTCAACACAACGTAGGTGACCTCACTCCTAGTTAGTGGACTCTTACACATAACAAACAAAGACAGAGACTTGTTTTGTTTTACATGAAAGTTAAATCCATTTTCAGAATGTTGAAGATCAAGGAATGAAATGGAGTGAGAAAGAGAGGATAGCGTACAGTGTTTCAACACCTCCTGGGGAGAAGAAAGGTAATGAATGTCCCAAAGACTTTAGTGATGGAGGACAAAATGGATACAGTTACATATCGGCATATTCTTATTATTCTTGAAGATATATATTGTGTCGTTTTGACAATATCGCAATAATATTTTTTTACGCTAGTTGGCAAAACTCCAGTATTTTTCCTCCATAGCTTGTTCTCCATCTTCTTTTTAAATAGGGAGCCAATGTGTTTTCAGCACTTTTATTTCCGTGACTGATTCAAAACTCGTTATCATGTCTCTGTCTTGTCCCTCTGCAGCAGACATATGGTGAGCAAAATGTTTGTAACATCAAATCTCAACAGAAATCACAGCATCCAATTGCAATACATATAGAATCAGGAGAATCGCAATACATATCGTTTCGGCACCAACGTATCGTGATAATATCGTATCGTGACGTCCCTGGCAATTCCTAGTCCTAAAAGACTTACACCCACCCTTACGTCCTGTCATGAACGCAGAGATCAGGCTGGTTTCACTGGGATAATACAACAAGTGGTCTATTGACGCACTCGCCTTGCTCCCGTGTGGCAACACTCTCTCGCTAAATAAATTAATCTCTTCTTATTCACCATCCCTTGTTTAGACACCACCCTGCCCTTCCCTTCGTCCTACAGCCCGGAGTATGTGGAGACCAGTTGGTACCCGTGGTGGGAGAAAGAAGGCTTCTTCACCCCAGAGATCAATGTAAGAGAATAGAGCATTATAATAAGCCATATTTCAAACTGCCTGATGATGCTCCCATGTTAGGAACAATCTATCCAGATACCACAGCTCTAATAACAATCTATCCGGATAACACAGCTCTAATAGTTAGATTTAGTCTAATGCCCATGTTGTTATTTTTGTTGTTGCATCAACGTTTAGGACAGACTGCCACATGCTGTGAATCGCTCCTTCTCAATGTGTATCCCTCCGCCAAATGTGACTGGCACGCTGCACCTCGGCCATGCACTCACAGTGGCCATAGAGGATGCATTGGTCCGCTGGTAACTATTTCTCACGGACAATAATAGAATCAGTCGGTTTAGAGATGTTTCCTTTTTTGGCTGAAATGAAATGGCACCACATCAAATCCTATCTGTCGTATGAGATCTTTCAGAGCTGAAATGTGTTACTTTTTGAACGGCTAATGTATTTGACATGTTTTAGGAGATGTGATGAAGTGTATTGTTGTACTGATTGAATGTGTGGTTGTATCAGGAGGAGGATGCAGGGCTACAAAGTTGTCTGGGTACCAGGCTGTGACCATGCAGGCATCGCTACGCAGGTATGTCTCCCTGACCTGGCTATCCATATTATCTTTCACATTTGCTTCTCTTTCAAGCTAAATGTAAAACCCGTGTCCAACCTTCTGGTCTTAATCTCAGACGGTGGTGGAGAGGAGGTTGTTTAGGGAACGAGGGAAGCGAAGACAGGACCTCAGCAGGGAGGAGTTTCTAAAGGAGGTGTGGACATGGAAGAAAGAGTGAGTATGAGGTCCCTTTCTGTCCTCTTATTATTTGTCTCTCTCTCTTTTTCTTTTTCTTTCTCTCTTTCTCTCTCCCTTTTTCTCTCTCTCTTTCTCTCTCCCTTTTTCTCTCTCTCTTTCTCTCCCTTTTTCTCTCTCTTTCTCTCTCCCTTTTTCTCTCTCTTTCTCTCTCCCTTTTTCTCTCTCTCTTTCTCTCTCCCTTTTTCTCTCTCTCTTTCTCTCTCCCTTTTTCTCTCTCTTTCTCTCTCCCTTTTTCTCTCTCTTTCTCTCTCCCTTTTTCTCTCTCTTTTCTCTCTCCTTTTTTCTCTCTCTCTTTCTCTCTCCCTTTTTTCTCTCTTTTTCTCTCTCCTTTTTCTCTCTTTTTCTCTCTCCCTTTTTCTCTCTCTCTTTCTCTCTCCCTTTTTCTCTCTCTCTTTCTCTCTCCCTTTTTCTCTCTCTCTTTCTCTCTCCCTTTTTCTCTCTCTCTCCTCTGCCTGCTGTTCTCTGACACTGCTTTCCACTGTCATTAGTAGAATCATACAACTATCCATCTTCTTAATGAGATAAAGATGATTCTATTTTCACATTTGGTTCTGTCTGTGTGTTCCAGTACGGGTTCTGTCTGTCTGTGTGTTCTAGAAAGGGTTCTGTCTGTGTGTTCTAGAAAGGGTTCTGTCTGTGTGTACCAGTACAGGTTCTGTCTGTCTGTGTGTTCTAGAAAGGGTTCTGTCTGTGTGTTCTAGAAAGGGTTCTGTCTGTGTGTTCTAGAAAGGGTTCTGTCTGTGCGTTCTAGAAAGGGTTCTGTCTGTGCGTTCTAGAAAGGGTTCTGTCTGTGTGTTCCAGTAAGGGTTCTGTCTGTCTGTGTGTTCCAGTACAGGTTCTGTCTGTCTGTGTGTTCTATTAAGGGTTCTGTCTGTGTTCTAGTATGGGTTCTGTCTGTCTGTGTGTTCTATTAAGGGTTCTGTCTGTGTTCTAGTATGGGTTCTGTGTGTTGTGTGTTCCAGTATGGGTTCTGTCTGTCTGTCTGTGTGTTCCAGTACGGGTTCTGTCTGTCTGTCTGTCTGTCTGTCTGTCTGTCTGTCTGTCTGTCTGTCTGTCTGTCTGTCTGTCTGTCTGTCTGTCTGTCTGTCTGTCTGTCTTTGTGTTCCAGTACAGGTTCTGTCTGTCTGTGTGTTCTAGTAAGGGTTCTGTCTGTGTTCTAGTATGGGTTCTGTGTGTTGTGTGTTCCAGTATGGGTTCTGTCTGTGTTCTAGTATGGGTTCTGTCTGTGTGTGTGTTCCAGGAAGGGAGAGGAGATCTATCACCAGCTGAGGAAACTTGGTGCGTCTCTGGACTGGAGCAGAGCCTGCTTCACCATGGATCCAGTAAGACAGTACTATTACACTACATCATCACAGACACACTGGCCTTGTGGTTAGAATGTCCGCCCTGAGATTGGATGGTTGGGAGTTCGAGCACCGGCCACGTCTTACCAGAGGCTGTAAAAATGGGACCCTATGAGTGTCTGCTCAGCATTCAGCATTAAGAAAATAGATTGGAGATACGATACACTAGTGTTCTGTCCAGGGGGTGTTCATCAGTAACAGGAGATAGACTAGTGTCCTGTCCAGGGGGTGTTCATCAGAAACAGGAGATAGACTAGTGTTCTGTCCAGGGGGTGTACATCAGAAACAGAAAGCAAGTCTTGTCTACTTATATACCACACTGTTATAGTATTGTTATTGTAGTATGTTATGTTATTGATGTCATTATCACATACAGGTTATGTTATTGTCCGTTCTTCTGCTCAGCTCTTTCTTCCTGTGTGTGTGTGTACCTTTTGTGTGTGGGTATTTTCAGGGCTTCAGCAGTGCTGTGACCGAGGCCTTTGTAAGGCTGTGTGACTCTGGTCTGATCTATCGCTCTGAGGGGCTGGTCAACTGGAGCTGTGCTTTGGAGTCGGCCATCTCTGATATAGAGGTTAGTCTATCATCTCTGATATAGTCTATCATCTCTGATATAGAGGTTAGTCTATCATCTCTGATATAGTCTATCATCTCTGATATAGAGGTTAGTCTATCATCTCTGATATAGAGGTTAGTCTATCATCTCTGATATAGAGGTTAGTCTATCATCTCTGATATAGAGGTTAGTCTATCATCTCTGATATAGTCTATCATCTCTGATATAGAGGTTAGTCTATCATCTCTGATATAGTCTATCATCTCTGATATAGTCTATCATCTCTGATATAGAGGTTAGTCTATCATCTCTGATATAGAGGTTAGTCTATCATCTCTGATATAGTCTATCATCTCTGATATAGTCTATCATCTCTGATATAGTCTATCATCTCTGATATAGTCTATCATCTCCGACGTAGAGGTCAGTCGGCCATCTCCGACGTAGAGGTCAGTCGGCCATCTCCGACGTAGAGGTCAGTCGGCCATCTCCGACGTAGAGGTCAGTCGGCCATCTCCGACGTAGAGGTCAGTCGGCCATCTCCGACGTAGAGGTCAGTCGGCCATCTCCGACGTAGAGGTCAGTCGGCCATCTCCGACGTAGAGGTCAGTCGGCCATCTCCGACGTAGAGGTCAGTCGGCCATCTCCGACGAGGGTCAGTCGGCCATCTCCGACGTAGAGGTCAGTCGGCCATCTCCGACGTAGAGGTCAGTCGGCCATCTCCGACGTAGAGGTCAGTCGGCCATCTCCGACGTAGAGGTCAGTCGGCCATCTCCGACGTAGAGGTCAGTCGGCCATCTCCGACGTAGAGGTCAGTCGGCCATCTCCGACGTAGAGGTCAGTCGGCCATCTCCGACGTAGAGGTCAGTCGGCCATCTCCGACGTAGAGGTCAGTCGGCCATCTCCGACGTAGAGGTCAGTCGGCCATCTCCGACGTAGAGGTCAGTCGGCCATCTCCGACGTAGAGGTCAGTCGGCCATCTCCGACGTAGAGGTCAGTCGGCCATCTCCGACGTAGAGGTCAGTCGGCCATCTCCGACGTAGAGGTCAGTCGGCCATCTCCGACGTAGAGGTCAGTCGGCCATCTCCGACGTAGAGGTCAGTCGGCCATCTCCGACGTAGAGGTCAGTCGGCCATCTCCGACGTAGAGGTCAGTCGGCCATCTCCGACGTAGAGGTCAGTCGGCCATCTCCGATATAGTCTATCATCTCCGACGTAGAGGTCAGTCGGCCATCTCCGACGTAGTGGTCAGTCGGCCATCTCCGACGTAGAGGTCAGTCGGCCATCTCCGACGTAGAGGTCAGTCGGCCATCTCCGACGTAGAGGTCAGTCGGCCATCTCCGACGTAGAGGTCAGTCGGCCATCTCCGACGTAGAGGTCAGTCGGCCATCTCCGACGTAGAGGTCAGTCGGCCATCTCCGACGTAGAGGTCAGTCGGCCATCTCCGACGTAGAGGTCAGTCGGCCATCTCCGACGTAGAGGTCAGTCGGCCATCTCCGACGTAGAGGTCAGTCGGCCATCTCCGACGTAGAGGTCAGTCGGCCATCTCCGACGTAGAGGTCAGTCTTAACTATTAGACGAGACCCTCTACTCTCATAGTGTTATAGCATGTCACTTTAGCAACAACATCATCTTTGCTATGTGCTACAGAACATGATGTACAGCTTCAGTTTGTACAATTTATTGTCTGCAGTTAAATAAGATTTTATTTTCAAATTGTAAACTTGAGATGATGAATCATCGTGGTGTTTTATTTGAGAGGTGTGTTGACGCTTCCTGCAGGTTGACTCCAAGCAGCTGTCTGGCAGAACCCTGTTGTCTGTCCCTGGCTACCAGAACAGGGTGGAGTTTGGGACCATGGTCACCTTTAGCTACCCTATAGACGGCCAGGGTGAGTGGTTGGGTTTGAGTCCCAAATGGCACCCTATTTAGGGCTCTGGACAAAAGTAGTACACTGTGTAGGGAATAGGGTGCCATTTGAGATGTAATCTCAGTATCTGAGTCGTGATCTTCCTGTATGTCTGCTGTTCTCTGGGATTTCTCCCATCTTTCCTGTTGTTTATACTCTCTCTCTCTCTTTCTCTTAGATGGAGAGGTGGCAGTGTCGACCACACGTCCCGAGACCATGTTGGGTGATGTGGCCATCGCTGTGCATCCTGAGGACCCTCGATATCAGGCTAGTATACTTCAGATTAAATCCTGAGGACCCTCGATATCAGGCTAGTATACTTCAGATTACATCCTGAGGACCCTCGATATCAGGCTAGTATACTTCAGATTAAATCCTGAGGACCCTCGATATCAGGCTAGTATACTTCAGATTACATCCTGAGGACCCTCGATATCAGGCTAGTATACTTCAGATTAAATCCTGAGGACCCTCGATATCAGGCTAGTATACTTCAGATTAAATCCTGAGGACCCTCGATATCAGGCTAGTATACTTCAGATTAAATCCTGAGGACCCTCGATATCAGGCTAGTATACTTCAGATTACATCCTGAGGACCCTCGATATCAGGCTAGTATACTTCAGATTAAATCCTGAGGACCTTCGATATCAGGCTAGTATACTTCAGATTAAATCCTGAGGACCCTCGATATCAGGCTAGTATACTTCAGATTAAATCCTGAGGACCCTCGATATCTTTATTGTACCACTGTGTATGATTACGAGTTGTCTTTTAGCTGAGACTTCTAAATGGTTCACTACTATTTGTATTGCAGGCAGTTCATGGTAAACAGTGCAGACACCCATTCGCTGACCGACTCTTACCCATCATCACTGACACTCTGGTGGACATGGAGCTGGGTACAGGTACAGGAACGGTCTTGATGATCTGATGGAATTTGAACAGCAATGCGTCAGGAACGAGAACAAGCTAGTTATGCTAAAGGCTGTTATGGTACAAAACAATGATTATTCTGAAAACCATTCCTTCTTTATTGTTCTGTTCTGTTCTGTCTGTCTGTCTGTCTGTCTGTCTGTCTGTCTGTCTGTCTGTCTGTCTGTCTGTCTGTCTGTCTGTCTGTCTGTCTGTCTGTCTGTCTGTCTGTCTGTCTGTCTGTGTCTCTCTCCTCTCTCTCTGTCTGTCCTATCCATCTGTCTCTCTGTCTTTGTCTGTCCTATCCATCTGTCTCTCTGTCTTTGTCTGTCCTATCCATCTGTCTCTGTCTTTCTCTGTCTGTCCTATCCATCTGTCTCTCTCTCTCTCTCTCTGTCTGTCCTATCCATCTGTCTCTCTCTCTCTCTCTCTCTCTCTCTCTGTCTGTCCTATCCGCCTGTCTGTCTCTGTCCTGTCTGTCTGTCTGTCTGTCTGTCTGTCTGTCTCGCTCTCTTTCTCTGTCCATCTGCGTCTGTCTCTGTCTGTCCGTTTGTTTCTGTCTGTGTTTCTCAGGTGCTGTAAAAGTTACTCCAGCTCACGACCACACTGACTTCCTGCTTTCCCAGCGGCACTCTCTTCCTCGCCTCACTGTGATTGGAGGAGACGGCACGATGACCCCTCTCTGTGGTCAATGGCTGGAGGTACACTATCTCATCCAGAGATTGTTGTTGTCAGTTACTGTGTTCTGTCTGGCAGTTCCGTAACATCTGAGAGATATCTAATCTTTCCCTCCCATCACAGGGAGTGAAGCGTTTTGATGCCAGAGAACAAGTGATCGATGCACTGACCGAGAAGATGCTGTTCAGAGGGAAAAGGGATCATGCCATGTCTTTACCTGTCTGCAGGTAGAGGGAGACATTCACTGTCTGTTCCCTCTCTCTCTTGAGACGGAAAGGGTGTTCGAATCACATCATGTAGTGCCCTGATAATGTAGTGCCCCGATAATGTAGTGCCCCGATAATGTAGTGCCCTGATAATGTAGTGCCCTGATAATGTAGTGCCCCGATAATGTAGTGCCCTGATAATGTAGTGCCCTAATGTAGTGCCCTGATAATGTAGTGCCCCGATAATGTAGTGCCCCGGTAATGTAGTGCCCCGGTAATGTAGTGCTCCGACAATGTAGCGCCCCGACAATGTAGCGCCCCGATAATGTAGCTCCCTATAATGTAGTGTCCTGATAATGTAGTACCCTGACAATGTAGTGTCCTGATAATGTAGTGTCCTAATAATGTAGTGCCCTGATAAATCAAACCCAGATTATGGGATAAATTAAAAACATGATTACTTTTGCAGTGAAAGACAATATGTTTACAAGTGAAATACAGGACAGAGGGTTTTTTCACAGAGAAAAGTGAATGAATCACCACATTCAGAATTGCTGGCTAAAAGGAATCATTTCTGTCAGTTATCCCAGAAGCTGTTTTGATTTAGTCAGTAATCTAATATGTGTACAGAAGAGATATGGGTTAGATGTGGTTACCTGCTGTTCATCCAGTATGCCCATCTCCTTCAATTTCACATAGAAATCCAATCAGTTACCCAAAATGAACTGAATAACAGAACAGATAACACGTCAGGGTAACACGTCAGGGTAACACGTAACAGGAGTAACACGTCAGGTAACACGTCAGGGTAACACGTAACACGTAACACGGGGTAACATGTAACACGTCAGGGTAACACGTAACACGTCAGGGTAACACGTCAGGGTAACAGGGTAACACGTAACACGTCAGGGTAACGCTTACGTCAGGGTAACACGTCAGGGTAACACGTAACAGGGGTAACACGTAACACGTCAGGGTAACACGTAGGGTAACACGTCAGGGTAACACGTAACACGTCAGGGTAACACGTCAGGGTAACACGTAACACGTCAGGGTAACACGTAACAGGGGTAACATGTCAGGGTAACACGTCAGGGTAACACGTAACAGGGTAACACGTAACACGTCAGGGTAACACGTCAGGGTAACACGTAACACGTAACACGTCAGGGTAACACGTCAGTGTAACACGTAACACGTCAGGGTAACACGTAACACGTCAGGGTAACACGTCAGTGTAACACGTAACACGTCAGGGTAACGCGTCAGGGTAACACGTAACACGTCAGGGGAACACATCAGGGGAACGCTTCAGGGGAACGCGTCAGGGTAACACGTAACGCGTCAGAGAAACAAGTAACACGTCAGGGTAACGCGTCAGGGTAACACGTAACACGTCAGGGTAACGCGTCAGGGTAACGCGTAACAGGGTAACACGTAACACGTCAGGGTAACCCTGAACGTGTTACGTGTAACACCCGACGGGTAACACGTAACACCCAGGGTAACGTGTTAACGTGTTACCCTGGGTAACGTGGGTACGTGTTACCCTGACGTAACACGTTAAGTGTCAGGGTAACACATCAGTGTAACAGCAGGGTATCGTCAGCATCTTGTTTACTATCCTACTGACCTCACCATAGAGTTAAGGCCACACCCAGTTGCTATGGCAAAGCTATTTTGTGTTATTCTGCTAATTATTTCTCTTGTCCTCTTTCCCCCTCCTGTGTGTCAGTCGTTCTGGGGATGTCATTGAGCCTTTGTTGAAGAAGCAGTGGTTTGTGCGTTGTGGAGAGATGGCCCAGAGAGCCATACAGGTGATTGGACTGTCTCTTTGTGTTGTAGTATTTGCTGTAGGTCACCTCAGCCTGTCTGCTTCAGTGGCACCCTATTCCCTACATAGTGCACTGCTTTTAACCACTGCCCTGTGTTGGTGAGAGGGTCTGTGTTGGTGAGAGGGTCTGTGTTGGTGAGAGGGTCTGTGTTGGTGAGAGGGTATGTGTTGGTGAGAGGGTCTGTGTAGGTGAGAGGGTCTGTTTATCATTTGAACATGTCAATGAAGAGGATGTAATGCATGGCACTGACTCTCTCCCCCCTCTCTTTCTCTCTCTCTCCACCCTCTTTCTCTCTTCTTCTCTTTCTCTCTCTCCCTCTCTCTGTCTCTCTCTCCCCCTCTTTCTCTTCTCTTCACTTTCTCTCTCTCTCCACCCTCTTTCTCTCCCCCCCTCTTTCTCTCCTCTTCTCTTTCTCTCTCTCTCTCTCTCTCCACCCTCTTTCTCTCTCTCCCCCTCTTTCTCTCCTCTTCTCTTTCTCTCTCTCTCCGCCCTCTTTCTCTCTCCCCTTTTTCTCTCCTCTTCTCTTTCTCTCTCTCTCTCCACTCTCTTTCTTTCTTTCTCTCTCTCTCTCCCCCTCTTTCTTTTATCTCTCTCTCTCCCCCCCTCTTTCTCTTTCTCTCTCTCTCCACCCTCATTCTCTCTCTCTCCTCTCTCTCCCTCTCTGTCTGTCTCTCTCCCCCCTCTTTCTCTCCTCTTCTCTCTCTCTCCACCCTCTTTCTCTCTCTCTCTGCTATCTCTCCTCTTCTCTTTCTCTCTCTCTCCACCCTCTTTCTCTCTCTCTCCTCTATCTCCCTCTCTCCCTCTCTGTGTGTCTCTCTCTCCCCCTCTCTCTCTCTCTCCTCTCTCTCCCTCTCTGTCTGTCTCTCTCTCTCCTCTCCCTCAGGCAGTAGATGAGGGACAGTTAGAGATCATTCCTCACTTCTACAACAAAACATGGTGTAGCTGGCTCTCTAACATCAGGTCAGTAAGAGTGGAGAAAGTATTACTTTTATAAATATCAAAAGGTCCCCCCCCCCTCCTGGACCTAGCTGCAAGATTCTCAGAAGGAGAGAGAAATAAGCAGGACATCTGGAATCTTCCAACTAGGATGTCAGTCACATTTATATTCCGAACTGAACTGAACAATAATAGTGTGACGTCTGAGAGAAGCAACAACAAGTCTGTTTGTTTGTCTTCCTGCTGGACTAGCAACACCGGGCCCCGACATCTTCATTGTTTTATTGTTGCTCTTTGACCCCTTGGTTTTATTAAAATAGTCCTTGTTATGATTTATGTGGTTTTAACAATGTGATGCCTGTTTGTGTTTTCCACGTCAGTGATTGGTGCATATCCAGGCAGCTTTGGTGGGGTCATCAGATTCCAGCCTATCGAGTGACTCTCTCAGATTCCACTGACACTCAGGAGGTGCACTGCATGTTTCAAGCTGGATTTCACACTCTCACAGTCACACTTATCAACGAATTGTCAGTCATATTTTTGTATTGTAAACAACCTTATTTATTGATGTGTGTTATTTCACTCAGGAGCTCTGGGTCTGGGGCAGGAGTGAGGAGGAGGCCAGAGAGCGGGCTGCTGGAAAATATGGAGTGACTGCTGACGCCATTACACTGACTCAGGGTGACTGCTGACACCATTACACTGACTCAGGGTGACTGCTGACGCCATTACACTGACTCGGGGTGACTGCTGACGCCATTACACTGACTCGGGGTGACTGCTGACCCCATTACACTGACTCAGGGTGACTGCTGACCCCATTACACTGACTCAGGGTGACTGCTGACGCCATTACACTGACTCAGGGTGACTGCTGACGCCATTACACTGACTCAGGGTGACTGCTGACGCCATTACACTGACTCGGGGTGACCGCTGACGCCATTACACTGACTCGGGGTGACTGCTGACGCCATTACACTGACTCGGGGTGACTGCTGACGCCATTACACTGACTCGGGGTGACTGCTGACGCCATTACACTGACTCGGGGTGACTGCTGACGCCATTACACTGACTCGGGGTGACTGCTGACGCCATTACACTGACTCGGGGTGACTGCTGACGCCATTACACTGACTCGGGGTGACTGCTGACCCCATAACACTGACTCGGGGTGACTGCTGACCCCATTACATTGACTCAGGGTGACTGCTGACCCCATTACACTGACCCCATTACACTGACTCAGGGTGACTGCTGACCCCATTACACTGACTCGGGGTGACTGCTGACACCATTACACTGACCCCATTACACTGACTCAGGGTGACTGCTGACCCCATTACACTGACTCGGGTGACTGCTGACCCCATTACATTGATTCGTGGTTGACTGCTGACTCCATTACACTGACTCGGGGTGACTGCTGACCCCATTACATTGACTCGTGGTGACTGCTGACCCCATTACACTGACTCGGGGTGACTGCTGACCCCATTACACTGACCCCATTACACTGACTCAGGGTGACTGCTGACCCCATTACACTGACTCGGGGTGACTGCTGACACCATTACACTGACCCCATTACACTGACTCAGGGTGACTGCTGACCCCATTACACTGACTCGGGTGACTGCTGACCCCATTACATTGATTCGTGGTTGACTGCTGACCCCATTACACTGACTCGGGGTGACTGCTGACCCCATTACACTGACTCGGGGTGACTGCTGACCCCATTACACTGACCCCATTACACTGACTCGGGTGACTGCTGACCCCATTACATTGATTCGTGGTGACTGCTGACTCCATTACACTGATTCGGGTGACTGCTGACCCCATTACATTGACTCGTGGTGACTGCTGACCCCATTACACTGACTCGGGGTGACTGCTGACCCCATTACACTGACCCGGGGTGACTGCTGACCCCATTACACTGACCCGGGGTGACTCACCTTAATAAGTCTGTCTGTCAGGAGATCTGCTTTACTGCCGTCACATAAACCCATTTAATTGTTTGTAGCACAACAATGACTCAGTGTGGCACCACAGGGACTCTATCACAAGCCTGTTGTGTTGTTTGTTTGTTTTCGATTGGCTCGTTTACACCCTCTCTCTCTTTCTCTCTCCATGTCAGACCCTGATGTATTGGACACCTGGTTCTCCTCAGGGCTCTTCCCATTTGCCATGTTGGGCTGGCCACAGCAGGTACTTCACTTGCATTTCCTCCCCATATGTTTCACTTTTCACAAACAAAGAAATATGTGTCCCAAATGGCACCTTTTCCCCATAGGGCTATGGTCTAAAGTAGTGCACTATGTAGGGAATAGGGTGCCTTTTCAGGCATCCATTGTATTGTCTAGGACTCATGACATCAACCACTAAAATATGCCCCAAAGAGTGCCCACACTTCCTCATGCTTACTTGACGTGTTGTGTCCTCTACAAATATGCCCCCACAGACAAGTGACCTGAGGCAATTCTACCCCAACACTATCCTGGAAACAGGAAGTGACCTCATCTTCTTCTGGGTGGCCAGGATGGTGATGCTTGGCACAGAACTGACTGGGCAGCTGCCCTTCAAACAGGTAGCGATACTAACGACAACGGGGTCTGACATTAACGACAACGGGGTCTGACATTAACGACAACGGGGTCTGATACTAACGACAACGGGGTCTGACATTAACGACAACGGGGTCTGACATTAACGACAACGGGGTCTGATACTAACGACAACGGGGTCTGATACTAACGACAACGGGGTCTGACACTAACGACAACGGGGTCCGACGCTACGACAATGGGGTCCGACATTAACGGGGTCCGACATTAACGACAAACGGGGTCCGACACTAACGACAACGGGGTCTGATACTAACGACAACGGGGTCGATACTAACGACAACGGGGTCCGATACTAACGACAACGGGGTCCGATACTAACGACAACGGGGTCCGATACTAACGACAACGGGGTTCGATACTAACGACAACGGGGTCGATACTAACGACAACGGGGTCCGATACTAACGACAACGGGGTCGATACTAACGACAACGGGGTCCGATATTAACGACAACGGGGTCCGATACTAACGACAAACGGGTCCGACATTAACGACAACGGGGTCCGACACTAACGACAACGGGGTCCGACATTAACGACAAACGGGGTCCGACACTAACGACAACGGGGTCCGACACTAACGACAACTGGGTCCGACATTAACGACAACGGGGTCCGACATTAACGACAACGGGGTCCGACATTAACGACAACGGGGTCCGACATTAACGACAACGGGGTCTGACGCTAACGACAACGGGGTCTGACATTAACGACAACGGGGTCTGACATTAACGACAACGGGTCCGACGCTAACGACAACGGGGTCCGACACTAACGACAACGGGGTCCGATACTAACGACAACGGGGGTCCGATACTAACGACAACGGGGTCCGATACTAACGACAACGGGGTCCGACATTAACGACAACGGGGTCCGACATTAACGACAACGGGGTCCGACACTAACGACAACGGGGTCCGATACTAACGACAAACGGGGTCCGATACTAACGACAACGGGGTCCGATACTAACGACAACGGGGTCTGACACTAACGACAACGGAGTCCGATACTAACGACAACGGGGTCCGACACTAACGACAACGGGGTCTGACACTAACGACAACGGGGTCTGATATTAACGACAACGGGGTCTGACACTAACGACAACGGGGTCTGATATTAACGACAACGGGGTCTGATATTAACAGCGCTTGATAACAACAACAGAGTATAAATTAGAGCCCCTATTCTTACTCTCTGTCTCCCTCCCCATCTCTCTATTTCTCTCTCCCTCCCTCTTTCTCTCTCTCTCTCCCAGGTGCTCCTCCACTCTCTGGTGAGGGATAAGCATGGCAGGAAGATGAGTAAATCTCTGGGAAATGTCATCGACCCTTTAGATGTTATCTCTGGCATCTCTCTGGAGGTACACACACGGTCAGACCTGTCCAGCCTGGCCGGGATACAGAGGACATGTTAGGAGTAACGACAGAGGACATGTTAGGAGTAACGACAGAGGACCTGTTTGGAGTAACGACAGAGGACATGTTAGGAGTAACGACAGAGGACCTGTTAGGAGTAACGACAGAGGACATGTTAGGAGTAACGACAGAGGACATGTTAGGAGTAACGACAGAGGACCTGTTATAACGACAGAGGACATGTTAGGAGTAACGACAGAGGACATGTTAGGAGTAACGACAGAGGACATGTTAGGAGTAACGACAGAGGACCTGTTAGGAGTAACGACAGAGGACATGTTAGGAGTAACGACAGAGGACATGTTAGGAGTAACGACAGAGGACCTGTTAGGAGTAACGACAGAGGACCTGTTAGGAGTAACGACAGAGGACCTGTTAGGAGTAACGACAGAGGACATGTTAGGAGTAACGACAGAGGACATGTTAGGAGTAACGACAGAGGACCTGTTAGGAGTAACGACAGAGGACCTGTTAGGAGTAACATGGTCAGAGCTGTCCAGCCTGGCCGGGAGACAGAGGACTTGTTAGGAGTAACGACAGAGGACTTGTTAGGAGTAACGACATCTATTAGAACACTAAATCATGGTGGTGGAAGGACATTACTGCCACAGAATTGATCATCTTGTTCTGGGCTGTAAAAACAACAGAGAGAGAGAGAGAGAGGAGGGTGAGGAGAGAAGAGGATGTCTTGCTGCAGTGGAAATATGCTCTTGGCAATCTGCCGTGTAGTGGAGCTCTCCCACTCTAAAATTTTACTTAGCATGATTAAAAAGTAATGCCGTATTACAAAAGCTCACTGTCTCTCCCACTATTTATGTCTTCTCTCTCTCCCACTATTTATGTATTCTCTCTCTCCCACTATTTATGTCTTTTCTCTCTCCCACTATTTATGTCTTCTCTCTCTCCCACTATTTATGTCTTCTCTCTCTCCCACTATTTATGTCTTTTCTCTCTCCCACTATTTACGTCTTCTCTCTCTCCCACTATTTATGTCTTCTCTCTCTCCCACTATTTGTCTTCTCTCTCTCCCACTATTTATGTCTTCTCTCTCTCCCACTATTTATGTCTTCTCTCTCTCCCACTATTTATGTCTTCTCTTGCTCTCTCTCTCTCCCACTATTTATGTCTTCTCTCTCTCCCACTATTTGTCTTCTCTTGCTCTCTCTCTCTCCCACTATTTATGTCTTCTCTCTCTCCCACTATTTGTCTTCTCTTGCTCTCTCTCTCTCCCACTATTTATGTCTTCTCTCTCTCCCACTATTTGTCTTTTCTTGCTCTCTCTCTCTCCCACTATTTATGTCTTCTCTCTTTCCCACTATTTGTCTTCTCTTGCTCTCTCTCTCTCCCACTATTTATGTCTTCTCTCTCTCCCACTATTTATGTCTTCTCTCTCTCCCACTATTTATGTCTTCTCTCTCTCCCACTATTTATGTCTTCTCTCTCTCCCACTATTTGTCTTCTCTTTGCTCTCTCTCTCTCCCACTATTTATGTATTCTCTCTCTCCCACTATTTGTCTTCTCTTGCTCTCTCTCTCTCCCACTATTTATGTATTCTCTCTCTCCCACTATTTGTCTTCTCTTGCTCTCTCTCTCTCCCACTATTTGTGTATTCTCTCTCTCCCACTATTTGTCTTCTCTTGCTCTCTCTCTCTCCCACTATTTGTCTTCTCTTGCTCTCTCTCTCTCCCACTATTTATGTATTCTCTTGCTCTCTCTCAAATTCAATTCAAGGGGCTTTATTGGCATGGGAAACATGTTTACATTGCCAAAGCAAGTTGAGTAAATAATAAACAAAAGTGAAATAAACAAAATATGAACAGTAAACATTACACTCCAAAAGAATCAAGACATTTCAAATGTCATATTATGTATATATACAGTGTTGTAAGGATGTGCAAATAGTTATTAAAGTACAAAAGGGAAAATAAATAAGCATAAATATGTACAATGGTGTTTGTTCTTCACTGGTTGCCCTTTTCTTGTGGGAACAGGTCACAAATCTTGCTGCTGTGATGGCACACTGTGGTATTTCACCTAATAGATATGGGAGTTTATCAAAATTGGATTTGTTTTCAAATTCTTTATGGCTCTGTGTAATCTGAGGGAATTATGTGTCTCTAATATGGTCATACATTTTGCAGGAGGTTAGGAAGTGCAGTTCAGTTTCCACTTCATTTTGTGGGCAGTGTGCACATAGCCTGTCTTCTCTTGAGGCCACCGTAGGCAGACATGGCTCTATCTCAATAGCAAGGCTATGCTCACTGAGTCTGTACATAGTCAAAGCTTTCCTTAAGTTTGGGTCAGTCACAGTGGTCAGGTATTCTGCCAATGTGTACTCTCTGTTTAGAGACAAATAGCATCCTAGTTTGCTCTGTTTTTTTGTTGATTCTTTCCAATGTGTCAAGTAATTAACTTTTTGTTTTCTCATGATTTGATTGGGTCTAATTGTGCTGCAGTCCTGGGGCTCTGTGGGGTCTGTTTGTGTTGGTGAACAGAGCCCCAGGACCAGCTTGCTTAGGGGACTCTTCTCCAGGTTAATCTCGCTGTAGGTGATGGCTTTGTTATGGAAGGTTTGGGAATCGCTTCCTTTGAGGTGGTTGTAGAATTTAATGGCTCTGTTCTTGGTTTTTATAATTAGCGGGTATCGACCTAATTCTGCTCATTATTTGGTGTTTTACGTTGTACACTGAGGATATTTTGGCAGAATTTTGGTGTTTTTCCCATTTTGTGAATTCTTGGTTGGTGTTTGACCCCAGACCTCACAGCCATAAAGGGCAATGGGTTCTATAACTGATTCAAGTATTTTTAGCCAAATCCTAATTGGTATGACGAATTATATGTTCATATTGAGGCCATAGAAGGCCTTTCTTGCCTTGTCTCTCAGATCATTCACAGCTTTGTGAAAGTTACCTGTGGCGCTGATGTTTAGGCCGAGGGTATGTGTAGTATTTTGTGTGCTCTAGGGCAACGGTGTCTAGATGGAATTTCTGCAGAAGATCTAGGTGCTGCTGTAGGCCCTCCTTGGTTGGTGACAGAAGCACCAGATCATCAGCAAACAGTAAACATTTGACTTCAGATTCTAGTAGGGTGAGGCCGGGTGCTGCAGACTGTTCTAGTGCCCTCGCCAATTCGTTGATATATATGTTGAAGAGGGTGGGGCTCAAGCTGCATCTCCCTGTCTCACCCTACAACCTTGTGTTTTTTTTTTTTGCCAATTTAAACCACACATTTGTTCTCCCCCCCTCCTCAGAGGCTCCAAGAGAAAGTGGAGGAGGGCAACCTTGACCCCCGTGAGAGCATGGTCGCCATGGAAGCGCAGGTCAGTCAGTTGCCCAGCGCCTTCCCTCGACTCCCTCCTCTCAGTCATTTGTTCCGTCTGAGTGGGGCATGTTCATTTACTTCCTCTGTGCTCTCTCCCTGACTGTGTCCCGAATGGCACCCTGTTCCACATGACCAAAGCCCTAAAGTAGTGTGCTGAATAGGGACTTAAGGGTGCCATTTTGGGACACAGCCCCTGACTCCTGTCTCTCTGTCCCCTATGGCGTCCAGAGGAAAGACTTCCCTAAGGGGATCCCAGAGTGTGGTACTGACGCGCTCCGCTTCGCACTCTGCTCTTACAAGGCCCAGGGTGAGTGACTCTGCTTTTACAAGGCCCAGGGTGAGTGACTCTGCTCTTACAAGGCCCAGGGTGAGTGACTCTGCTCTTACAAGGCCCAGGGTGAGTGACTCCCTGAGTCTCCCTCACATCAGGTGTTTTATCTGAGGAAAGAGGTCTATTTGTCAAACTCCAGGTCTCTTTGTAGTTTTTCTCTTGAGAATAGCCGAGGTCGTCTTCCAAAGTTCTGACAACAACAAAAAACAACAGTTTGTTTCCATAGCAACAATATCACTGTCTCTCTCTCTCTCTGTCCGCCCATCAGGTGAGGACATCAGTCTGTCCGTGTCCCAGGTGCTGAGCTGTAGACACTTCTGTAACAAGATGTGGCAGACAGTGAGATTCACGCTGGGTGTCCTGGAGGACCGAGGGGCTGAACTGGGAACAGTGGAACAGGTAATGGATTAGATTTATACCGTAGCGGAACACCAACAGACATGACAATGTTATATCGCTGTTGTTGTCACATTAATGTCACTGGGAGACTAAAGTGAAAATGTGACTGTGGAAGTTAAGATTCTCTCTATAATAATCACTGATTTTTCCAGTCATTTAAATTCCTTAATTCCTGTTTGTTATAAACTAGGTTTCCATCCAGAGGTTGAGGGGCATAAAGATGGCGGCCAACGTGCACTTAACACAAATTCCTCGTTCCGCTCGTTCATTTCTCTCCGTTACTCTTATTTTTTTGTCGGGTCATTAACAGAGTATACATGATCCATATTTTTAGCTTCCAGATGCCAGGCAATTAGAAAAAAAAATTAAACTGTAGATTGAACCATGTCGCATGCCGTAGTTTAAACAGTCAATGGGTAGTGCTTTTAAACAATTACGTCATATCTTTTAATTCTGACATTTGTATGCACTTCAGCCATTGGCCGACGGATTTTCATGCATATATATTCTAAAATCCGCATAAAAACAGTGCATATATTCCCAGCAGAGATGTTTCCATTTATTTAATAACAATTTTTTAACCGTTTATTTAACTAGGCAAGTCCGTTAAGAACACATTCTTATTTTCAATGACGGCCTAGGAACAGTGGGTTAACTGCCTGTTCAGGGGCAGAACGACAGATTAGTACCTTGTCAGCTCAGGGGGTTTTGAATTTACAACCTTCCGGTTACTAGTCCAACGCTCTAACCACTAGGCTACCCTGCCGCCCCATTAAATGAACTGGTTGCAGATAACAGGCTATGATGACGTAGAGCACATACAAATACCTTACATTCCCATGTAACGAAATAAAAAAAATACAAGTTAAATAGTTTTCCATCTCATTTATAACCCTTCTGATCATTTTGTTCCAAAACAAATGGCCCACTCTGGTCTCGGTACGTGTTCTCTAGCCAACAGCTCACAGATACAGGCTACCTACACAAAGACATTATTACGGACAAAAGAGAAAGATGACTTCTATTGTCAAAAGGCAGACAAGCATCGACTCATCATTTCATCTGTAGCCTAGTCAACTGCATGGTTTCCCGAGTCGTAGTGGGAGGACCACACAACATATCGTTGTGTGACTACAAGTTTACTTTGATGTGATGGTTATGATATCAATATTTGCGCATAAAGGAATTTCCACCGCCATTTCCTTGCAAAAAGATCCCATGTTGTTTAGCGTATTTTGTTTTGTTTACAATTGGAAAGTTATCAGGCCTGATGTGACATTTTATATCAGACATTTTTACTAGCATAAAAAGGTGGGATGGAAACCTGGTAATAGCTGGAAATATATATTGTAAATATGACTCTCTCTCCCTCCCTCTGTCTCTCTCCCTCTCTCTCCTTCCCTCCGTCTCTTTCCCTCCCTCTCTCTCTCCCTCTCTCTCTCTCTCCCTCTGTCTCTCTCCCTCCCTCTCTCTCTGTCTGTCTTTCCCTCTCTCTCCTTCCCTCTGTCTCTCTCCCTCTCTCTCCTTCCCTCTGTCTCTCTCCCTCTCTCTCCTTCCCTCTCTTTCTCTCCCTTCCTCTCTCTTTCTGTCCAGACCTCTCCTCTGAACAGTATGGACCAGTGGGTTTGTTCTCGGCTCTATAGCACGGTGCTCCAGTGTGAGCAGGGCTTTGAGAGATATGAACTCCACTCTGTTACCGCTGCCCTGCACTCCTTCTGGCTGCACAGCCTCTGTGACATCTACCTGGTGAGGAGAATCTGTCATGGACTGTAGTTTAGTAACGGACATCAAGGACTGAGGAGAAACTCTCTGTCTTCTCTCTAACTGTGTCTTCCCCTGATCTCTACATCGCTCTCTCGCTCTCTCTCTCAGGAGTGCATCAAGCCAGTGCTGAGCCAGGACTCTGGCGCCGGGGAGTTGGGTCTGATCGACACAGTGCACACTGGGAGAGGTAGCCAGAGAGAGAAGCAGGTGGTCAGGGCTGTTCTCTACCACTGTGTGTCTGTCTCTCTGGCCCTCCTCTCTCCCTTCATGCCCTTCCTCACTGAGGAGCTGTGGCAGAGGCTCTACCTTCTCAAGGGAGAGGGTGGTGATAGTGCCGGGGCTAGCTTGTGTCTACAGCCATACCCACAGTCTTCACAACTGGTAAGAGAGTAGTAGGGGGGGGAAAGAGGGGTCCTAGTCAGTTGCACAACTGAAATGTAAACTCAGCAAAAAAAGAAACGTCCTCACTGTCAACTGGGTTTTATTTTCAGCAAACTGAACATGTGTAAATATTTGTATGAACATAAGATTCAATAACTGAGACATAAACTGAACAAGTTCCACAGACATGTGACTAACAGAAATGGAATAATGTGTCTGAACAAAGGGGGGGTCAAAATCAAAAGTAACAGTCAGTATCTGGTGTGGCCACCAGCTGCATTAAGTACTGCAGTGCATCTCCTCCTCATGGACTGCACCAGATTTGACAGTTCTTGCTGTGAGATGTTACCCCATTCTTCCACCAAGGCACCTGCAAGTTCCCGGACATTTCTGGGGGGAATGACCCTAGCCCTCACCCTCTGATCCAACAGGTCCCAGACGTGCTCAATGGGATTGAGATCTGGGCTCTTCGCTGGCCATGGCAGAACACTGACATTCCTGTCTTGCAGGAAATCACGCACGGAACGGGCAGCATGTCATGCTGGAGGGTCATGTCAGGATGAGCCTGCAGGAAGGGTACCACATGAGGGAGGAAGATGTCTTCCCTTTAACACACAGCGTTGAGATTGCCTGCAATGACAACAAGCTCAGTCCGATGATGCTGTGACACACCGCCCCAGACCATGACGGACCCTCCACCTCCAAATCGATCCCGCTCCAGAGTACAGGCC
Organism: Oncorhynchus tshawytscha; assembly: GCF_018296145.1. Classification (NCBI taxonomy): domain Eukaryota; kingdom Metazoa; phylum Chordata; class Actinopteri; order Salmoniformes; family Salmonidae; genus Oncorhynchus; species Oncorhynchus tshawytscha. The sequence goes on along the minus strand of NC_056441.1, from coordinate 8,850,444 downwards.
TCGGTGTAACGCTCATTCCTTCCACGATAAATGCGAATCCGACCATCACCCCTGGTGAGACAAAACCGTGACTTGTTAGTGAAGAGAACTTTTTGCCAGTCCTGTCTGGTCCAGCGATGGTGGGTTTGTGCCCATAGGCGACGTTGTTGCCGGTGATGTCTGGTGAGGACCTGCCTTACAACAGGCCTACAAGCCCTCAGTCCAGCCTCTCTCAGCCTATTGCGGACAGTCTGAGCACTGATGGAGGGATTGTGCGTTCCTGGTGTAACGCGGGCAGTTGTTGTTTCCATCCTGTACCTGTCCCGCAGGTGTGATGTTTGGATGTACCGATAATGCGCAGGTGTTGTTACACGTGGTCTGCCACTGCGAGGCCGATCAGCTGTCCGTCCTGTTTCCCTGTAGCACTGTCTTAGGCGTCTCACAGTACAGGACATTGCAATTTATTGCCCTGGCCACATCTGCAGTCCTCATGCCTCCTTGCAGCATGCCTAAGGCACATTCACGCAGATGAGCAGGGACCCTGGGCATCTTTCTTTTGGTGTTTTTCAGTCAGTAGAAAGGTCTCTTTAGTGTCCTAAGTTGTCATAACTGTGACCTTAATTACCTACCGTCTGTAAGCTGTTAGTGTCTTAACGACCGTTCCACAGGGTCATGTTCTTTAATTGTTTATGGTTCATTGAACCAGCATGGGAAACAGTGTTTAAACCTTTTACAATGAAGATCTGTGAAGTTATTGGGATTTTTACGAATTATCTTAGATAGACAGGGTCCTGAAAAAGGGACGTTTCTTTTTTTGCTGAGTTTATGTAGATACTAATACATACACATGCGCACACACACACACACTCACTTTATACCCATTTATGTCCATACTGGTGTGGGGTTTATAGCATTTGTATAGCTATAAAACTACTGACTAGAAAGCTATAGACTTAATGAAATCCTATTGGCTATAGAGCTGTGAGGATCATTAAACTTATGAGGCTTGGACACTTAAAAAAAATGTGCTATTTAGAACCTAAGATGGTTCTTCGGCTGTCCCCCATAGGAGAACCTTTTGAAGAACCCAATTTTGTTTACAGGTAGAACCCTTTTGGATTCCATGTAGAACCCTCTGTGTAAAGGGTTCTACCTGGAACAAAAAGGGTTCTCTTATGGGGACAGCCGGAGAACCATCTTAGGTTCTAAATAGCACATTTTTTTCTAAGAGTGTACTATGGTAATGTCATTAGTGCTGAGAAACTAACGGTCACATCTGTGGTTTTGGTTTCTCTTCTTCCTTGTTTTTTTTTACCTCTTATCTCTATCCCATCTATCTCGCTCCTTCTTGTTATTTCTGCTCAACTTCCTGCCAGGCACACTGGCACTTCCCCCAGGAGGAAGCAGACTTCACTCTGGTCCAGGAAGTGGTGAGAGTAGCCAGGTCCCTCAGGGCCCAGTGTGGCATGACCAAGGAGAAGCCTGACAGTACGTCACTGTCACATCAATGTCACAACTGAACTCAACTGGATAGATAAATGTTATGTCTATTGGCCTGGTATTGGATAAGTTGTTGTCTCACAGATTTAGTAGTCGACCACACAGAGATTTGACAGATGAACTATAACGGTGCTTCAATGTGACCATTGCATGTTTTACGTGGTTATATAAGCCGAGTTGTAAACTGGAGAGATCCTGATCGAAATCTGATCTATGATATGTAGCATCCCTCTGAACAACTCATTCTGCCTTGTGAACGTTATAATCATCATGCAAACAGTGCTCTCTCTCTGTCTCCGTCTGAGCATTACAGTAGACTGTATGTGTTAGTTCTAGATGAACCAGTGTATTCACCCTGGCAGGGCCATTTCATTCCAACTGTACGTCATAACAGTGTCATCAACATGACAAAGCCTTCTACATATAAGGATTATGTTTCCTATCTGTTCTAGTGTAGGCTGGACAAAAAACCTGATCTAAATATGTTTACGATATGGACCATCTTTCTGTCAGGCTATTTCATGGCATGATTCTCTTTTATAATGTATATGAATAATATCATAATAATGATTATTATAATTAATCGTAATCATATATACTCATGAATCATGTATACTAATAAATCGCATTTCCTCTGTGTTCCAGTGTGGGCCGTGTGTTCGCCCAGCCAAGCCCAGATCCTGGTCCACTTTGGCCCTGCTGTACGGACCCTGGGCCGAATCACCAAGCTCCACCTCCACTGTCCTCAGGGGGCCGGCTCCCTGTCCTTCCCGTTGGCTCCCCCTCCCCCTAAAGGCAGTGCTGTGGGTGTGGTCGACCACTCCTGTCAGTTACACCTCAATGTTCAGGTAATCATTCGGCTTCAGTGTAATCTCATACATATTTCTAGAAATGGTGGATTGTAATATGGTACTGAGTTGTTTGCCTTCTTCCAGGGCGGTGTGAATGTGAGCAAACTTAGTCTCCAGCTCTCCCAACGCAGAGAGAAGCTCCTCTCTAAACTGGAACAATCCCTCTCTCGAACCCGTGTGCCAAACTACTTACAGAAGGTTCCAGAGCGAGTGAGGATAGAGACAGAGAACAAAGTAAGATATAAAAACTGGGAAGTGGGTGCATGAAATGTGGCAAGGGTGTGTGTTTTGTGAGATAAAACGGGCCGATGACAGAATGCCTCACACACTCACTTGCCACAGTCCCCTGTGACCAACACAACAGAATGAGCTATATGGCATGTTGGGAGATCTCCCTGGACGATGGGACTTTTAACTCCTCATAGTTTGCTCGTGTTATTGATCCTTGTCTTTGTAATCATTGCTGATGTTTGTGACGATAAAGTACTACTTGACTCTAGTTTATTTTTTATTTATTTCACCTTTATTTAACCAGGTAGGAAAGTTGAGAACAAGTTCTCATTTACAATTGCGACCTGGCCAAGATAAAGCAAAGCAGTTCGACACATACAACAACACAGAGTTACACATGGAGTAAAACAAACATACAGTCAATAATACAGTAGAAAAATAAGTCTATATACGATGTGAGCAAGTGAGGTGTGAGGTGAGATAAGGGAGGTAAAGGCAAAAAAAAGTCCCTGGTGGCGAAGTAAATACAATATAGCAAGTAAAACACTGGAATGGTAGATTTTCAGTGGAAGAATGTGCAAAGTAGAAATAATGAAATAATGAGGTGATGGACCTCTCAATATTAAATAGATTTACCATTTTAATTCAGGCATGGAAATCACGAGTTCGGTAGCTGAGCAATACATTTTTAGCATGCGTAGTATTGGGACATTAGATAGTCCAGTATTTGCATACCACAGAAAAAAAACCATGTGCACGATCTCACAATAACAACCTTTGTATTTGTCACGTGAGCAAACTTGCTTTCATCCTGTGATCAAATGTTGTTGATGTAAGCTGGAGCAAAATGGCCGACATACCAGCATGTCTACTGTTTACATCCAAAATGGCATCCTATTACCTCATAAGGCTCTGGTCAAAAGTAGGGCACTATATAGGAAATAGGGTGCCATTTGGGACGTAAACCATTGATGAAGATGTTCTTGAAAGAGACTTTGCTTTGTATTTCTGTTAAATTATTTGCCTTCATTCCCTCCCCCACAATGGAATGTATCTGTTTAGATCTCAGCCTTGGAGCAGGAGCTGAGGAACATTGAGGAGCAGCTGTCAGCACTACAGGGACCTCCAAAACACAACTCTGGTCAAAAGTAGTGTACTATGTAGGGTTTTTCACTAGTTCCCACAGTCAAAGTTAAATAAAAAAAAAATGCACATTTTTGTTTTCATTCATTTTTTAAGTTGGGGTTAGCCAATTTATTTTAAATTGGGGTTAGGAATAAGGTTAGCAGTGTGGTTAGGTTTAAAATCAGATTTTAAGAAGAGACATTTTAGAACTAGGCGGGGTTAACTACTGATGACCACTGTGAGGATTAGGACCCTGGTCTAAAGTAGTGCACAACGTAGGGAATAGGGTGCCATTTGAAACACAATCACAGTGAGAGAGGACCTCCCTCTACATGGACAACTTGACTGTCTACAGTGTCTGTCTGCAGGGATTCAACTCTGGATCGGACATTGATTATATCAATCATGGACTACCAGGTTTTCTGCCATTGAACACCAAGAACTGCAGGCCCTGGAATAACTACAGTGGTGACCCTACCCCTAATTACAGTGGTGACCCCTACCCCTAACTACAGTGGGGTGACCCCTACCCCTAATTACAGTGGGGTGACCCCTACCCCTAATTACAGTGGGGTGACCCCTACCCCTAATTAATTACAGTGGTGACCCTACCCCTAATTACAGTGGTGACCCTACCCCCCTAAATTACAGTGGTGACCCTACCCCTAATTACAGTGGGGTGACCCCTACCCCTAATTACAGTGGTGACCCTACCCCTAATTACAGTGGGGTGACCCCTACCCCTAATTACAGTGGTGACCCTACCACTAATTACAGTGGTGACCCTACCCCTAATTACAGTGGTGACCCTACCCCTAATTACAGTGGTGACCCTACCCCTAATTTCAGTGGGGTGACCCCTACCCCTAACTACAGTGGTGACCCTTGCTTGGAGTCAAGCCATATAGGCATGCATGTAAAATAATACCACTTGTCTGTCATCAAAAAACAGCATACTCTATCCCAGGGTTCCCCAGCCGAATTTGGCCCGCTGGTGATTTTTTTTGGCCCCCCAGGTTCCAAGCAAAAGTGTTTAAATGTTGTTTTTTTTACATAAAAGGCTATAAAACACCAGAAAATCAGCTGCAAGTTCTTTTAATTTTGGAAATGTGTTCCAAAGTATTCCCACATATAATAGAGAGATATATGTTATCGTATACAAATGTAAGCAAAGGTTTGACATGATTGTTTTAGTCAAATATTACACAGAACAAAAAAAATGTATGCGATATGTAAAGTGTTGGTTTCATGAGCTGAAATAAAATATCAAATCAAATCCAATTTTATTTGTCACATACACATGGTTAGCAGATGTTAATGCGAGTGTAGCGAAATGCTTGTGCTTCTAGTTCCGACAATGCAGTAATAACGAACAAGTAATCTAACTAACAATTCCAAAACTACTGTCTTATACACAGTGTAAGGGGATAAAGAATATGTACATAAGGATATATGAATGAGTGATGGTACAGAGCAGCATAGGCAAGATACAGTAGATGGTATCGAGTACAGTATATACATATGAGATGAGTATGTAAACAAAGTGGCATAGTTAAAGTGGCTAGTGATACATGTATTACATAAGGATGCAGTAGATGATATAGAGTACAGTATATACGTATGCATATGAGATGAATAATGTAGGGTAAGTAACATTATATAAGGTAGCATTGTTTAAAGTGGCTAGTGATATATTTACATAATTTCCCATCAATTCCCATTATTAAAGTGGCTGGAGTTGAGTCAGTGTCAGTGTCAGTGTGTTGGCAGCAGCCACTCAATGTTAGTGGTGGCTGTTTAACAGTCTGATGGCCTTGAGATGCTCTCGATTGTGCATCTGTAGAAGTTTGTGAGTGCTTTTGGTGACAAGCCGAATTTCTTCAGCCTCCTGAAATGTTCCATATGTACAGAAAGCTTATTTCTCTAGAATCTTGTGCATAAATGTGTTTACATCCCTGTTAGTGAGCATTGCTCCTTGAAAATCAAATCAAATCAAATTTTATTTGTCACATACACATGGTTAGCAGATGTTAATGCGAGTGTAGCGAAATGCTTGTGCTTCTAGTTCCGACAATGCAGTAATAACGAGCAAGTAATCTAACTAACAATTCCAAAAACAACTACTGTCATACACAGTGTAAGGGGATAAAGAATATGTACATAAGGATATATGAATGAGTGATGGTACAGAGCAGCATAGGCAAGATACAGTAGATGATATCGAGTACAGTATATACATATGAGATAAGTATGTAAACCAAGTGGCATAGTTAAAGTGGCTAGTGATACATGTATTACATAAGGATGCAGTCGATGATATAGAGTACAGTATCAACGTATGCATATGAGATGAACAATGTAGGGTAAGTAACATTATATAAGGTAGCATTGTTTAAAGTGGCTAGTGATATATTTACATCATTTCCCATCAATTCCCATGATTAAAGTGGCTGGAGTAGAGTCAGTGTCATTGACAGTGTGTTGGCAGTAGCCACTCAATGTTAGTGGTGGCTGTTTAACAGTCTGATGGCCTTGAGATAGAAGCTGTTTTTCAGTCTCTCGGTCCCAGCTTTGATGCACCTGTACTGACCTCGCCTTCTGGATGGCAGCGGGGTGAACAGGCAGTGGCTCGGGTGGTTGATGTCCTTGATGATCTTTATGGCCTTCCTGTAGCATCGGGTGGTGTAGGTGTCCTGGAGGGCAGGTAGTTTGCCCCGGTGATGCGTTGTGCAGACCTCACTACCCTCTGGAGAGCCTTACGGTTGAGGGCGGTGCAGTTGCCATACCAGGCGGTGATACAGCCCGCCAGGATGCTCTCGATTGTGCATCTGTAGAAGTTTGTGAGTGCTTTTGGTGACAAGCCGAATTTCTTCAGCCTCCTGAGGTTGAAGAGGCGCTGCTGCGCCTTCCTCACGATGCTGTCTGTGTGAGTGGACCAATTCAGTTTGTCTGTGATGTGTATGCTGAGGAACTTAAAACTTGCTACCTTGCTACCTTTGCCAAGATAATCCATCCACCTGACAGCTGTGGCATATCAAGAAGCTGATGAAACATTATTATCATTATACAGGTGCACCTTGTGCTGGGGACAATAAAAGCCCACTCTAAAATGTGCAGTTTTGTCACAACACAATGCCACAGATGTCTCACATTTTGAGGGATCGTACAATTGGCACGCTGACTGCAGGAATGTCCACCAGAGCTGTTGCCAGATCATTTAATCATTTATTTATTGACATGTGAAACATATGTTTACATTGCCAAAGCTGTATCTGTCTGTTTCCCAATTTCACTAGTTGCACAGTCAAAATTTGACTTATAGTAAACATTCATGAAAACAAAAATGTGCCTTTTGGTCTTAATTTAAGGTTAGGGTAAGGCATAAACTAGCGGTGTGGTGGAGGTTAGGTTATACTCCCCTTGTCTTAAGGGTAAAAAATTATCCACCTTCACTAAACCCCTAAAATAAAGCAGCTTAAAATCACATATTAAGAAGATCAATAGTCGAAATGGGTGGGGTTTATGACTAGCAACTTTTTTTTTTTTTGAATATATACTATGGACAATTGAGCTAGAGGGTACAATAGCATATTACACAAGGACCTTAAGGGACATACATACACTTATAATTCTATTCTGTGGGCAGTTGTTGGCAACTCCGCTGAGTTTCTAAACTCAGAGGCACAACATCGCGAGACTTACGGAAATGTTTGCGAAACAGGGTTTGAGAAGAGAACAATTCTTCCTTAGTTAATTTTCTCGAAATCTAAAGGCATAACCTATAGATTCAAGCCAATGTCTTAAGTAGTTGGACATGTTATTACTCCAACTTCGTGAAAGTGTCACACGTTTTAATTTTCGTCAAAAACAACTATCTCGAATGCGTGGCTTTGATTTGACGGCCTGCACAGTTTCGGCCTGAGACGACCTTTCAGACCCTGCTGTGTTTGTACGCATGAGCTCAGCTTGACAATTTCGCTATGGAATCCCGAAGTGTGATAGGCAGAAACTGCTTCTCCAATAGAAATCCCCCATCTTCGAACTGTACTGTCAAGAATTTGTATAACTAAACCAAGATAGATCACAGCTTGTCGTTCCCAAAGGGAACAGATGAGTCATAGTGGGCAGATCAAGCAAGGAGGTGGGCAGAGCTAGTGAGATCCAATTGTCCCGTTCTAGAAAATATCTGCATATTTCCATTAGGAAACACTTACTCCTGAAATTCGCGTGTGCAATATTTCAATTCGACTTTGAACTCCTAAACAACGCGCTTTTAAAAAACTTTGACAAAGGCGGAAGTTTACAAATCTTAGTCCACTATATGCATAACAGACTCTAGTTTGGGAAACAGAACTGTAATTGAGATAAAATGTTTCATCGATGAGAAAAATTTGCAGAATGTAGGACAAAATCCAACTTCTCCGACTGGGCGCCAGTTGGCTTCCTCTCACTTACCATATTTGGCAGTGAGTGGAAACGCCAAACGGATGCTTCATATTTATACATCCAGTGAAATCTGTCTCATTGTTCTGTGGTACTGTCTTTGGCCTACTTGCTTGCTGACCACAGTCACAACAGGGGTGTATTCATTACGCCAATGACGTTACAAAACGTTCCGTCTGTTGCAAAATGTTCAAAGTGAAAACATTTTCCAACGATAAAAAGGTAGGTCTCTCCCCGTTTTACTTTCTTGCTGTTTGGTTCTTAAACGGTAAACGGTTTCCGTTGCAAGACGTAATGAATACACCCCAGATAGCAGAAAAATTGCCAATTTCGCCGGAGCGCCACCGCCCTTATGACGGTTGTCATGGCACTTTGTTGCTAGGGAAAATTGTACAGGGGACGAGGATGAAAGCGGAAGTTAGAAAGGATACAGCTTTTGTCAGATTAACGTCAAATTTGACATTTCGCAGCAGGTTAGAATTTATGCAGCAGGTAAAGATAATTAAGGTAAGGAAAAGGGTTAGGGTTATGTAAAATTAAAAACAATAAGGCACTTTTACCGTTCATTTGACAAAAGCTGGATCCCTTCTAGCCATGACTAGGGGGCGTGGCCTTGCTTAACGAGTCAATCCGGAAGTAGTATGGAGCGTGTAAAATTCGGTGGTGTCAAATGAAAAATACCGTCAAGAGCCAGTGAAACACACGTACTGGCTTGGACGGATTGGTAGGAGAACAGTGGTGAAAAGGACGATGCATATCGCAAGTCTCGGTGAATACCTATGTTGATAAATAAATCAATTGAACACATCTAGCTAAATGTCGGATCCAAGAAAGAGGGGAGGAAATGTGGACTGGACATGCAGTGAGGCACTGACACCGGTGGGCAAAACGGAGAGGAATTAAAGTGAGAGTGAAGCCGATCAACTGAAACCATTCTTCGACATCCAAACTGGCTTTCCAGATAGCAAGCAACACGTCCTACCGGGGCAAATTACAAAAGGTGAGGTGGAAATTGTACTCTTGCTTAGCTAACGTTAGCTGTCTGAAGCTAGCTTGATCAAGTTGACTTGATTTACCTAGCCGTGAGCTAGGTCGTTATGGAACAAGCTCGCTAACATTTGATTTATGGAAAGGTCAATTGTTTGCTTGGCTAACGTCATTGATATGGAGATCTTCAAGTAATTGCAATTTACAAACATTTAACTCAACTTGTGGTTGCAATGATGTGCAGACATTCAGTCTTGGTCATGCAACAAAATGATAAAATAGTTAAGTTCACAACGTTTGTTATTCAAACTATTGTAGGCATTTTCTAATATTAGATTGTTAATTTTGAAATTACGTTTGCCAAGTTTTTGCTGTGTAGTTGTCTCAAATGGCTCTTACAGGCAAACGATAGTCGAACTACAATGTAGCTAGCTGTCAAAACGATAGTAGCGAAGCCACGCGGATACAGTTCAGTTGTCTTGACTGGCTTCAACTTGCTTTTCTTAAATACCGATGACCAGTTTTGTTTAGTAGGCAACTCTTCTCCAAGACACACATTTACTTTAATAACAAACCTGATTCCAGGAAGGCTAGTCTTTTTTAGTTGAACTTCGACCTTCTGATTTTAGAGTTTTAACCTACCAGGTACTTACACGTTTCAGTGAGAGAGGGAGGGAGGTTGGCGTTTCAAATGGCTCTGTTCGTGACGATGAGCAACAACCCTCCCCAATAACTCATTTTCTCCCCCCCTTCGTTGTCCTTTAAACTTTCTGATGTGTTGAAAGAGATACTGGGAGAACTAGACAGCTCTGCTTCAGGTATCGTAGAACAATACTTTTCACACCCATTGGCACCTCCTTTCTAACCTGACTTTCTCGTTTGGCTTGTGTGTAACTTGTCTCTTACAATGCTACCATAGATTGTCAAGTTATTACCCTCTTAACTGTTTGTCTACCCACAAGTCTATGCTGTCTACTCATCTGTCCCCGAACCCCAACACCTCTAGTGCAGTACCTCCTTTTTTTCTCTTTTCCCTAAACTGCTTAATTCTGTCGTTCACTCACCCTATAACTGTCTACGTGTTTAAAGCCATGTGTTTCTGATGTAATGTTAATATTGTGTGTGTGTGTGTTCTAGTGAGGACCAACTGGATTAGATTTACTGTAGCTCTTGGTGTCCCAGGGTGAGATGGGTAGATTAGCCTCTCCAACTCTGTTGAATTTCTTGTCGTTTTTGAACATCCAGGAAATGAGGCTCACCAATTAGCTCAACTATATACATTTGCTGAAAGTCAAAAGTAAATAAAGTCCTTTTTAGCCTAGCTTTTCAACCATGAACATATGGAGTACAGATTTTAAAGTTGGTGTAGGATTCAGTAGCACATTACTCAACCAGACCAGGACATCTACTCTAAATTAGTTTGTACTTAGTCCGATTGCAATGCTTACAAGATTATTGTTACCACCTGTAACTGGTTTAGACACCTTGAAAGTCTCCTGTTAGGATATACAGTGTACCCCCTACCCCCCCCCTAAATTAGTTTGTACTTAGTCCTATTGCAATGCTTACAAGATTGTTACCACCTGTAACTGGTTAGACACCTTGAAAGTCTCCTGTTAAGATATACAGTGTACTGTAGGGGGGCTACCCCCACCCTACCCTGGACTCAATCGATCCCCTTATCCAAATCGATACCCTCTTCCCTATGTCTATCCGTCTGCTTAGATGCAATGTTTTCGGTAACTGTTGCGCGTCATTTCTACCCATGTGAAAACTTGGCGTAAAACCACGCCCACGGGTAACCTAGCAACAGTCAAAGCCGCGCTGATTGGTCAGAGTTCGGGACGTTCGCTGTGAGCGAGGGAACAACGCTCGAGATAAATTCCCCACGAACCGAGCGGTTTGTTCAACTAAAAGTTCAACTAAAAAGGTCACGTACCTCTCTCTATAAGATAGCTCCATTGAGTCACTATTACTGACAATCAATGTAATGTTAGCTATATGTTAGCTATATCTTTGCCCATTCAGAGAAAGCTAGTTATACAGCATCTCATTCAGTGTCCAACTACCACAAAGGTAAGTATCTCAAAACACTTTAGATAACTTAATGTGGTTAGGCTGGCTGAAATTAATTTGGTATTTTATTTAACCTTTATTTAATCAGTCATTAAAAAGCTACATAGTTTAATGCAACTTCATAACCAAATTCGGTAAAATGGCGAAGTATGGATGGCAATGTTTTTCTGTTTTTGGTGGGGATTCCCTCTCTGGCGTTCTTCCTCCTTTACTTCTCACTCTGACCAATCAGCACGGCTTTGAATGTTGCTAGGTTACCCGTGGGCGTGGTTTAGCACCAAGTTTGACGTGAATAGAAAAGGACGCACCTGTTCCCTCATGTCTCTCTGTCTGCTAGATACAGTGTTCTCAGTACCTCTTCCCCCATGTCTGTCTTCACTCCTACTGTAGGCCTAGAGCTTGTTGTAAAATATCAGGGCATTTCAGGATGTAGCCTAGGCTAGTCTGATGTGTTCAGGACCAAGGCCTATTGAAAGGATTCTCTTGGAATCATTAAATAGTCAAATGTTGTCTGTGATATTTAGGCCACATTAGTGAATTTGGGTACTGATGTTGGGCAGTTAGGCCTGGCTCACAGTCTACGTTCCAATTCAACCCAAAGGTGTTCAATAGGGTTGAGGTCAGGGCTCTGTGCAGGCCAATCAAGTTCTTCCACACCAATCTCGACAAACCATTTCTGTATGGACCTCGCTTTAAAAAAATATATATTTTACCTTTATTTAACTAGGCAGTTAAGAACAAATTCTTATTTTCAATGACGGCCTAGGAACAGTGGGTTAACTGCCTGTTCAAGGGCAGAACGAGAGATTTATACCTTGTCAGCTTGGGGATTTGAATTTACAACCTTTAAGGTACTAGTCCAACGCTCTAACAACTAGCCTACCCTGCACGGGGGCATTGTCATGCTGAAAGGGGGGTGCCTAGTCAGTTGTACAACTGAAATGTGTCTTCCGCATTTAACCCAACCCCTCAATCAGAGTGGTGTGGGGGGCTGCCTTAATCGACATCCATGTCTTCGGCACCCGGGGAACAGTGGGTTAACTGCCTTGCTCAGGAGCAGAATGACAGATTATTACCTTGTCGGGGATTCGATCCAGCAACCTTTCAGTTACTGGCCCAATGCTCTAACCACTAGGGTCTTCCCCAAACTGTTGCCACAAAGTTTGAAGCTCAGAATCATCTAGAATCATTGTATGCTGTCACGTTATTATTTCCCTTTACTGGAACTAAGGGGCCCGAACCATGAAAAACCACCCCAGACCATTATTCTTCCTCCACTTAACTTTACATTTGGTGTTTTGCATTCGGGCAGGTAGAGTTCTCCTGGCATCCGCCAAACCCAGATTAGTTTGTCGGACTGCTAGATCGTGATTCATCACTCCAGAGAATGCGTTTCCACTGCTCCAGTCCAATGGTGGCGAGCTTTACACCAATCCAGCTGACGCTTGGCATTGCGCATGCTTAGGGTTGTGTGTGGCTGCTCGGCCATGGAAACCCATTTCATGACGCTCCCGACAAACAGTTCTTGTGCTGACTTTTCTTCCAGATGCAGTTTGGAATTCAGTAGTGAGTGTTGCTTCAGCAATCGGCATTCCCGTTCGGTTAGCTTGTGTGGCCTACCACTTCACAGCTGAGCCGTTGTTGCTCCTAGACGTTTCCTCTTCACAATAACAGCACTTACAGTTGACCGGGGCAGGTTGGAAAGGTGGCATCCCATGACAGTGCCAAGGTGAATGTCACTGAGCTCTTCAGTAAGGCCATTCTTCTGCCAGTGTTTGTCTATGGAGATAGATGGCGGTGCATGGCGGTGTGCTTGATTTTTATACACCTTCAGCCACACCTGTTTCTGAATCCACTTATTTGAGGGGTGTCCACATACTTGCGTGTGTATATGTCCATCCTATATATTAGTGTGTGTGTTATCCCATGTTAAATGATTTGAAAAGGAATCATCTGGTTACTGTTAACAGGCTTTTAAAATCTCTATTGAATAGAAAAGGATGGTTTTAGCCTAGGTTTCTGGACATTAGGCTAACAGTTGGGTTCAACACCAAACACCATGACGACAGTCTGCAGAAGTACTTCAGCTTGAATTTGTGCCGACAGGATGTCCTGTCCCCCTGTGATACTCGGCCCGACGGGATGTCCTGTCCCCCCGTGATACTCGGCCCGACGGGATGTCCTGTCCCCCGTGATACTCGGCCCGACGGGATGTCCTGTCCCCCGTGATACTCGCCCGACGGGATGTCCTGTCCCCCTGTGATACTCTGCCCGACGGGATGTCCTGTCCCCCTGATACTCTGCCCGACGGGATGTCCTGTCCCCCGTGATACTCTGCCCGACGGGATGTCCTGTCCCCCGTGATACTCTGCCCGACGGGATGTCCTGTCCCCCTGTGATACTCTGCCCGACGGGATGTCCTGTCCCCCTGTGATACTCGGCCCGACGGGATGTCCTGTCCCCCTGTGATACTCGGCCCGACGGGATGTCCTGTCCCCCTGTGATACTCTGCCCGACGGGATGTCCTGTCCCCTGTGATACTCTGCCCGACGGGATGTCCTGTCCCCCTGTGATACTCTGCCCGACGGGATGTCCTGTCCCCCTGTGATACTCTGCCCGACGGGATGTCCTGTCCCCCTGTGATACTCGGCCCGACGGGATGTCCTGTCCCCCTGTGATACTCGGCCCGACGGGATGTCCTGTCCCCCGACGGGTACATAACATGGTTGATACGTTCAGCTGTACAGTGATCTTAAGAAGGGTAGTGAAAATGAAGCTGTTGCCGTACTCAACCTCACAGTGTGATTCATTAGCACAGCTTGATTACAGCTTGATTCATAGGCTCAACACACAAAATAGTTTTATGGTGACACCGGTGAGCGATGATGAGGCAACAGCCGCAAGATTCGTGGTTGGACCGTCTCCTAATGAACAGTTTGGGTCGTGTTCTGATTCTGCTCAATGACAGTCAGCGATTCTAGATGATAGAACTCCAGTAATAACCTAATCTGTCCAGAAATACACTCGTTTTAGTCTAGGAGGCACTGATGTCTTGGATCATATCGTGCTTGTTTATTTCAGAAATGTACTAAATTGATGCTAACAGTTTCTCTGTCCTCTGTTTCAGGATGATGGCTGAGGGATAACGTCAAGGACTGTCAGCCCCTCCACCCCAACGTGACCCTGGTTATCTTATCCAAACACCCCTTTTCCCCCTGTTTTTCTCAATTTCCTCTTGCCCCAACTCACTCTCCTGTCCCACTGTTTCATGGAGGAGAGCCAAACCGATACAACAACACACTGGGTTAATACTCACGTCTCTGCAATAGAGGTTCTGGATCATTCTCCTGTCATGTTATTGATCAGACTCAATGATTGGATGAGCAGTAAGGATCACGCGATCAGACCACTGTTCTCTCCACCTCTATTGGACGTCTTCTCTTTCTCATCTTTGTGATTGATTTGGACCCTATTGGCTGTTGTCATTTCAACTCTGTCCCCCCTCCGCTGTTTTCTTTTCCTCACTGCAGTCTATCCTCTGATGTCATTGGGCCATGGTTCGCAAGAGAGGTTCCCTTATCTTGTGTGGAGCTTTCCTATTCGTCGCCTGCAATGGCTTGCTTCTCCTTTTCCTTTGGGGACGGCCTCCCATTGGTCGACTTGGGGAGGGGGGAGGGGCTGAGCCAGGGGGAAGGGAAGAGTGGGGAGTGGCCAAAAGAAAAGGGGGTGGGACTAATCTGGCTGGTGAGGTGATCCGATTGGCCGAGGAGGTAGAATCGGAACTCGAGACCCAGAAGGAACTTCTGAAGCAGATTCAGAGTCACAGGTCACTATGGGAAAAGAAGAGAGGGATGGGAAGAAGACAGATGGATGGAGGGAAGGTAGAAAATAAAGAGGAACACAAACCGCCGCCACAGTTGCCTCCAGTACCTCCAAAGGACGATTCAGAGAACAAGGACCCAAGTCAAGAAAAAAATAAACAGGAATTTGTTGTTGCAGCAGTCCCAGACCTTAAAGTAGACACTCAACCGGACAATGACATAAAAGAACTGAACTACACCAAATTGGAAGTAACTGTCACCAGCCCACAAGTTGTCATTCCCATATTGGTTATTGCCTGTGACAGGGTGACCGTGAAAAGGAGTCTTGACAAATTGATCCAATACCGCCCCTCTGCAGAACTCTATCCAATCATAGTTAGCCAGGACTGCGGCCATGCTGAGACGGCCCGCGTGATTGGCTCGTATGGCAGTCAGGTGACCCACATTAGCCAACCAGACCACTCGGACATCCGGGTACGGCCGGAGCACAGGAAGTTCCAGGGTTACTATAAGATTGCCAGACACTACCGCTGGGCCCTCAACCAGGTGTTCGACACACTCTCTCACTCCACCGTGGTGATTGTGGAAGATGACTTGGAGGTAAGTGAACAGTAACTGAAATCTATACACCACCATGCACTGTAATTGAGGAATGGATTTAAAGTGCAGCTAGCTAGCAATAGAAGTATCTGGTAGCCTTGCATGAGCTAGTGTACTACACTAGTGTATCGCAGGGCATTGGGTCCCATTTTTTTATTTTTTATTTTTTTAACAACCTTTTGGTATGACTCGGCTGGGAATCGAACTCCCAACCTCCGGTGCGGACACTCTAACCACAAAGCCTGTTGGTCAGTTTAGTATTCGTATAAAGCAGCACTAGATTCATCAACGAGGCCTAAGTGATGAATCCACTGCTATATGTTAGTTGCACTGCCAACATCCAGCCCTGCTGTTATTCCCAGAACCGTCATTTCTTTAAGGGAACGACGACCCTGTGGCCTACAACCAAAACACGAAGTGCTCCGTTTGAAGCACTGAGCTTTAAACCCCCCCTGCAACAGAGGCAGAATATGCCTTCTGTCTGCCTGCTCAGCACATTCCATAGGGTTATATGGGAAAGTTTTTAATTCCATTTGGCTCACATTGACATTTGGGATAATAATGATGATAAAAGTTGATCCTGATATGTCCCTCATTTGCACAGCCCCTTTCATTGGGATAACCTAAAACATAGCTTTTGCATTAAACATTCCATAACATTTCTTTTTATGGCCTCTCACCACTAGTTTATTGGTCTAGGGCAATGCCGTCGGGGGGTATGCCTAATAAAAAGAAAAAATATTTTTAAATCTTCACATTTTCAAACAGTACATTTATATTTTCCCACGGGGGCAATACATTTTTGATGAGTTTTTTTTTTTCTTTTTCTTGCCTAAGTAGCTCGTTTCACTGCCAAAAATAAAATTCAACCATCTAGTGTTGAGCGAAATAACAATGTCAAATACAGGTAGACTAGTGAAATAATGAACATCAATCACATGAACCGTTACTCATCCAATCACATGAACCGTTACTCATCCAATCACATGAACCGTTACTCATCCAATCACATGAACCGTTACTCATCCAATCACATGAACCGTTACTCATCCAATCACATGAACCGTTACTCATCCAATCACATGAACCGTTACTCATCCAATCACATGAACCGTTACTCATCCAATCACATGAACCGTTACTCATCCAATCACATGAACCGTTACTCATCCAATCACATGAACCGTTACTCATCCAATCACATGAACCGTTACTCATCCAATCACATGAACCGTTACTCTCTCACAGGAAACCTTCAGTCTTATCACGTTTCGTTCCTAAAATGTCTGCACATTTGGAAAAATAAGCCACGGGAGTTTTTTGAGCAAGAATAAAGACAACTTTCGAGTAGTAAGACATGTATAAAATCAACAGATGCCATTTAATAAGAAGGGGCTAGCAGCATCTTATATGGTGAGCTACTGAGTGGTTTGGACAGGCGAGCCCCATACTATTGTGGAGGACTTAATCCTTCCCGCTGTCACGGATATGGCTGGGACAATGCTGGGGGAAAAGGCCCAAAAAAAACTATACAATGACTTCATCAAACAACACTGTTTCACAACATATCAGTGACATGGCAGAAGATGTGTGCGAAGCAGTAATTCTTTCAAAACAAGTCAGTGAATTATATGAGTTACAGCTGGATGAGTCAACATGCCTGGCACAGCTCCTGGTATATGTCCGTTACGTTTATGGGTGGTCAATTAAGGAAGACATTTCTCTTCTGGAAACCAGGACAGGATATTTTTAAAGTACTGGACAGCTTTGTGACATCAAATGGACTTAGGTGGTCAAGATGTGTTGGTATCTGTACTGATGGCGCAAAAGCCAGGACAGGGAGACATAGTGGAGTGGTGACGTGCGTGCAAGCAGTTGCTCCCGACTCCACTTGGGTCACTGCAGCATCCATTGCTGCCAAAGGAAAACCTGACCGCTTGAAAGACGTTTTGGACACTACAGTGAAAAAAAATGGATAACCCCTGAACTCGTGTGTTTTCTGCACTATGCAATGATTTTAAAATTTATTTTACCTTTTATTTAACTAGGAAAGTGAGTTAAGAAAAAAAATCTTATTTTTATTGACGGCCTAGGAACAGTGGGTTAACTGCCTGTTCAGGGGCAGAACGACAGATTTGTACCTTGTCAGCTCAGGGATTTGAACATGCAACCTTCCGGTTACTAGTCCAACGCTCTAACCACTAGGCTACCCTGCCGCCCCGATACAGTGCCTTGCAAAAGTATTCATCCCCTTGGCGTTTTTTCTATTTTGTTGCCTTACAACCTGTAACTGAAATGTGTTTTTATTTGGATTTCATGTAATGGACAGACACAAAATAGTCCAAATTGGTGAAGTGAAATGAAAAAAAAATAAAAAATTATTCAAAAACTCTAAAGCAGGAAAGTGGTGCGTGCATATGTATACACCCCCTTTACTATGAAGCCCCTAAATAAGATCTGGTGCAACCAATTACCTTCAGAAGTCACATAATTAGTTAGACTGCACACAGGTGGACTTTATTTAAGTGTCACATGATCTCAGTGTGTGTGCAATTGAGAATCTGTGGTGTGACTTAAAGATTGCTGTTCTCCGGTGGAACCCAACCAACTTGAAGGAGCTGGAGCAGTTTTGCCTTTGAAAAATGGGCAAAAATCCCAGTGGCTAGATGTGCCAAGTTTATAGAGACATACCCCAAGAGACTTACAGCTGTAATTGCTGCTAAAGGTGGCTCTACAAAGTATTGACTTTGGGGGGGGGTGAATAGTTTTGCACACTCAAGTTCTGTGTTTTTTTTGTCTTGTCTGTTTCACAATGAAAAATGTTGTATCTTCAAAGTGCAAGTTGTGTAAATCAAATGATATAAACCCCCCAAAAATCAATTTTAATTCCAGGTTGTAAGGCAACAAAATAGGAAAAATGCCAAGGGGGGTGAATACTTTCGTAAGTCACTGTAAGAGCTCTTTGTCACTTCCAACGAGCCGGGTTGTGACACACTCACTCATTCTTATGTTTTAAAACATGTGTCAGTGTTTGGCAGGCTTACAATGATGGCAAAAAACAAAACATTTGAGAGTTCACTGACCCTGGTGCTAGAGGGGGTACAGCTGACCGTGGTGCTAGAGGGGGTACAGCTGACCGTGGTGCTAGAGGGGGTACAGCTGACCCTGGTGGTGCTGAGAGGGGGGTACAGCTGACCCTGGTGCTAGAGGGGGTACAGCTGACCCTGGTGCTACAGCTGACCCTGGTGCTAGAGGGGACCCTGGTACAGCTGACCCTGGTGCTAGAGGGGGTACAGCTGACCCTGGTGCTAGAGGGGGTACAGCTGACCCTGGTGCTAGAGGGGGTACAGCTGACCCTGGTGCTAGAGGGGGTACAGCTGACCCTGGTGCTAGAGGGGGTACAGCTGACCCTGGTTATAGAGGGGGTACGCAGCTGGAGGTTGAATGTTTGAAGGGGTACAGGACTATAAAAAAAGTTTGGGATCCACTGGTCTAGGGTAAGGACTAGTCTATTGGTCTAGGGTAAGGCCTAGTCTATTGGTCTAGGGTAAGGCCTGGTCTAGGGTAAGGCCTAGTCTAGGGTAAGGCCTAGTCTAGGGTAAGGCCTAGTCTAGGGTAAGGCCTAGTCTAGGGTAAGGCCTAGTCTAGGGTAAGGCCTAGTCTATTGGTCTAGGGTAAGGCCTGGTCTAGGGTAAGGCCTAGTCTAGGGTAAGGCCTAGTCTAGGGTAAGGCCTAGTCTAGGGTAAGGCCTAGTCTAGGGTAAGGCCTAGACCAATAGACTAGTCCGTACCGTAGACCAATAGTCTATTGGTCTATGGTAAGTACTAGGGTAATTACTAGTCTAGTGTGACCAGTGGTTAGCCACAGTAGGCTCTGTTCTGTTTCGGCCCAGTAAAGCCCATCATTAAGAGCCCTCTATAAACATCTGTGGATCATTTTAGCAGGCGCTTTTTATCCAAAACTACTTAGTCAAGCATGAATACATAGTTTGTATGGCTGGCCTTAGTGGGAATCGAACCCACAATCCTGGCCGTTTAGATCACTAAACGGACCTCAAGCCAGTAGATGAATCATGATGAACCAAGATGGACAGAGAGGACAGAGAAGGGTGCACAGTAGGGACGGAGCGAGTGGACATTTGTAATCCTGGTTTGCGTTCCCCGACGAGCAGATTTTGAACTGATTCAGTGGATTAACCACGTTGACACCCGGCAGAGTGGGGTGTGAAGACAGACCCCTCCATCCTGCCCCACTCACCCCCCACACATTTAATTCAGACCCAGCCTGTGTCCCAAATGGCATCCTATATACTGCAGCCCTATCTTTTAAACAGGACCCATAGGGCTCTAGTCAAAAATAGTGCACTATATAGGGGGATAAGGTTCTATTTGAGACGCTAGTCAAATGAAACTGCCAGCTGGCTGAACAAATGCTCTGGAAACAAACCGCATCGGCAGAATTCGTCACGAGAGATACAGGAAATGACCAAATCAGAGTTGTTACCATAAAAGGGGGGGATACCTAGTCAGTTGTACAACTGAAATGTCTTCTTTTAATCCAACCCCTCTGACTCAGAGGGGGGCGGGGGGCTGCCTTAATCAACATCCACGTCTTCAGCGCTAGGGGACACGAGTCACCAGTTAAAAGCTTCTAGGCTAAACTTTGCTCCCTTAAAATCAAACATTGAGAAACTGAGGGGGGAAAATGTACTGGGAACTGTGTCCACTTATGTAACTGTTCCTGCAGTTGCTTTTCTACATATTGTGACCACCAACCTGAACACACATTTATCACGTTTGCTTTGGTTAGTCATTTCATGTTGACATGCCTATTGGTATTGTATTAATTGAACTTTGAACTTCTCATTCATTGAAGCTCCTATTGGTTGTTTATCAAGCCTGCTCAAGTTCTTTGTCATTTTTGTCATTAGGCTTGTATTGCATGGATTCGTACCGCAGATGCCGTTTTCACAGCCAGTTCATTGTTGACGAGCAGAAACAAACGTGTTTGGTAGTGTTGGTTATCGTTTGGCATTACAATGAGTGACGCATAGATGACACGATAGCACAAAACAGATCTGGGACCAGATTACAGCTTTCATAATTACGAATAGTGGTGCAGGATATTTACTGAATAATTTCTTTTTCATAACTGGAAGGAAAAACATACTAAGACAAGTTATCCTGCTGTAAAACAGATGACTTATCCAAAGCTTCTCTGTCCCGTCCAGGTGGCCCCGGACTTCTTTGAGTACTTCCGCGCCCTGCACCCCATCTTGACCTCTGACCCCACCCTGTGGTGTGTGTCTGCCTGGAACGACAACGGCAGAGATGGCCTGGTGGACCCTGGGAAGGCTGACCTCCTCTATAGGACAGACTTCTTCCCTGGGCTGGGCTGGATGCTGCTGAAGGACGTCTGGGCAGAACTAGAACCCAAGTGGCCCACGGCCTTCTGGGACGACTGGATGCGTCACCCCGAGCAGCGTAAAGAGCGCTCCTGCATCCGCCCAGAGATCTCCAGAACTATGACCTTCGGACGCAAGGGTGTCAGCTTGGGTCAGTTCTTTGACCAGTATCTGCGTTATATTAAACTCAACACTGACTTTGTGCCTTTCACCAAACATGATCTGTCTTACTTGATGAAGGAGAACTTTGACGTGAACTTTGTGAAGGAGGTTTACAGCGCCCCCCTAGTTAAAATAGAAGAGCTACAACAAGGGGGAGGTTTGAAGGAAATGGGTCCATACCGGGTGCAATATTCCAGCCGGGAGAGTTTTAAAGTCATGGCTCGTAACTTAGGGGTTATGGATGACTTGAAATCGGGGGTTCCCCGTGCAGGGTACAGGGGCGTGGTCAGCTTCCTGTCCCGTGGACGACGGGTCTTCTTGACCCCACCTGAAGGATGGACAAAGTACGACGTCAGTTGGAGCTGAGAGGTTCGGACAGAACCTGTCAGTTGGAGCTGAGAGGTTCGGACAGAACCTGTCAGTTGGAGCTGAGAGGTTCGGACAGAACCTGTCAGTTGGAGCTGAGAGGTTCGGACAGAACCTGTCAGTTGGAGCTGAGAGGTTCGGACAGAACCTGTCAGTTGGAGCTGAGAGGTTCGGACAGAACCTGTCAGTTGGAGCTGAGAGGTTCGGACAGAACCTGTCAGTTGGAGCTGAGAGGTTCGGACAGAACCTGTCAGTTGGAGCTGAGAGGTTCGGACAGAACGTAGTGTGGATGGTATCGAAGACCGACTTGAGAAACTCTCAAACCAAAGAAAACAAGGCCACATGAAGAAACGGGAGCTAAACCAAACACACAGGCTTGGTGGGTGAAGGGATTTGACATGTGGTAGAGGTAGTTTGGGTAATGGACAGGAGTAAGGCACTCCTTGTTTTATGAGTGAACCTGAATGCAGTGTAACACAGGGCACAGCCCAGGGAGTGAAACCACAAAGTCTCTCTCAGAAAGTAAGAAATCATTTAGTGCTTGGTTGTTCTCCTGCTAGAGCTTATCTAGGAAAGGTTTACGGTTTGCTTCAACCCAATGTCTTAAACTGACTCTAAAGTTCTGGACAACCACAAGTTTGATTACATTGATTGATTGGGAGGGCTCAGAGATGAGCTTTTTGTCTTGTTCCCCGTGTCACCAGGTCTTTTAAAGGAGAGGCCAAACCCCTCTCTGGTCACATCCCAAATCGCACCCTTTTCTCTATTTAGTGCACTACTGTTGACCAGGGCCCATAGGGAATAGGGTGCAATTTGGTACATTCTACTTTAAAAGAACTTGCAGTATTCTACTCACTCAAAGTGAATGAATGAGGTCAAAATATTAGCTAGACTGGTATTAATTGAGTATTATAAATATGATTGTCAAATTTGGTTTATTCATTTAATGTTTTTTTTTGTGGGGGCGGGGGGGGAGGCTATTTTGGGAAATTTTATTTAGCTATCTCGTAAATGGTTTATAAAGAGATTCTTCAGATGGTTAGAGGTTCATACATTGCCATGCAGCGCACCAATTAAACACATCGTATGTGACATTCTGTTGATGTTGGGTTTATCCCAAACGGTACCTCGTTCCCTAGAAAGGGAAGAGGGCCATTTGGGACGCAGGTGCTGACTATACTTGAGCCCTTTCCAAACGGTGGTATTCTACAGTAAGGTTTGTTGAAAAACCAATGATTATGATTGTTTTACTTTTTTTTTCTCTTCATTTACATGATGGGTGATACATTTATGTACTGTATTTAGTTCTGGGGTGATTGATTCATATGTCCTTCTGGTGGAACAAAAAAAAAACACTGCCTGATGTGTTAATAACTTTAATACGTTGCAAATAAAATGAACTATTTTGATATTTGTCCACGTCTTGGGTGTCAGCAGTTTTCTAGACTAGTGACCTAATGGATCTTGAGTCTTATTGTTCCTGGTCCTTTTCCATAATCTTTTCCCACTTGTGCCTGTAACCTTCACCGTGTCCCAAATGGCACCCTATTCCCTATATAGTGCACTACTTTAGACCAGAGCCCTATTCCCTATATAGGGTGTCATTTGGAACGTAACCCAGGCTCAGTTATCCCTCCCCACTTCCTTTCCCAGTCCACTCTTTATCCTGTTGACTTCCTGCCCTATCTTGCTTCCTGTTTCATAAACAGTCTGGTCTGATCACTTTTACAATCCAGATTAGAAGAGCCTAGAGATCAATTGAGGTGCCTCCGCAAGCAGATTTAGACAAACGGGCCATGGAGGAGAGTATTTTATGACTATTGGCCAACCAACTGTTGATAACCTGAGAAATATTTATCTAAACTCCCAAGGATTATGGCCGTCATTTCAAATCAAGCTAGAGGCTAATATGCCCAATACCTTAAGTACATTTTATGAAATTATTTTGCTCTCTTTGTCTGTTACTTATAGGTTGGCAACGGACAGAACGGTAGCGTCTGCTGGCCTAAAGTGCTTTAACACCACTGAGCAGAGTACCTGCCGTGAATTGGAAACCAATTTTACATCTAGAAACGATGAGGGTGATTCCTGTAACACACTGCACCAACAATCTGTCTGGTGACGTTTCTGCTATAAGAGCTACTGTACTTTACCTTGTAGCAGTCGGCGTATCAGTCTGATCTAATGTGTAGCAGTCTCCGTATCAGTCTGATCAATGTGTAGCAGTCTCCGTATCAGTCTGATCTAATGTGTATCAGTCAGGACCTAGGATCAAGAGAGACGCTCAAGTGTTTTAGTACTATATCTCTTGACACAATGATGAAAATAAACATGGCCTCTAAACCTTCAAGCTGCATACTGGACCCTATTCCAACTAAACTACTGAAAGAGCTGCTTCCTGTGCTTGGCCCTCCTACGTTGAACGTAATAAACGGCTCTCTATCCACTGGATGTGTACCAAACTCACTAAAAGTGGCAGTAATAAAGCCTCTCTTGAAAAAGCCAAACCTTGACCCAGAAAATATAAAAAACTATAGGCCTATCGAATCTTCCATTCCTCTCAATTTTTTTTTAGAAAAGGCTGTTGCGCAGCAACTTACTGCCTTCCTGAAGACAAACAATGTATACGAAATGCTTCAGTCTGGTTTTAGACCCCATCATAGCACTGAGACGGCACTTGTGAAGGTGGTAAATTACATTTTAATGGCATCGGACCGAGGCTCTGCATCTGTCCTCGTGCTCCTAGACCTTAGTGCTGCTTTTGATACCATCGATCACCACATTCTTTTGGAGAGATTGGAAACCCAAATTGGTCTACACGGACAAGTTCTGGCCTGGTTTAGATCTTATCTGTCGGAAAGATATCAGTTTGTCTCTGTGAATGGTTTGTCCTCTGACAAATCAACTGTAAATTTCAGTGTTCCTCAAGGTTCCGTTTTGGGACCATTATTGTTTCACTATATATTTTACCTCTTGGGGATGTTATTCGAAAACATAATGTTAACTTTCACTGCTATGCGGATGACACACAGCTGTACATTTCAATGAAACATGGTGAAGCCCCAAAATTGCCCTTGCTAGAAGCATGTGTTTCAGACATAAGGAAGTGGATGGCTGCAAACTTTCTACTTTTAAACTCTGACAAAACAGAGATGCTTGTTCTAGGTCCCAAGAAACAAAGAGATCTTCTGTTGAATCTGACAATTAATCTTAATGGTTGTACAGTCGTCTCAAATAAAACTGTGAAGGACCTCGGCGTTACTCTGGACCCTGATCTCTCTTTTGAAGAACATATCAAGACCATTTCAAGGACAGCTTTTTTCCATCTACGTAACATTGCAAAAATCAGAAACTTTCTGTCCAAAAATGATGCAGAAAAATTAATCCATGCTTTTGTCACTTCTAGGTTAGACTACTGCAATGCTCTACATTCCGGCTACCCGGATAAAGCACTAAATAAACTTCAGTTGGTGCTAAATACGGCTGCTAGAATCCTGACTAGAACCAAAAAATGTGATCATATTACTCCAGTGCTAGCCTCTCTACACTGGCTTCCTGTCAAAGCAAGGGCTGATTTCAAGGTTTTACTGCTAACCTACAAAGCATTACATGGGCTTGCTCCTACCTATCTCTCTGATTTGGTCCTGCCGTACATACCTACACGTACACTACGGTCACAAGACGCAGGCCTCCTAATTGTCCCTAGAATTTCTAAGCAAACAGCTGGAGGCAGGGCTTTCTCCTATAGAGCTCCATTTTTATGGAACGGTCTGCCTACCCATGTCAGAGACGCAAACTCGGTCTCAACCTTTAAGTCTTTACTGAAGACTCATCTCTTCAGTGGGTCATATGATTGAGTGTAGTCTGGCCCAGGAGTGGGAAGGTGAACGGAAAGGCTCTGGAGCAACGAACCGCCCTTGCTGTCTATGCCTGGCCGGTTCCCCTCTTCCCACTGGGATTCTCTGCCTCTAACCCTATTACAGGGGCTGAGTCACTGGCTTACTGGGGCTCTCTCATGCCGTCCCTGGAAGGGGTGCGTCACCTGAGTGGGTTGATTCACTGATGTGGTCGTCCTGTCTGGGTTGGCGCCCCCCCTTGGGTTGTGCCATGGCGGAGATCTTTGTGGGCTATACTCAGCCTTGTCTCAGGATGGTAAGTCGGTGGTTGAAGATATCCCTCTAGTGGTGTGGGGGCTGTGCTTTGGCAAAGTGGGTGGGGTTATATCCTTCCTGTTTGGCCCTGTCTGGGGGTGTCCTCGGATGGGGCCACAGTGTCTCCTGACCCCTCCTGTCTCAGCCTCCAGTATTTATGCTGCAGTAGTTAATGTGTCGGGGGGCTAGGGTCAGTTTGTTATATCTGGAGTACCTCTCCTGTCCTATTCGGTGTCCTGTGTGAATCTAAGTGTGCGTTCTCTAATTCTCTCTCTCCCTCTCTGAGGACCTGAGCCCTAGGACTACCTGACATGATGACTCCTTGCTATCCCCAGTCCACCTGGCCGTGCTGCTGCTCCAGTTTCAACTGTTCTGCCTTATTATTATTCGACCATGCTGGTCATTTATGAACATTTGAACATCTTGGCCATGTTCTGTTGTAATCTCCACCCGGCACAGCCAGAAGAGGACTGGCCACCCCACATAGCCTGGTTCCTCTCTAGGTTTCTTCCTAGGTTTTGGCCTTTCTAGGGAGTTTTTCCTAGCCACCGTGCTTCTACACCTGCATTGTTTGGGGTTTTAGGCTGGGTTTCTGTACAGCACTTTGAGATATCAGCTGATGTACGAAGGGCTATATAAATAAATTAGATTTGATTTTGATTTGATCAGTCTCCGTGACAGTGATCTAATGTGTATCAGTCTCCGTGACAGTCTGATCTAATGTGTAGCAGTCTCCGTGACAGTCTGATCTAATGTGTAGCAGTCTCCGTATCAGTCTGATCTAATGTGTAGCAGTCTCCGTATCAGTCTGATCTGTGTATCAGTCTCCGTATCAGTCTGATCTAATGTGTAGCAGTCTCCGTGACAGCCTGATCTAATGTGTAGCAGTCTCCGTGACAGCCTGATCTAATGTGTAGCAGTCTCCGTGACAGCCTGATCTAATGTGTAGCAGTCTCCGTGACAGCCTGATCTAATGTGTGGCAGTCTCCGTGACAGTCTGATCTAATGTGTGGCAGTCTCCGTGACAGTCTGATCTAATGTGTATCAGTCTCCGTGACAGTCTGATCTAATGTGTAGCAGTCAGTGATCTGTCATGCACGGCAGATGATGCTGTTTCTACATTCAGGCAGTGTAAGCCTTGGCAGGTAGTTGTTTGTCCATCGGTATATTTTCCCGACTGTGGCGTACACCTCAAGACAGAGCAATGACAGGACAAGATTAGCTGTTGAGACAAGAAGAAGCAGCAAGTCTGTATAGAGTCAAACATATTTATGAATCCACATTTGAGCGCAGAACAGCGCTGGTTTGGAGTCTCTCTTCAAGTCATTCCATGTAACATCCTTCAACACTAGAAACTTCCGCTTGGTAACTGGTTGACTATTTTCACAGGCTATAAAATGCAGCATTCACAATCCAAATGACAAGGTAAATAAAATGCTAAAAAAAAAAAAATAACTCAAATATTCAGTGACAGCTACCTAGTCTAGATAAATACAACCAAACATCATTAAACAAATGGCATGGGAAAAGGCCTGACAATGTAACCAAACCTTTCTATCCACAGAAGGCGCTATTCCACAGTAGTCCTAATTTATTCATTCTAGGGGGGGTCGAATGAATGCCAGCAGATTTAAAAGAAATCATTCTTACTGTATTGTACTGTTTGATTGGATAATAGTTGATTTGACCTTTAGTTATCAGTGTTAGAAAGGTCAAATATAAGTCGCAATATCTGCTGGGTAATAGATCTGGTCTTCTTTACCGGGTTGGTTCAACTGAGAAGACAGGAAGTAAAACAGGACAAGTTAAAGCAACAAAAAAACACGTCACTTGATCATCATCATCTATAATCCACTGATTAAAAAAATACAGATGTTTACAACACAATCCATTTCCTAATAAGCAACATTACTGCGGTAGGTAGCCTAGTGATTAGAGCGTTGGGTCAGTAACCCGAAAGGTTGCTGGATCGAATCCCTGAGCTGACAAAAAAAAAATAATCTGACTTGCCGAGTATAATACTCTAAATTCACTGATAACCAAGGCTAATTGGAACTAAGCAGCGCTTACTGTAAGATGAGATGTCTATCTCGTCGGGCAGCTCATTGATGTTCACCTCGAATCGGTCCTGGACGTCGTTAAGAGTACGGGCATCCGTCTCATCAGACACAAATGTGATGGCCAGGCCTTTGGTGCCAAACCTGCCCGCCCTGGCAACCTGATGAGTAAGACGCACACAAACAACTTAAAAAAAGGGCTTTATAACCTCGTAAACTCATGATGATGCTGCTACCGGTAAGACAAACAACCTGTATCAGCGTGTTTGAAGTGGTACAGCTGAGCAAGGCGAGGCTCAGAATTTACTCATCTACATCACGTCATGAATAGTAGACAGTCTTTAATAGTCTACGGGACAGTCTTTAATAGTCTACGGGACAGTCTTTAATAGTCTACGGGACAGTCTTTAATAGTCTACGGGACAGTCTTTAATAGTCTACGGGACAGTCTTTAATAGTCTACGGGACAGTCTTTAATAGTCTAACAGTCTAATAGTCTACGGGACAGTCTTTAATAGTCTACGGGACAGTCTTTAATAGTCTACGGGACAGTCTAATAGTCTACGGGACAGTCTAATAGTCTACGGGACAGTCTAATAGTCTACGGGACTTACCCTGTGCAGGTACGTGTCAGAGTCCTCCGGCATGTCGTAGTTGAAGGCGATGTTGACCCTCTCGATGTCCATCCCTCTGCCAAACAGGTTGGTGGCCACCAGGATACGTCTCTGGAAATCTTTAAACTGTTGGTAACGAGAGAGACTGGGGAGAAAGTTTAGAAAAAAAGATGGGTAAATGACCAAGCCAGATCAATCACTTACTAGTATTCCTGTTCAATATAATACAGACAAAAAACAGAACCACACACACACCAACTATCTACGTACCGTTCCTCCTGAGGCATCCCGCGGTGGATGGCAATAGCTGGGAAGTTCTGCTCAACCAAAAGCTGGGCCAGAGCCACACAGCGCTGCACGGACTTCACAAAGATCACCACCTATAACAACACATAATATCACTACACACACACACAAACACACACACTGGGCCAGACCAGCGCTGCACGGACTTCAAAGATCACCACCTATAACAACACATAATATCACTACACACACACACACACACACACACACACACACACACTGGGCCAGAGCCACACAGCGCTGCACGGACTTCAAAGATCCCCACCTATAATATCACATAATATCACTACACACACACACACACACACACACACACACACACACACACACACACACTGGGCCAGAGCCACACAGCGCTGCTGCACGGACTTCAAAGATCCCCACCTATAATATCACATAATATCACTACACACACACACACACACACACACTGGGCCAGACCAGCGCTGCACGGACTTCAAAGATCCCCACCTATAATATCACTACACACACACACACACTGGTCCAGACCAACACAGCGCTGCACGGACTTCAAAGATCCCCACCTATAATATCACTACACACACACACACACACACACACAGGGCCAGACCAGCGCTGCACGGACTTCAAAGATCCCCACCTATAATATCACTACACACACACACTGGGCCAGACCAACACAGCGCTGCACGGACTTCAAAGATCCCCACCTATAATATCACTACACACACACACACACACACACACGCACACACTGGGCCAGACCAACACAGCGCTGCACGGACTTCACACCAAGGTGGAAACATCACCACTACAGTCATTTGCATTTTTATATTCAAAATTTGACTTGTCTAGTCAGCGTTTTTGTTTCCCCTGAATTTCCTGCCATTATGCATCACGGTGGAACATGAAACACAGTACCTGGTTGAACATCATCATTAATTCCAGTACCTGGTTGAACATCATAATTAATTCCAGTACCTGGTTGAACATCATCATTAATTCCAGTACCTGGTTGAACATCATCATTAATTCCAGTACCTGGTTGAACATCATCATTAATTCCAGTACCTGGTTGAACATCATCATTAATTCCAGTACCTG
Organism: Oncorhynchus tshawytscha; assembly: GCF_018296145.1. NCBI lineage: Eukaryota > Metazoa > Chordata > Actinopteri > Salmoniformes > Salmonidae > Oncorhynchus > Oncorhynchus tshawytscha. The sequence continues at coordinate 8,820,685 of NC_056441.1, read as the reverse complement.
GTTGAACGTCATAATTAATTCCAGTACCTGGTTGAACTAAGACATTAATTCCAGTACCTGGTTGAACATCATCATTAATTCCAGTACCTGGTTGAACATCATAATTAATTCCAGTACCTGGTTGAACTAAGACATTGACTACATACTATTTGCATACAAACACTTGCCCAGCTAGCAATTACTTTGTTCCCGTTTCTTGTGCCATGTGCCTCTGTGGAACGTCATAATTAATTCCAGTACCCGGTTGAACGTCATAATTAATTCCAGTACCCGGTTGAACGTCATAATTAATTCCAGTACCCGGTTGAACGTCATAATTAATTCCAGTACCCGGTTGAACGTCATAATTAATTCCAGTACCGGTTGAACGTCATAATTAATTCCAGTACCCGGTTGAACGTCATAATTAATTCCAGTACGGTTGAACGCAATTAATTCCAGTACCCGGTTGAACGTCATAATTACCAGTACCCGGTTGAACGTCATAATTTCCAGTACCCGGTTGAACGTCATAATTAATTCCAGTACCCGGTTGACCCGGTTGAACGTCATAATTAATTCCAGTACCGGTTGAACGTCATAATTAATTCCAGTACCGGTTGAACGTCATAATTAATTCCAGTACCCGGTTGAACGTCATAATTAATTCCAGTACCCGGTTGAACGTCATAATTAATTCCAGTACCCGGTTGAACGTCATAATTAATTCCAGTACCCGGTTGAACGTCATAATTAATTCCAGTACCCGGTTGAACGTCATAATTAATTCCAGTACCCGGTTGAACATCATAATTAATTCCAGTACCCGGTTGAACGTCATAATTAATTCCAGTACCCGGTTGAACGTCATAATTAATTCCAGTACCTGGTTGAACATCATAATTCATTCCAGTACCTGGTTGAACATCATAATTAATTCCAGTACCTGGTTGAACATCATAATTAATTCCAGTACCTGGTTGAACATCATAATTAATTCCAGTACCTGGTTGAACATCATAATTAATTCCAGTACCTGGTTGAACATCATAATTAATTCCAGTACCTGTTTGAACATCATAATTAATTCCAGTACCTGGTTGAACATCATAATTAATTCCAGTACCTGGTTGAACATCATAATTAATTCCAGTACCTGGTTGAACGTCATAATTAATTCCAGTACCTGGTTGAACATCATTAATTCCAGTACCTGGTTGAACATCATTAATTCCAGTACCTGGTTGAACATCATTAATTCCAGTACCTGGTTGAATTCCAGCACGTCGAGGAGATCAAAGAGCTTCCTGTTCTTCTCGTTGTCCTTCAGTTTGACGTAGTACTGCTGCAGTCCGTGGAGAGTCAGCTTGGTCTCATCATCAACAAAGATTTCCATCGGCTGGGTGGAGCAAGCAAGGGGTGGGACAGGGTTAGGGAAGGAGGGTTGGAGAGGGGTGAGGCGTGTGGCGTGTGGAGGGAAGGTTGGGGAATCAGGAAGAAGTGTGAGGAGAGTTAACGGGGAGGGTTGACAGAGTATTTCACGTGTTGTGAAGGGTTTTGAATGGTTGGTCCAGTTTAGTGAGGGACAGAGGAGTTGTTTGCACATATAGTAATACGGTAGATTGATACACGTTCAGGAGAGGGAAGGGAAAGTAAACAGGAAGTGAAAGGTTCCCAGAGAGCAGTGGTTAAAGTGACCAGGAAGAGGTGAATCAGAGAGACATGATGAAATCCAGGGAAATAGAGAGAGAGAGGGGATGGGGAGTTAGAGGGACACCAAAGGTTTGAAGTTCACACACACACACCCCCAGACAAACAGCCAGCCAGACAGACAGGCGAGCGCACGCACACACACAGGACACCAATTCCCATACTGATGCAACAGACAGACAGACATCCCTCACCCTCACTAGTCACTACTATCCAACACAACACTTGCAAAAAACAAAAAAAACAAACGTCAACCGAAAAGCCATAGTGATCAGATGAAATTGCAAGTTATTGTAAACGATAACCACAAGTAATACATTAATGCTGTAAATGTCCATGAAAACAAAAAGCCTGGCCCTCGTTGGAATAACTATGGCTGCTCCACTGGACGTGAGATCGATTCATCTTCACAACACACTCGTCTTCACACCACTTTGACTCAGTCTCCCTGGCAGCAGCTGTGTCTTATTATTTTATCTTTATTTAACTAGGCAAGTCAGTTAAGAACAAATTCTTATTTTCAATGACGGCCTAGGAACTGTGGGTTAACTGCCTGTTCAGGGGCAGAACGACAGATTTGTACCTTGTCAGCTCGGGGATTTGAACTTGCAACCTTTCGGTTACTAGTCCAACGCTAGGCTACACTGCCGTCTCACTAAACAATGAGGAAACAGTCTGTCAATTAGATGATCCACACGATCAAATCAGGGACATCATTGACTGTGAGGCTGTACATCACAGATGACTAACTCATCAATCCAATTATATCAATGACATCTAATATAAATGATCCTCAAGTTTATTATGGCTGTCATCTAACATTCACTCAGTGTGTCCTCTCAATCCCTGTCATCTAACATTCACTCAGTGTGTCCTCTCAAACCCTGTCATCTAACATTCACTGTCTGTCATCTCAATCCCTGTCATCTAACATTCACTCAGTCTGTCCTCTCAATCACTGTCGTCTAACATTCACTGTCTGTCATCTCAATCCCTGTCATCTAACGTTCACTCAGTCTGTCCTCTCAATCACTGTCTAACATTGTCTGTCATCTCAATCCCTGTCATCTAACATTCACTCAGTCTGTCCTCTCAATCACTGTCATCTAACATTCACTCAGTGTGTCCTCTCAATCCCAGTCTCCCTGTTACCAGGCGAAGGGTTTTAGGGAGCTGGATTTTCTTCTCTTTTCTGTTCATAGTCTATTATTTCATAAGACCACAGGGCTCTTCTACCCTTAGCTACCTCTTCAAGTATTTCAGAGTTACCTGTAACAGGAGACAGCTCGGTGTACCGTCTAGATTCATGGTAACAGGAGACAGCTCTGTGTACCGTCTAGATTCATGGTAACAGGAGACAGCTCTGTGTACCGTCTAGATTCATGGTAACAGGAGACAGCTCTGTGTACCGTCTAGATTCATGGTAACAGGAGACAGCTCTGTGTACCGTCTAGATTCATGGTAACAGGAGACAGCTCTGTGTATCGTCTAGATTCATGGTAACAGGAGACAGCTCTGTGTATCGTCTAGATTCATGGTAACAGGAGACAGCTCGTGTACCGTCTCTGTGTATCGTCTAGATTCATGGTAACAGGAGACAGCTCTGTGTATCGTCTAGATTCATGGTAACAGGAGACAGCTCTGTGTACCGTCTAGATTCATGGTAACAGGAGACAGCTCTGTGTACCGTCTAGATTCATGGTAACAGGAGACAGCTCTGTGTACCGTCTAGATTCATGGTAACAGGAGACAGCTCTGTGTACCGTCTAGATTCATGGTAACAGGAGACAGCTCTGTGTATCGTCTAGATTCATGGTAACAGGAGACAGCTCTGTGTACCGATTCATGGTAACAGATTCATGGGTAACAGGAGACAGCTCTGTGTACCGTCTAGATTCATGGTAACAGGAGACAGCTCTGTGTACCGTCTAGATTCATGGTAACAGGAGACAGCTCTGTGTACCGTCTAGATTCATGGTAACAGGAGACAGCTCTGTGTACCGTCTAGATTCATGGTAACAGGAGACAGCTCTGTGTATCGTCTAGATTCATGGTAACAGGAGACAGCTCTGTGTACCGTCTAGATTCATGGTAACAGGAGACAGCTCTGTGTACCGTCTAGATTCATGGTAACAGGAGACAGCTCTGTGTACCGTCTAGATTCATGGTAACAGGAGACAGCTCTGTGTAGAGATTCATGGTAACAGAGCTCTGTGTACCGTCTAGATTCATGGTAACAGGAGACAGCTCTGTGTACCGTCTAGATTCATGGTAACAGGAGACAGCTCTGTGTACCGTCTAGATTCATGGTAACAGGAGACAGATCTGTGTACCACTGTGTATACGTCTAGATTCATGGTAACAGGAGACAGCTCTGTGTACCGTCTAGATTCATGGTAACAGGAGACAGCTCTGTGTACCGTCTAGATTCATGGTAACAGGAGACAGCTCTGTGTACACTAGATTCATGGTAACACAGCTCTGTGTACCGTCTAGATTCATGGTAACAGGAGACAGCACACACACACACAGATTCATGGTAACAGGAGACAGCTCTGTGTACGCATGGTAACAGGAGACAGCGGATGGATTCATGGTAACAGGGGACAGCTCTGTGTACCGTCTAGATTCATGGTAACAGGAGACAGCTCTGCTTAGAGCAGAGCGCTCTGTGTACACTCATGCAAACAGCTCTGTGCCGAAAACAGTTTCCTCTAATTCATGGTAACAGAAAGCTCTGTTAAGATTCATGAACAAATCTGTTTTTGCTTTGCTAGATTCATGGTAACAGGAGATCTATTTAACGTGCTTTTGGTAACAGGAGACAGATCATGTACGTTTCATGGTAACAAACAGCTCTGCTGATTCATAACAGGAGACAGGGTCAGCATAACAGTGCCATCTAGGGTAACAGGTCTGTGTAGCATAGTGCCATCAGGGGGGGTTTACGAGGTCAGCATAGTGCCAGTTTCAATAAGGTGAAAGGTTAAATCAGACAAATTGTTTTTGCCAGATTACAAGATTATTTAACGTGCTTTTGGAGGTCAAATGCATAGTGCCATCAGGGAGGTCAGCATAGTGCCACCAGGGAGGTCAGCATAGTGCCATCAGGGAGGTCAGCTGAGTGCCATCAGGGAGGTCAGCATAGTGCCATCAGGGAGGTCAGCATAGTGCCATCAGGGAGGTCAGCATAGTGCCATCAGGGAGGTCAGCATAGTGCCATCAGGGAGGTCAGCATAGTGCCATCAGGGTGGTCAGCATAGTGCCATCAGGGTGGTCAGCATAGTGCCATCAGGGTGGTCAGCATAGTGCCATCAGGGTGGTCAGCATAGTGCCATCAGGGAGGTCAGCATAGTGCCATCAGGGTGGTCAGCATAGTGCCATCAGGGAGGTCAGCATAGTGCCATCAGGGAGGTCAGCATAGTGCCATCAGGGTGGTCAGCATAGTGCCATCAGGGTGGTCAGCATAGTGCCATCAGGGAGGTCAGCATAGTGCCATCAGGGTGGTCAGCATAGTGCCACCAGGGAGGTCAGCATAGTGCCACCAGGGAGGTCAGCATAGTGCCACCAGGGAGGTCAGCATAGTGCCACCAGGGAGGTCAGCATAGTGCCACCAGGGAGGTCAGCATAGTGCCACCAGGGAGGTCAGCATAGTGCCACCAGGGAGGTCAGCATAGTGCCATCAGGGAGGTCAGCATAGTGCCATCAGGGAGGTCAGCATAGTGCCATCAGGGAGGTCAGCATAGTGCCATCAGGGAGGTCAGCATAGTGCCATCAGGGAGGTCAGCATAGTGCCATCAGGGAGGTCAGCATAGTGCCATCAGGGAGGTCAGCATAGTGCCATCAGGGAGGTCAGCATAGTGCCATCAGGGAGGTCAGCATAGTGCCATCAGGGAGGTCAGCATAGTGCCATCAGGGAGGTCAGCATAGTGCCATCAGGGAGGTCAGCATAATGCCATCAGGGAGGTCAGCATACTGCCATCAGGGAGGTCAGCATACTGCCATCAGGGAGGTCAGCATAGTGCCATCAGGGAGGTCAGCATAGTGCCATCAGGGAGGTTAGCATAGTGACACCAGGGAGGTCAGCATAGTGACATCAGCATAGTGACATCAGGGAGGTCAGCATAGTGACATCAGGGAGGTCAGCATATAGTGACATCAGGGAGGTCAGCATATAGTGACATCAGGGAGGTCAGCATATAGTGCCATCAGGGAAGTCAGCATATAGTGCCATCAGGGAAGTCAGCATATAGTGCCATCAGGGAGGTCAGCATATAGTGCCATCAGGGAGGTCAGCATAGTGCCATCAGGGAGGTCAGCATAGTGCCATCAGGGAGGTCAGCATAGTGCCATCAGGGAGGTCAGCATAGTGCCATCAGGGAGGTCAGCATAGTGACATCAGCATAGTGACATCAGGGAGGTCAGCATAGTGACATCAGGGAGGTCAGCATAGTGACATCAGGGAGGTCAGATTCGTAACGTACAGACTTAAAACCGGACCTATTTCCACCTGGATGACCGTGTTAAACTTCACGAAGAAGACTTCGTACATTTCAGTTGAACAGCACAAGCTAGTCTATAAAGGAGACTCCATTAACACATGACATTCTGGTGAAAGGTGAGGCAGTACACTACTAGTGTAAGGTGTTAGTGTACCGAGTTAGTGACCTAGCATAGGCCTTCCGCATAGAACTAAGGCCATCCGCATAGAACTAAGGCCTTCCGCATAGAACTAAGGCCATCCGCATAGAACTAAGGCCATCCGCATAGAACTAAGGCCATCCGCATAGAACTAAGGCCATCCGCATAGAACTAAGGCCTTCCGCATAGAACTAAGGCCTTCCGCATAGAACTAAGGCCTTCCGCACAGAACTAAGGCCATCCGCATAGAACTAAGGCCTTCCGCATAGAACTAAGGCCATCCGCATAGAACTAAGGCCTTCCGCATAGAACTAAGGCCATCCACATAGAACTAAGGCCATCCGCACAGAACTAAGGCCATCCGCACAGAACTAAGGCCTTCCGCACAGAACTAAGGCCATCCGCACAGAACTAAGGCCATCCGCACAGAACTAAGGCCATCCGCACAGAACTACGGCCTTCCGCACAGAACTAAGGCCTTCCGCACAGAACTAAGGCCTTCCGCACAGAACTAAGGCCTTCCGCACAGAACTAAGGCCTTCCGCACAGAACTAAGGCCACCCGCATAGAACTAAGGCCTTCCGCACAGAACTAAGGCCTTCCGCATAGAACTAAGGCCTTCCGCACAGAACTAAGGCCATCCGCATAGAACTAAGGCCTTCCTATGTCAGTAGACTGTCACTTCCCTTATAGGAGTTGAGACTGTTTGGTGTATAGAAAGACAGTGCTCTCTCATATCAGACTCGGGGTGGGGGGTAACTCCTCCACCCCCATTTACCCCTGTTACCCACCAGGCAAGGCAGATCAAGGGGGATAGGTGGAGGGTGTGGAGGAAGGAGAGGCGTGGTGGACGCAAGAGGAGAGGAGGTGTAATTACATCTTGCATGAACTTTCGGCAGACGGGGCGAATCTCTTTGCTCAGGGTGGCGCTGAACATCATGACCTGTTTCTCATGGGGGTCAGACGGAGTATCTCCTGGACGTCTCTGCGCATGTCTGAGGGAGGAAGGGAGGGTTTTTTTTTGGGGGGGGGGGGTTGTAAATAATGTTAGATCTCCTAGAATGTAAATACAAGTAGATTAATTCATCTATAGTGGTGTGCTGTCCAATCTTCAAAGATTCGGACTCACCGAGTTGTTCCAACATTTTGTCACACTCGTCCAGGATGAAGTGTTTGATGTGTCGCAGGTTGAGGGTCTTGTTGCGGATCAGGGCCAGGGTTCGCCCCGGCGTCCCCACCACCACATGGGGACACTCCTTCTTCAACACCTCTTCGTCCTTCTTTATAGACAGGCCACCGAAGAACACTGCCACCTGGTGGGAGATGGGGAGAAAAACAGAGATGGCAGAACTGTGTAGTTATTATCCAGACTGGAGGTTAAGAGGGTCCGGGTGGTCATTTGTGTACCTTGATAGTCGGCATGTATTTGGAGAATCTCTCGTACTCTTTGCTGATCTGAAATGCCAGCTCTCGGGTGTGACACATCACCAGCACGGACACCTAAACAGAGAGAGAAGGGTGGTCAGGGCGGGTAGGTCAGGGCGGGTAGTTTAATGCATTAGAAAGCTCAGAACTTCACAGACTGATGGAGGAGGAGAGAGAGAAGGGTGGTCAGGTCGAGTAGGTCAGGGAGGGTAGTTTAATGCATTAGAAAGCTCAGAACTTCACAGACTGATGGACCAAGACAACAACGCTAGCTCTATAAACAGTCCAGAGTGACAACGGAGTGACAGACTGAAGGAGGCGGAGAGAGAGAGAGAGAGAGGAGAAAGGGAGAGTGAGAGAGAGCGGGAGGGAAGGTGAGACAGAGAGTGAGATTACTTGTCCAGTGACAGGCTCCAGCTGCTGTAGGGTGGCCAGGACAAACACGGCCGTCTTGCCCATACCAGACTTAGCCTGGCACAGCACATCCATACCCAGGATGGCCTGAGGGATGCATTCATGTTGAACTGAAAGGAAAATAGTCATACAAAATTAGGAATGAATATTAAAAACGGTAATAAATTGTATAGTAATTACTTCAGAACCAACTAAATCAAAAACACAAATGTACCAAATCATGATGCTATTACTTCCTGTTTATAGTTTGAAAGTTGATACAGTACTTTGACATGATTAATCGTGGCACTTTGTCTTGAAGATGTTCACTAGGAACCAAACAGGCCGAAACAGAAAAGGGACCTACCTGAACGATCAATAAGAAACCCTCGGTTTGGTGTGAAGCGTTGTCCGTACCATTTTGTGACCGTGTGCACTAGAGGTCGACCGATTAATCGGAACGGGCAATTAACTTGAAATCGGCCCTAATTTTCATAACAATCGGAAATCAGTATTTATGGACGCCAATAGATATTTTTTTTTACACCTTTATTTAATTAGGCAAGTCAATTAAGAACACATTATTATTTTCAATGACGGCCTAGGAACGGTGGGTTAACTGCCTTGTTCACGGGGCAGAACGATAGATTTTCACCTTGTCAGCTCGGGGGATCCAATCTTGTTAACTGTAAGGTTGCTAGTCCAACGCTCCAACCACCAGCCTCTCATTGCACTCCACGATGGAGACTGCCTGTTACGCGAATGCAGTAGAAGCCAAGGTAAGTTGCTAGCTAGCATTAAACTTATCTTATAAAAAATGTAATCAATCAATCATAATCACTAGTTAACTACACATGGTTGATGATATTACTAGTTTATCGAGCGTGTCCTGCGTTGCATATTTCTTTTTATTTTCCTTTATTTAACTAGGTAAGTCAGTTAAGAACAAATTCTTATTTTCAATGACGGCCTAGGAACAGTGGGTTAACTGCCTGTTCAGAGGCAGAACGACAGATTTGTACCATGCCAGCTCAGGGGTTTGAACTTGCAACCTTCCGGTTACGAGTCGAATGCTCTAACCACTAGGCTACCCTGCCGTCCGGTGGCATAGTAATAATCAATGCAACGCTGGGGAAAGATTTAACAAAAGCGCATTTGCGAAAAAGCACAATCGTTGGACGACTGTACCTAACCATAAACACCAATGCCTTTCTTAAAATCAATACACAGAAGTATATATTTTTAAACCTGCATATTTAGCTAAAAGAACTCCAGGTTAGCAGGCAATATTAACCAGGTGAACTTGTGTCATTTGTATATGTCAGTGTATATGCAACAGTTTGGGCAGCCTGGCTCATTGCGAATTAATTTGCCAGAATTGTACATAATTATGAGATACATTGAATGTTGTGCGATTTAACAAGAATATTTAGACTTAGAGATGCCACCCGTTAGATAAAATACCAAACAGTTCCATATTTCACTGAAATAATAAACGTTTTGTTTTCGAAATGATAGTTTCCGGATTCGACCATATTAATGACCAAAGGCTCGTATTTCTGTGTGTTATTATGTTATAATTAAGTCTGATTTGATAGAGCAGTCTGACTGAGCAGCAGCAGGCCCGTAATCATTCATTCAAACAGCACTTTTGTGCGTTTTGCCAGCAGCTCTTCACAAGCACAGCGCTGTTTATGACTTCAAGCCTATCAACTCCCGAGATTAGGCTGGTGTAACCGATGTGAAATGGCTAGCTAGTTAGCTGGGTGTGCGCTAATAGCGTTTCAAACGTCATTCGCTCTGAGACTTGGAGTAGTTGTTTCCCTTGCTCTGCAAGGGCCGCGGCTTTGGTGGCGCGATCGGTAACGCTGCTTCGATGGTGGCTGTTGTCGTTGTGTTGCTGGTTCGAGCCCAGGGAGGGGCGAGGAGAGGGACGGAAGCTATACTGTTACACTGGCAATACTAAAGTGCCTATAAGAACATCCAATAGTCAAAGGTTAATGAAATATAAATGGTATTGAGAGAAATAGTCCTATAATTCCTACAATAACTACAACCTAAAACTACAACCTAAAACCTCTTACCTGGGAATATTGAAGACTCATGTTAAAAGGAACCACCAGCTTTCATATGTTCTCATGTTCTGAGCATGGAACTCAAACGTTAGCTTTCTTACATGGCACATATTGCACTTTTACTTCTCAAAACACTTTGTTTTTGCATTATTTAAACCAAATTGAACACGTTTCATTATTTACTTGAGGTTAAATTGATTCTATTGATGTATGATATTAAGTTAAAATAAGTGTTCATTCAGTATTGTTGTAATTATCATTATTACATCTAAAACATTAAAAAATAAACATTCGAAAAAAAATTGGCCGATTAATTGGTATCAGACTTTTTGGTCCTCCAATAATCGGTATCGGCGTTGAAAAATCATTGGTCGACCTCTAGTGTGCACTAATGAATACGACCCAGATCTGTGACCTCTGTGATGTGGTAATAACCTAACTTGTACTACTCACCCTCAGAGGGATGCTCAAAGCCACAGTCCACTATCGCCCTCAGTAGCTCAGGCTTCAACAGGAAGTCTCTAAACCCAGACGAATGGATGGACACATAGGAGCCCTTCACACGCTCCTTTTTAATGGACAGAATATCCCCTCCTGATAGATCTCCCACCACATCATCCTCTTCGTAGTCCAAGAGCTCATTCTCCACATCCTGCTCAGTCATCCTGGTAGGTAGGAGGGAAAGAAAGAAAGAGACAGAAAGAGACAGACACAGAAAGAGACAGACAGACACAGAAAGAGACAGACAGAAAGAAAGAGACAGACAGAAAGAGACAGACAGACAAATAGTCATAAGCAGGTCCCATCAACCTGTCAGTACATAACAAGGAGACACTTTCAACCTACACACACTCACTAGACTATATACAGTGCCTTCGGAAAGTATTCAGAACCCTTGTCTTGTTCCACATTTTGTTACGTTACAGACTTATTCTAAAATTGCTTAAATTGTTTTTTCCACCCTCATCAATCAACACACAATACCCCATATAATGACAAGGCAAAAACAGGTTTAAGAAATTAAAAATAAACTGAAATATCACATTTACATAAGTATTCAGACCCTTTACTCAGTACTTTATTGAAGCACCATCTTGGGTATGATGCTACAAGCTTGGCACACCTGTATTTGGAGAGTTTCTCCCATTCTTCTCTGCAGATCCTCTCAAGCTCTGTCAGGTTGGATGGGGAGCGTTGCTGCACAGCAACATTCAGGTCTCTCCAGAGATGTTCGATCGGGTTCAAGTCCAGGCTTTGGCTGGGCCACTCAAAGACATTTAGAGACTTGTCCCAAAGCCACTCCTGCATTGTCTTCTCTGTGTGCTTAGGGTTGTTGTCCTGTTGGAAGGTGAACCTTCACCCCGGTCTGAGGTCCTGAGCGCTCTGGAGCAGGTTTTCATCAAGGATCTCTCTGTACTTTGCTCCGTTCATCTTTCCCCCAATCCTGACTCGTCTCCCAGTCCCTGCCACTGAAAAACATCCCCACAGATGGTGCCAGGTTTCCTCCAGACAGGGCGCTTGGCGTTCAGGCCAAAGAGTTCAATGTTGGTTTCATCAGACCAGAGAATCTTTTTTCTCATGGTCTGAGAGTCCTTTAGGGGCCTTTTGGCAAACTCCATGTGGGCTGTCATGTGCCTTTTACTGAGGAGTGGCCTCCGTCTGGCCACTCTACCATAATGGCCTGATTGGTGGAGTGCTGCAGAGGTGGTTGTCCTTCTGGAAGGTTCTCTCATCTCCACAGAGGAACTCTGGAGCTCTGTCAGAGTGACCATTGGGTTCTTGGTCACCTCCCTGACCAAGGCCCTTCACCCCTGATTGCTCAGTTAGGCCCGGGCGGCCAGCTCGGTGTCTTGGTGGTTCTAAACTTCTTCCATTTAAGAATTTGAGGCCACTGTGTTCTTAGGGACCTTCAAATGCTGCAAAAAAAAAATATGGTAGCCTTCCCCCGATCTGTGCCTTGACACGATCCGGTCTCGGAGCTCTACGGACAATTCCTTCAACCTCATGGCTTAGTTTTTTGATCTGACAGGCACTGTCAATTGTGTGACCTTATATAGACAGGTGTGTGGCTTTCCAAATCATGTCCAATCAATTGAATTTACCACAGGTGGACTGCAATAAAGTTGTAGAAACATCTCAAGGATGATCAATGGAATTTTATTTAACTTGGCAAGTCAGTTAAAGAACAAATTATTATTTACAATGACGGCCTGCCCCGGAAAAACCCTAACCCGGACGACGCTGGGCCAATTCTCCGCCGCCCTACGGGACTCCCAATCACAGCCGGTTGTGACACAGCCTGGAATCGAACCAAGGTCTGTAGTGAAGCCTCTAGCACTGAGATGCAGACCACTGCGCTTGAGCTCAATTTCCAGTCTCATAGCAAAGGGTCTGAATATTTATGTAAATCCGATATTTCTGATTTATATACATTTGCAAAAATCATCCCCCACCATAATTTGCAAATAAATTCATTAAAAATCCTACAATGTGATTTTCTGGATTTTTTTCTAATTTTGTCTGTCATAGTTGAAGTGTACCCATGATGAAAATTACAGGCCTCTCTCATCTTTTTAAGTGGGAGAACTTGCACAATCGGTGGCTGACTAAATACTTTTTTGCCCCACTGTGTGTGTGTGTGTGTGTGTATATATATATACACACACATACTGCTCAAAAAAATAAAGGGAACACTTATTAAACAACACAATGTAACTCCAAGTCAATCACACTTCTGTGAAATCAAACTGTCCACTTAGGAAGCAACACTGATTGACAATAAATGTCACATGCTGTTGTGCAAATGGAATAGACAACAGGTGGAAATTATATGCAATTAGCAAGACACCCCCAATAAAGGAGTGGTTCTGCAGGTGGTGACCACAGACCACTTCTCAGTTCCTATGCTTCCTGGCTGATGTTTTGGTCACTTTTGAATGCTGGCGGTGCTTTCACTCTAGTGGTAGCATGGGACGGAGTCTACAACCCACACAAGTGGCTCTGGTAGTGCAGCTCATCCAGGATGGCACATCAATGCGAGCTGTGGCAAGAAGGTTTGCTGTGTCTGTCAGCGTAGTGTCCAGAGCATGGAGGCGCTACCAGGAGACAGGCCAGTACATCAGGAGACGTGGAGGAGGCCGTAGGAGGGCAACATCCCAGCAGCAGGACCGCTACCTCTGCCTTTCTGCAAGGAGGAGCACTGCCAGAGCCCTGAAAAATGACCTCCAGCAGGCCACAAATGTGCATGTGTCTGCTCAAACGGTCAGAAACAGACTCCATGAAGGTGGTATGAGGGCCCGACGTCCACAGGTGGGGGTTGTGCTTACAGCCCAACTCCGTGCAGGACATTTGGCATTTGCCAGAGAACACCAAGACTGGCAAATTCGCCACTAGCGCCCTGTGCTCTTCACAGATGAAAGCAGGTTCACACTGAGCACGTGACAGACGTGACAGAGTCTGGAGACGTCGTGGAGAACGTTCTGCTGCCTGCAACATCCTCCAGCATGACCGGTTTGGCGGTGGGTCAGTCATGGTGTGGGGTGGCATTTCTTTGGGGGGCCGCACAGCCCTCCATGTGCTCGCCAGAGGTAGCCTGACTGCCATTAGGTACCGAGATGAAATCCTCAGACCCCTTGTGAGACAATATGCTGGTCCGGTTGGCCCTGGGTTCCTCCTAATGCAAGACAATGCTAGACCTCATGTGGCTGGAGTGTATCAGCAGTTACTGTAAGAGGAAGGCATTGATGCTATGGACTGGCCCGCCCGTTCCCCAGACCTGAATCCAATTGAGCACATCTGGGACATCATGTCTCGCTCCATCCACCAACGCCACGTTGCACCACAGACTGTCCAGGAGTTGGTGGATGCTTTAGTCCAGGTCTGGGAGGAGATCCCTCAGGAGACCATCCGCCACCTCATCAGGAGCATGCCCAGGCGTTGTAGGGAGGTCATACAGGCACATGGAGGCCACACACACTACTGAGCCTCATTTTGACTTGTTTTAAGGACATTACATCAAAGTTGGATCAGCCTGTAGTGTGGTTTTCCACTTTAATTTTGAGTGTGACTCCAAATCCAGAACTCCATGGGTTGATACATTTGATTTCCATTGATAATGTGTGTGATTTTGTTGTCAGCACATTCAACTATGTAAAGAAAAGTATTTAATGAGAATATTTCATTCATTCAGATCTAGGATGTGTTATTTTAGTGTTCCCTTTATTTTTTGAGAGATATATATATGTATATATTAGAGAGAGAGATAGAGTTTTATTTAACTAGGCAAGCCAGTTAACAAATTCCTATTTACAATGACGGCCTACCCTGGCCAAACACGGACAACGCTGGGCCAATTGTGCGCCGCCCTATGGAACTCCCAATCTTTTTATTTTTTTATTTTCTTTATTAACAACAAATCAATACATAAAGCACATGAGAGAACACAAGCATACATAGATTACAAACAATGGACAATCGCGCTAGGGGGTACAATATCACATTACAATTACACAAGGACCTTAAGGGACCTCTTAAGTCGACCCGAGACGCAATCGTCCCATCTAGCCATCAGCAAATGCAAAATGCGCTACGCCAAATGCTAATAGCACTCGTTAAAACTCAAACGTTCATTAAAACACACATGCAGGGTACTGAATTAAAGCTACACTCGTTGTGAATCTAGCCAACAAGTCAGATTATTAAAATGCTTTTCGGCGAAAGCATGAGAAGCTATTATCTGATAGCAACACCCCGAAATACCTGAATGCGACATAAACAAAAGAATTAGCGTAGCAGGCGCTACACAAATAGCAGAAATAAAATATAAAACTTTCATTACCTTTGACGAACTTCTTTGTTGGCACTCCTATATGTCCCATAAACATCACTATTGGGTCTTTTTTTTTTATTAAATCGGTCCATATATACCCAAAATATCCATCTATGGAAACTGTGTGATTCAGAAAAAAACACTGTTTCAAAACGCTACGTCATTTTTTAAAATTAAAAAAGTCGATAAAGTCGATAAACTTTCACAAAACACTTCGAAAAACTTTTGTAATCCAACTTTAGGTATTAGTAAACGTTAATAATCGTTCAAATTGATCACGGGGCGATGTGTATTCAATAGCTCCACGATTTCAAATCATGTTCCGAAATCTCTCTTCCAAAACTTCCTGTCGGAGACCGGATGGAAAGTGGTCTCTCTTCCTCGTTTGACCAAGAAACAACGAGAAGGCAATTGACAAGACTGGCGACATCGTGTGGAAGCTGTAGGACTTGCAATCTCGGCCCCATTTAATTTTGTGTCCCTTAAACAATACATGCAAGTGGCGCATGGATATTTTTTCCAGTTTTCAGTGATCAGTTTTTCTTGCGCTTTTCGATGAAACAGACGCTCTGTTATAGTCACAGCCGTGATTTAACCAGTTTTAGAAACGTGAGAGTGTTTTCTATCCACACATACTAATCATATGCATATACTATATTCCTGGCATGAGTAGCAGGACGCCGAAATGTTGCGCGATTTTTAACAGAATGTTCGAAAAAGTAGGGGGTCGACTTAAGAGGTTTATTAAGGGACATGCATATACTTACAATTCTAACAGCTTTTTTGTTAGTAGAGCATTTAACCGTCTTAAAATACAGTTCAATTTCTTTTTGTAGGGTACGAAAATGTGGTTTTCTGTTTGTAAATTTACATTTGTGTATATGAAATTTGGCCAAAAGAATAATGAAATTAATTACATAAAAATGATTCCGCTTATTTCTATTGTATGTAAAGAATCCAAATAGTACATCTCTCCACAACAGTGTAAAATCTTCATAAATGTGTTCAATTATAAACCTACTGATGTCTTGCCACAGTTTTCTTACATGCATACAATGCCAAAAAAGATGCACAACTGTTTCTGGGTGGTCATTACAAAAGGAGCAATTGGAGTTGATGTTTTCCTTAAACTTCTTCATATTGTGGTTGGCAGGATAATATTTATGAATAATTTTAAAGCAATCTTCCTTAATTTTGTTAACAAGTAGGTATATGGGACTCCCAATCACGGCCGGAACCAGGTACTGTAGTGACGCCTCTTGCGCTGAGATGCAGTGCCTTAGACCGCTGCGCCACTCGGGAGCCCATATCTATTTTTATATATATATATATATTAACCGGACTCTGATATTGCTCGTTCTGATATTTTTTGTGATGATGTGTGTATTTGTTTTTTTTATTGCGCTGTTGGAGCTAGAAACAAACATTTCGCTGCACCTGCAAATCTGTGTAGCTAACGTTACGCGGCCATATCTTTCATTTGATGCTCAACTGTGTGGTGATGATGCTGATAATGATGCTGATAATGATGAGAGGGTTAGAAAAACACGTTTCATTTCATGCCATCTTCACTTCTATTTATGACAAGTTGTGGAATGAAATAAGTAAATGTACTCGTAACTAACGCTATTCATTTGGGCTGTTAGCTTATCACGTGTGTCAACATGAGTAACGTTAACTAGCTAGCCGTTAGCAAACACGACTCATGAGTTGGCTGGTCTAGCTAGCTAGCTTCTTAAGCTTGACAAGCTTTCTACCTAGCTATTCTACACGATGTGCAACATATGGAAAATGTATTGTACAGACAATAAATACATATTAAATAAATATTCCTAGTGAGCATTGTTTACCTTATTCGTTGTGAAGAAATGTAGCTGGAGCGTTTGCAAATGAGAGCTATCGTTTCGGTAAAACGTAATCAACGTGCGACTGTGCGCATGCGTTGAATGTCCGCGACCTGCGACATTTGGCTTGGAAACACTTCGGAAACGTTCTCTAACATCGAGGTTTACAAAGAAGGTGAGATTGGGAACTGCGCTGAAACTGGTATACATTTTTGTAAACAGCTGGCGATGTGTACACATTTTATTGTTTTAAATAAGTATAGTATTAGTTAAACACGTGTTGACTGGCTAACTAATGGCCAGCCAGCTAGCAAACAACGTGACTAACTAACCTAGCTGTATCTTATGGCCAAACCCACAAAAGGTTGCTGACAATGTTCGCTGAAATTACTTCTCCCTCCCCATAGCCAGTGATGTCGTGTTTCAGTGGAGATCCCAACTTCTGTCCTGAGTGTGGGAACGTACTGCCTCTACCTGGGCTGCAGAACACAGTCTCCTGTCCCCGCTGTGCATTCAGTTTACCTGTCAGCGGTGAGGATGGCCTGTTTGTTGTCATCAGTCAAATGTCCCAGTTATAAATCATGTTGTAACCTACTAACAGACAGAATCGTTATCCAAAGGGGGCTACCAGTCTGTTTGTGCTTTCATGCCAATTGCTTGTCACATCGGGGACTCCCGAGTAGCGCAGCAGTCTAAGGCACTGCATCTCAGTGCTCGAGGAGTCACAACAGACCCCGGTTTGATTCCAGGCTGTATCACAACCGGCCGTGGTTGGGAGTCCCATAGGGCGGCGCACAATTGGCCCAGCGTCGTCCGGGTTTGGCCAGTGTAGACGTCATTGTACATTTTTTTATTTCACCTTTATTTAACCAGGTAAGTTAGTTGAGAACAAGTTCTCATTTACAACGTCGACCTGGCCAAGATAAAGCAAAGCAGTGTGACATAAACAACAACACAGAGTTACACATGGAATAAATATGCGTGGTCAATAATACAATAGAAGAAAAAAAAAGTCTATATACAGTGTGTGCAAATGGCGTGAGGAGGTAAGGCAATAAATAGGCCATAGTAGTGAAGTAATTACAATTTAGTAAATCAACACTGGAGTGATAGATGAGCAGATGGTGATGTGCAAGTAGAAATACTGGTGCAACTAAGACTTTGTTCTTAATTGACCTGCGTGGTTAAATAAAATCAAAATCATCATGCCAAGCATGTTTGTCTTTACCAGGACGAGCAATGGAGTTGGCTAGAGCACACACATCTGACACCAGACAGTTTCCTTTATCAATCTTATATTTTCATAAGTATGTGACCCACGATGTAACTGTGTTTTTGTGTCGTCGTTTTCAGAATTTTCAGGTCAAGAGATCAGGTCTTCTGTTGTCTTTAATCCTCTCGAAGGGTCCTCTGTTGCTGTGGAAGAGGAGGACTCGGAACTCAAGGGGGCTGTGGTAGGAATTCATTGCAATGAAGTTCCTATTCATGAAATGATCAATGGTCCCATTTTTAAAACTAGGGAAATCAAATTGAAACATGGAGTGACAGGGTAATGGTATACTTTATCAATACTCGAGAAACTCCATTTAGGCTATGTTCTGTCTGTAACCTCTACACAACGTAACCGTGTAATAATACTACGGTTATATTTTTTTATTTTACCTTTATTTAACTAGGCAAGTCAGTTAAGAACAATTTCTTATTTTCAATGACGGCCTAGGAACAGTGGGTTAACTGCCTGTTCAGAGGCAGAACGACAGATTTGCACCTTGTCAGGTCAGGGATTTGAACTTGCAACCTTCCGGTTACTAGTCCAATGCTCTAACCACTAGGCTACCCTCATATATCAATGTATGTTCTCTCTATAACCTCCTCAAACTCTTGCATTCTAGATTGACAGACGCTGCTCTCGCTGCAATAAAGAAGGGATGGTTTATCACACCAGACAAATGAGATCTGCAGATGAAGGACAGACGGTCTTCTTCACCTGTATACACTGCAGGTACATCTCACTAACCCTAATCCTAACCAATTCACCAAGGCTATTCTGAGCCTGTTCTCACCACCAGATTCATCAATCTATTCCATTTTATGTTGTTCTGCACCACACTATGACAAGCACTTTACCCCACAAACTTTATGTAGTCCACATGTTCATTTATGACTGGATATGTTATGATTTAATTTCTGCATTCAGATATCAGGAGAAAGAGGACTCCTGAGAAGAGATCGAGATGCTTCACCCATTCCCTTGGACCTCCATCAATATTCTCCTCCTCTCCTCTTTTGTCTGTAAACAAGAATGTGTTTGATCTATGTAATGCCAACTTGAGTTCTTATTGGAGAAAGCACAATTGGTATGCTATTCCTTGCTCTTTGTTACTTGTAATGATGCTTAGGATAGTCGCTCCACAGTGCTAAGCATTTCAATGGTTCGCCTTTACTGCATCAGTTCGATTGCAGCTGCAGCATTTGGAATGAGGGTTGAATACTGATGTCTGATGTTTGTCTGCGGAGATTTTCAAGTGTGATTTGTGTGATTAAAATATTTGTCTTTAGAACATGTTTGGTTGCTTTTCTCCTTTCTACCTTTTGTCAACAATGTCAGGTAATGACAGTGAATTTGCCTCAACATACATAATGTTTACAACTGTGTATATTAACAAAATAATTTTGTTTGTCTCTATTTCAGTAAAAAAATACTACATTTATATTTCACTGTGATGTTGAGTGCGGCAAAAGCAGTTGCTCCAATCTGAAGGCTCCCCTTGTGGAGGTCTGAATCACGTGGCCATCCAACATGGCGTCAATTACCTTTCTGTAAACTTGGAAGATGCTGAATTTGTTGGGACTTTGTAGATTTCTAGGAATTATTTCGGCCATTTCTGATAACCCTCAGGTAAAACATTCTCCTTGATAGTTAAAAAAAAAATGTAAATGCTTGTTTGAACCACAAAATCCTGTGAAAACACTTTCAACCTTGTATTAGCTAGCTAATGCTCTATACATCAGACTTAGGTCATGAGTGTAGCTATGCTAGAGGAGGAGCAACTACCAATCATCTCCCGCTTCTTCTTCTTGTCCTTAGCAGAAGATGAAGCTGTGCGTGCAGTTACAATGCAAGAACCTCCATGAGTATCTGAAAGAGTTGAGCCCTGAGATCATGGACCGGTTGTACAACCATCTGGCCACATGTCTGGCTTTCTATATGTGCAGGATCAGTCCATTTAACAATCCTACTAAAGTAACTTTAAAATATGACATGCAAGTTTTTATTTATTTAACTTGGCAAGACAGTTAAGAACAAATTCTTATTTACAAAGACGGCCTACCGGGGAACAGTGAACACCTTGTTCAGGGGCAGAGCGACATATTTTTACCCTGTCAGCTCGAGGATTCAATCCAGCAACCTTTCGGTTACTGGCTCAACGCTCTAACCACTAGGCTACTTACAAATGAATCTGTAATGCACATATTACCATGCATTATTACTTCTTACGCGTTTGGAGCAGAACACAGACTGTCTACACATTTAGCGCGATGATCTGGATGTTGGGTTGTACAGGTGTTGTGCCGAAAATCTCCCCACTGCCAGAACCCCCCTTCTAATTTCCTTAATTTTGTGGCTAGAGTCAAATACTTTCTGTGGCACACTTCAGAGTCAAGTACTTTCTATAGAACAAACTTCAAGGCAGGACAGGCAACCAAAATTAATAATTTGTGTATGTGCTATATTAAACATAGAGGAGGGAGTAAAATGTTGGCAAGCAATAAACATTTCAGAACAACTATAGCTGAATTATTATCCTTACACTTAAAAAACATACTAGTCGAATAAGACATGGGAGAGATGACGAATCTCAAATCACAAATATATTTTGATTTGTTTAACACTTTTTTTGGTTACTACATGATTAGTAGTTCTGATGTCTTCACTATTATTCTACAATGTAAAACCTTGAATGAGTGTTCTAACTTTTCTTTTTTTTTTTTCACGCTACAGTACC
This sequence comes from Oncorhynchus tshawytscha, assembly GCF_018296145.1. NCBI lineage: Eukaryota > Metazoa > Chordata > Actinopteri > Salmoniformes > Salmonidae > Oncorhynchus > Oncorhynchus tshawytscha. Next base: position 8,799,783 of record NC_056441.1, on the reverse strand, counting down.
TCAACACTGCACAGGTATGTCCTAAAACATAGGTATTGTCACTCCCTGACAATGCTGCTTGTGCTTGTCTCCACCCCCCTCCAGGTGTCGCCCATTATCCCCTGGGTACTTATACCTGTGTTTTCTGTCTGTCTGTTGCCAGTTTGTCTTGTTTGTTCAAGCATACTAGCGGGTTGTCTCAGCGCCTGGTTGTCTCAGCGCCTGGTTGTCTCAGCGCCTGGTTGTCTCAGCGCCTGGTTGTCTCAGCGCCTGGTTGTCTCTAGGCTCGCTTTTTCTTGGCCTCCTAGGTTTTGACCGTTCTTCGCCTGACCTGGAGTCTGCCTGCCGTCCTGTACTTTTGCTCCACCTGTGGATATTTGACCCCTGCCTGCCCTGACCTGTAGTTTTTATTTTATTTTATTTTACCTTTATTTAACCAGGTAGGCAAGTTGAGAACAAGTTCTCATTTACAATTGCGACCTGGCCAAGATAAAGCAAAGCAGTTCCTCCGATTTGACACACTGAACTCTATCAGAGAAGTAGTTGGTGAACCAGGCGAGGCAATTATTTGAGAAACCAAGGCTGTCGAGTCTGCCGATGAGGATGTGGTGATTGACAGAGTCGAAAGCCTTGGCCAGATCAATGAATACGGCTGCACAGTAATGTTTCTTATCGATGGCGGTTAAGATATCGTTTAGGACCTTGAGCGTGGCTGAGGTGCACCCATGACCAGCTCTGAAACCAGATTGCATAGCAGAGAAGGTATGGTGAGATTCAAATGGTCGGTAATCTGTTTGTTGACTTGGCTTTCGAAGACCTTAGAAAGGCACGGTAGGATAGATATAGGTCTGTAGCAGTTTGGGTCAAGAGTGTCCCCCTTTGAAGAGGGGGATGACCGCAGCTGCTTTCCAATCTTTGGGAATCTCAGACGACACGAAAGAGAGGTTGAACAGGCTAGTAATAGGGGTGGCAACAATTTCGGCAGATAATTTTAGAAAGAAAGGGTCCAGATTGTCTAGCCCGGCTGATTTGTAGGGGTCCAGATTTTGCAGCTCTTTCAGAACATCAGCTGAATGGATTTGGGAGAAGGAGAAATGGGGAAGGCTTGGGCGAGTTGCTGTTGGGGGTGCAGTGCTGTTGTCCGGGGTAGGAGTAGCCAGGTGGAAAGCATGGCCAGCCGTAGAAAAATGCTTATTGAAATTCTCAATTATGGTGGATTTATCATTGGTGACAGTGTTTCCTATCTTCAGTGCAGTGGGCAGCTGGGAGGAGGTGTTCTTATTCTCCATGGACTTTACAGTGTCCCAGAACTTTTTGAGTTAGTGTTGCAGGAAGCAAATTTCTGCTTGAAAAAGCTAGCCTTGGCTTTTCTAACTGCCTGTGTATAATGGTTTCTAGCTTCCCTGAACAGCTGCATATCACGGGGCTGTTCGATGCTAATGCAGAACGCCATAGGATGTTTTTGTGTTGGTTAAGGGCAGTCAGGTCTGGGGAGAACCAAGGGCTATATCTGTTCCTGGTTCTAAATTTCTTGAATGGGGCATGTTTATTTAAGATGGTTAGGAAGGCATTTTTAAAAATATCCAGGCATCCTCTACTGACGGGATGAGATCAATATCCTTCCAGGATACCCCGGCCAGGTCGATTAGAAAGGCCTGCTCGCAGAAGTGTTTCAGGGAGCGTTTTACAGTGATGAGTGGAGGTCGTTTGACCGCTGACCCATTACGGATGCAGGCAATGAGGCAGTGATCGCTGAGATCTTGGTTGAAGACAGCAGAGGTGTATTTAGAGGGGAAGTTGGTTAGGATGATATCTATGAGGGTGCCCGTGTTTAAGGCTTTGGGGAGGTACCTGGTAGGTTCATTGATAATTTGTGTGAGATTGAGGGCATCAAGTTTAGATTGTAGGATGGCTGGGGTGTTAAGCATGTTCCAGTTTAGGTCACCTAGCAGCACAACTCTGAAGATAGATGGGGGCAATCAGTTCACATATGGTGTCCAGAGCACAGCTGGGGGCAGAGGGTGGTCTATAGCAGGTGGCAACGGTGAGAGACTTGTTTTTAGAGAGGTGGATTTTTAAAAGTAGAAGTTCAAATTGTTTGGGTACAGACCTGGATAGTAGGACAGAACTCTGCAGGCTATCTTTGCAGTAGATTGCAACACCGCCCCTTTGGCAGTTCTATCTTGTCTGAAAATGTTGTAGTTTGGAATTAAAATGTCTGAATTTTTGGTGGTCTTCCTAAGCCAGGATTCAGACACAGCTAGAACATCCGGGTTGGCTGAGTATGCTAAAGCAGTGAATAGAACAAACTTAGGGAGGAGGCTTCTAATGTTAACATGCATGAAACCAAGGCTATTACGGTCACAGAAGTCATCAAAAGAGAGCGCCTGGGGAATAGGAGTGGAGCTAGGCACTGCAGGGCCTGGATTCACCTCTACATCGCCAGAGGAACATAGGAGGAGTAGAATAAGGGTACGGCTAAAAGCTATGAGAATTGGTCGTCTAGAACGTCTGGAACATAGAGTAAAAGGAGGTTTCTGGGGGCGATAAAATAGCATCAAGGTATAATGTACAGACAAATGTATGGTAGGATGTGAATACAGTGGAGGTAAACCTAGGTATTGAGTGATGAAGAGAGAGATATTGTCTCTAGAAACATCATTGAAACCAGGAGATGTCATTGCATGTGTGGGTGGTGGAACTAATAGGTTGGATAAGGTATAGTGAGCAGGACTAGAGGCTCTACAGTGAAATAAGCCAATAAACACTAACCAGAACAGCAATGGACAAGACATATTGACATTAAGGAGAGGCATGCTTAGTCGAGTGATCAAAAGGGTCCGGTGAGTGGAGAGGTTGGTTGGTGATTTAGACAGCTAGCCAGGCCATCGGTAGCAAGCTAGCATAGGATGGAGGTCTGTTGTTAGCCACCTCTTGCGTTCTGTCAGTAGATTAGTGGGGTTCCGTGTGGTAGAGGGGATTAATCCAAATCACACAACAACAAAAATAAAAACAATAGATATAGTTATAGATGCCCAAGAAGAAAACATAATAATAATAAAAATAAATAAATTGTCCGATTGTCTATTCAGATAGCAGCCGGTAAGATAGCTAACGGTTAGCAGGCCGCAGATGGGCGTTCAGGTAACGTCGCTTTTTGATTTGATTGCCCCTGTGGTTACAATAAACATTGTTACCTTACACTGTCTGCACTTGGGTCTTACCTTGATTTGGCTTGTCACCAAAAACACTCCCAAACTTCTACAGATGCACAATCGAGAGCATCCTGTCGGGCTGTATCACCGCCTGGTACGGCAACTGCTCCGCCCACAACCGTAAGGCTCTCCAGAGGGTAGTGAGGTCTGCACAACGCATCACCAGGGGCAAACTACCTGCCCTCCAGGACACCTACACCACCCGATGTCACAGGAAGGCCATAAATATCATCAAGGACAACAACCACCCGAGCCACTGCCTGTTCACCCCGCTATCATCCAGAAGGCGAGGTCAGTACAGATGCATCAAAGCAGGGACCGAGAGACTGAAAAACAGCATCTATCTCAAGGCCATCAAACTGTCAAACAGCCATCACTAACATTGAGTGGCTGCTGCCAATATACTGACTCAAATCTCTAGCCACTTTAATAATTAAAAATTGGATGTAATACATGTGACTAGTGATACTTTCAACAATGCCACTTTATATAATGTTTACATACCCTACATTACTCATCTCATATGTATATACTGTACTCTATACCATCTACTGCCTCTTGCCTATGCCGTTCAGCCATCGCTCATCCATATATTTATATGTACATATTCTTATTCATTCCTTTACACTTGTGTGCAAAAGGTAGTTGTGAAATTGATTAGATTACTTGTTAGATATTACTGCATGGTCGGAACTAGAAGCACAAACATTTCGCTACACTGGCACTAATATCTGCTAACCAGGTGTATGTGACCAATAAAATTTGATTGGATTCTTGATAGGTAATATGCCAGGGTTAACTTTAGCCGTTAATAACCGGCTTTTGTCCAATGCATTTTTTGGGGGAAAAGCAGATAAATAAAATTGATGCCAGCCAATTGTCCAGTAGAAGAAGAAACAATCCCAGTGTGAAATAATGCATTTTATCCTCTTCATTGATGTAAATACATTTCACTGGTCGTGCTTATCGGCCTGTAGGTTAATTTGCATAATTTAATGTAATTAAGCTGGCGCATGTGTACACTATATTCGTTATGTATCTTATCACACGCGTACAGCATACAGATACAGAGCCTTTGTGTAGAAAATCTACCAGACAGGCAAGAGCTGCCGCTACAGCATCTTGTGGTGCGTTCAAGAAAACTGGGAACTCTGGAAAAATACGAGGTCAAATCATGACGTCAGTGATTGTCAGGTCGGAAAGTTGGAGCTCTAGAAAGAGTCCCGAGTTGGAATTCCGATCAAAAATTATTTTTACCAGTCGGAGCTCGTTTTTTCACAGTTCCCAGTGGTTTTGAACGCGGAATCAAACGGCAACGGAAGACAGGCTCTATCAGCGCGTCCCACATCACTTTGGAATGAGCTGGAGGCAGTATGCATTATGAAAACATATACGTAATTGTCTGAAACCTGAACGTTTTAATACATATTATGAGGCATGTCTTGCTTTGCTTCAAAGTAGCCTATTATATCTCCTCTCGACATCTTTCTAACTGATATTTTCATCGCTATCACATGAAACCGCTCGCATGTTCTTTGCGGTTTTGACAACGGTGTTTTCCGCTAATTGCATTATGGAACAAGCGTAGCATACTGCTTGGTGTGCGTTGCTATGCTTATAATGTGCATAAATAATAGTTTATCACCATTTTAAGCTAAACGTTATCTGTTGCATTACACATTGCTTTTTAATGTAGCCTTGGCCTACTGGTTGTATGAAATTGGAATCTATTGTCTCACAACTGTCCCAGAGTCAGTTTGGAATAGGCTATTTCTTTCTTGACAAGCTGACCAATAGAATAGGTAGGCTAAACGTTTCTACTATAGTAGGTTGACATAGGCTAGTGTTTTTGCTGTTCGTTAGTCGTCTTGTTGGCCGAGGAAGAGTCAATTTGGACAGTTATTCTGACAAATTTAACGTGCACATCAGAATTCGGTAAGAAGGAGCGCACATCGAATTGCCATAATCTAAATGGATGGACGTCCTAATCAGGTTACGCACCCGAAGCATATGGGTCAGGTTCACACACACACACACACACACACACACACACTGCTTCGCTTCCTGTAATGTGCTTGACCTTCGTAGTATATTATCTTCCTTCAGACTCGGCGAAATCCTATCGTTCTTATTCCAACTCGGTTTCTCCCCACTTGGCAGGGTGGCAGCGGATTTACATGCAATAATGTAGAACATTCAACTTTCACAATTGATTGATGCAGTTATTTTGTATTACATTTTTATTTAACTAGGCAAATCAATTAAGATCAAACCCTCCCTTAACCCGGGCGACGCTGGGCCAATTGTGCGCTCTATGGGACTCCCGATCACGTCTGGTTGTGAAATCCCAGGATTGAACCAGGGTCTGTAGTGACACCTCTAGCACTGAGATGCAGTGACTTAGACCACTGTGCCACCCGGGAGCCTCAACATGCTGTGTTGTTATGCAAAGAGTAGCATCTCCTAATCATGGTCTGGATTAGTTGACTACTTGAGTATTCTGCTTATAGTCTAACTAACCACTAGCTTTAAGTCACTGCTGTAGCACAGCGCTACTCAGTGGATGGGATGAGGGAATCCCTGGGAGAGTTTGGCCTCGTCTTCCAGGGGAAGGTGAGATGGTGGAGGAGCCAGTTTAGACCTAAAGAAAAAGCAGCGTTTAGATTGAATAGCACACTATCTACTGTCCCTGTCCTTATCACCTCTGCTCCTGTACCCCGTCCCTCTCTCTGTCGTCTCTTCAGAGGAAGTCTAGAAGGTACTACCCCACCAGGCTGCTGGCGTCAGCTGGCGTCTCCGCCAATTCTTCCTCCACCGCTGTGGATGCTGCCCCAGGGATTCAGGTTTCATCGTAGTGGGAATTAACTATCACCTCTATCCGTATACGAGTATGAGCAAACTACACTACATGACCAAATGTATGAGGACACTTGCTCATCGAACATCTCTTTCCAAAATGATGAGCATTAATATGGAGTTGTCCCCCCCCCTTTTGCTGCTATAACCGCCTCCACTCATCTGGGAAGGCTTTCCACTAGATGTTGGAACATTTCTTCAGGGGCTTGCTTCCATTCAGCCACAAGAACATTAGTGAGGACGGGCACAGATGTTGGGCAATTAGGCCTGGCTCACAGTCGGCGTTCCAATTACATCTCAAAGGTGTTCGATGGGGTTGAGGTCAGGGCTATGTGCAGGCCAGTGTAACAGTATAACTTTAGACCATCCCCTCACCCATACCCGGGCGTGAACCAGGGACCCTCTGCACACATCAACAACAGTCACCCACGAAGCATCGTTACCCATCGCTCCACAAAAGCCACGGCCCTTGCAGAGCAAGGGGAACTACTACTTCAAGGTCTCAGAGCAAGTGATGTCACCGATTGAAACGCTATTTAGCGCGCACCACTAACTAGCTAGCCGTTTCACATCCGTTACACCAGTCAAGTTCTTCCACACTGATCTTGACAAACTGTTTTCACAAAATTATAAGCACAGAATGTAGAATTTCATTGTATGCTGTAGCGTTAAGATTTCCCTTCACTGAAAGTAAGGGGTCTAGCCCGTACCATGAAAAACTGGCCCATTATTCCTCCTCCACCAAACTTTACAGTGGGCACTATGCATTGTCAGACTGCCAGATGGTGAAGCGTGATTCATCACTCCAGCGAACACGTTTATACTACTACAGAGTTATATGGTGGCAAGCTTTACACCACTCCAGCCGAGGCTTGGCATAGCATATGGTGATCTTAGGGTTCTGTGTGGCTGCTCGGCCATGGAAACCCATTTCATTGTGCTCCCGACAAACAGTTCTTGTGCTGATGTTGCTTCCAGAGGCAGTTTGAAATGCTATAGTGTGCATTGCAACAAAGGACAGACCATTTTTACACGCTGAGTTCTGTGAGCTTGTGTGGCCTACCACTTCGCGGCTGAGCTGTTGTTGCTCCTAGACACTTCCACTTCACAATAACAGCACTTACAGTTGACCGGGACAGCTCTAGCAGGGCAGAAACTTGTTGCAAAAGATGGCATCCTATGACTTGTCCCCCCTTCCACCACCTCTTTCTCCACACCTCTCTCTCTTGTCCCCCCCTTCCACCACCTCTTTCTCCACACCTCTCTCTCTTGTCTCCCCTTCCACCACCTCTTTCTCCACACCTCTCTCTCTTGTCCCCCTTCCACCATCTCTTTCTACACACACCTCTCTCTTTGTCCCCCTTTCCACCCTCTCTTTCTCCACACCTCTCTTGTCCCCCTTCCACCATCTCTTTCTACACACACCTCTCTCTCTTGTCCCCCTTTCCACCCTCTCTTTCTCCACACCTCTCTTGTCCCCCCTTCCACCCTCTTTTTCTCCACACCTCTCTCTCTTGTCCCCCCTTCCACCCTCTTTTTCTCCACACCTCTCTCTCTTGTCCCCCCTTCCACCCTCTTTTTCTCCACACCTCTCTCTCTTGTCCCCCTTTCCACCCTCTCTTTCTCCACTCCTCTCTCTCTCTTGTCCCCCCTTTCACCATCTCTTTGTGTTTTTACTTGTCTCTTCCTCCTCTGTCCTCAGCCCTCTTTACCATTTTGATGACATTAATAGCTGACCTACCAGTCTGGGGCTACTCCCACACTAGAGGCTCATCCTTACATTACCATGCTAGACTAGTGTGTTCCAAATGGCATCCTATTACTTATATAGTGCAGTAATTTACACCAGAACCCTATGGTCCCTGGTCAAAAGTAGTGCACTACATAGGGAATAGGGTGCCATTTGGGACAAGGCTTAACTTCTACCTACTCTCTTTGCGTCTCTCAGAACCCAGTGCTGCCCCCCCACACACAATCACAGACCAGATCAGACTATGGGCGCTGGAGAGAGATTGACAACAGTCCACTGAGGGTGAGGCCGTGTGTGTGTGTGTGTTTTAATACAAGCTTTCACAAGTAGATTTCTATTTTTTTTTTATTGTGATGAATATTGTCCGTCCCAACTAATGGTTGGTGAGATCATGCTCTCTCACCCAGGGGAAACCAGTGTCTCTTATCTCTGGTAATAACCATATGAGACGTGCCGTTAATAGGAATTCAGAATCAGTTGCTGGGAAAAACAGGCCTTTAAGACTTCAGTGCTTTGAAATGTAACCAGTTTGAGTAGGAGTGCTGATCTGGGATCAGGTCCCCTCTATCCATGTTAATACTAGTCATTGTGATCTAAAATTGTTATTTTTTTTTGTGTGTAGGAAAGTCTTGGCGGCCTTAGTGTTTTTTCAGGTCACCTAGGGTGTAAATGATTTATTAATGAAAATAATTAAAATGTTTTTATTTTCATTGTAAACTTAAGACTAAAACCAGATATAAAGTAGAAAATATAATGGACCTATATATATTTTAATAAGATAATCTTTGAGAATTTACAATCACCGGAAATAAAAGAGAAACCCGTACACTGCTCTTGCTAGTGCCATTGGCCACGCCCACCACCTATGTCCCACTTTGACCCATAAAAAAATCCTGACTCCCTACTCTGAGGCACTTTCTAAATACAGGCCCCAGGCCTGTATTTTCTCCTGCATTGGATATCTAGCTACTCCCTGAGGACTTATAAAGTTGATTGATCTCTTTTGGCTTCATTTTCTTCCCCCAGTAGGTTATGACTGACATAAGGTGGCCTGTCCCTGTAGGATAGCACTCAGTCAATACAGGCTGTGTTGTTGTGAGCTGTAACCCCTGCTCTCAGATGTGCTGTAAACTGGAATAGAGTGAAAGAGTATTGATGTCATCTGCCAGCTACCTGCGTCTGAGTCATTCCTTCTGTGTCTCTCGCTCCTCTCTACTGTACCTCCCGTCCTCTCTACCTCTCTAACAATCTGTCCATCTCAGGAGTGCTGTATAACCAGTTCCTCTCCCAGGCTGACTTTGAGGTGTTAAGAGACAGAGCTCAGGTCAGATATCTTGTTGTTTTATTTTCTGTCTCTCTCTCTCTCTGTGTCTCTCTCTCTCTCTCATGCATATGTGTATATGAACGTTATTGTAATGAAACAGGAGGAACTTGAGGTCTGAGGCGTAATTCCAACCTATGACGTAGGTTCCAGCTCAAGAGACATTACCTCTGCTTTCTTGTGGGGAGCAGTGATTAACCGTGCATAATAAAATATACTCTTAAATGAATTAGCCTGGCTACCGTCTTCTATCCATCCTCTGACGTTTTGAACCAATAAAACGGGTGGTAGATCAACAAATGTTACAATTCCATTACCATCATTAGCCTGACGTGTAGCAATATTGTCTGACCTTCCTGGTCAAAAGTAGTGCACTACATAGGGAATAGGGTGCTATTTTGGGGCGCTGGCTCGTGTCTTATCACTTTTAACACAACATTCTCTCTGTCTGTATCTGTTCTCCAGGGGCTGCCTGGTGTGGCAGAACGTGGCTCACAGAGTGATTGTGGTTTCCCCCGCAGGGACACGGCGAAGTCAAGAGGTTCTGGAAATGACAGAAGAGTCACACTTGCCCCTTCTGTGTTATCATGAGAAAGGGATTACGAGAGGAAAACAGAAGGGGCATGAGAGAGGGATCAAGAGAGGAAAAGGAATAAGGATATATTTACATTAAATAATATTTTTCCATAATGAGTTGGCTAGAAAAGACTGGTACCCAGGCTACAGTGACTGGTATTGGGAAAGACAAAATGGAGTAAGCAACTGCAAGTACTTTGTTTCTGTTTTTGTTGTTGATATTGTCCATTGTCTCCTTTTGGGTTGGTGGGACAAATGATATGAGGAAATGTAAGACAGCCTACAATCCCTGTAATTTTATGCATTACCAGAACTTTTCAGACATGAGTTGTATGCATTTCCTGAGTGGGCTCCTGAGTGGTGCAGTGGTCTAAGGAACTGCATCTCAGTACTATGAGGCTTAACTACAGACACTCTGGTTTGATTCCAGGCTGTATCACAACTGGCAGTGAGTTCCATATGGAATTGTTTGGGTTTGGCTGGTGTAGGCCTTCATTGTAAATAAGAATTGGTCCATAACTGACTTGCCTAGTTAAATAAAGGTTCAGTAAATGTAATTGCAGAAGAGCCATGCATAACAATGTGGGGATTTAACATGCAAGTCTGCTATTAAATGCATTTTATGTTTTAAAAAAAAAATACTGTATGATATGATTAAATCAAACATATCAATGAAGCCATTTGAAAAAATGTTCACAGCTGACACAGGGCAGGGGGATTGATACAAAGCTTGTTTGACAGCCATATACATGTGTTAATGCCTTCAAACTTATGTTTTTTTGCTGATTTTTATAGCAAAAGTCATATTATGACAAGAAGTCAGAAGGACCGGTTTGTCTAAAGTAATTGTACTGGTTCAAGCTACGGGACAGATCATGTAATGACGTAATCTGGTGTAAGTGGAGCAACATTTTGAGTTAGTCACCTACCTGCAAATTCAGCGCGATACCAGCTAATAGCTAGCTAACCTTAGCTAGTTATCCAGCCAATTAAAGCAATGCCTTGATGACAGCATTTAGCTAGCTAACAACAGAGACCTAGCTGCTAGTTTATCTAGGAATAGTTGCTCATTGCAAACGTGAATGTCTGACATGTGGTGCACGTAGCACGTATTTGTACATTTATACGACTTGCATAAATTGATGCTTCACCTCTGGGCGAGCAAATCCCCGAAACACAGTCGGCCACGAATGGAACCAGGGAGCTCGCGTGAAAGTCCATTCGGTTCCGGGGGTCCCGATCCGTCGGACATACGCGAGGAGACCCCCGGCGAAGAGGCTGAGGATGGGGACAACAGCATCCTGAGAGAAGGGGGAGGGAACGAAAACACTCTGGACAACATGAAAACAGAATGTGAGGATGATGATGACACTGGGAAAAATGTTGATGCTGCTAATGAAGAAGGCAAATATGAAGAGGAATTGGACCCTAGAATTCAGGCAAGTTTAGAATTTTATTAAACGTGTCTGTAGTACAGCAGCCTGAACAGTATCTGACTTCTTTCATGTTTCTCATTGCAAACCCATGCTCCATACTGCTCATATTCCGCTGTCAATATAGCGACATTAGCTGTAAATAACCATAGACAAAACTAAATGTCAGTATGGCAGACTCTTGCATCATTTAGCTTAAATGCAATTTAAATCCCACATCTGCATTGCAAATGGCTTCCACAATTTCACAGGGATTTATTTAATACTTATTGTAATGAAGTTTATGGCCAGGCCAAACCCAATATGAAACATTCTCTCTTATTGTGATGAAGGCCAGTCCCAATACTAAATATTTACCCTTTTTTTCCTTCTCTCTCTCTCTCTCTCTCTCTCTCTCTCTCTCTCTCTCTCTCAGGAGGAGCTAGAGCACCTCAATCAGGCCAGTGATGAAATCAACAAACTGGAACTGAAACTGGATGTGAGTGAGCTTTATGTCAGCTAGCCTCATAACCCAGAATCAAATCTAACATGTCTGGGGAGTCTAGGTCTATTTGTCCCAGAACAGATTATCAGCCACACAACCCAACACGGCACGGTGTCTATATGACTGATAGTCAGTTTATAAAACATTAAAAACACCTGCTCTTTCCATGACCGACTGACCAGGTGACTCCAGCTGAAAGCTATGATCCCTTATTGATGTTATCGACACTTCAATCTGTGTAGATAAAGGGAAGGAGAAAGGTTAAAGAAGGATATTTAAGCCTTGAGATAAGAGACATGGGTTGTGTTTTGTTGCCTTTCAGAAGGCCACACATACAAGAACTGCAACACTGCTGGGTTTTTCCACACTCAACAGTTTCCCATATGTGTATCAAGAATGGTCCACCACCCAAAGGACATCCAGCCAACTTGACACAACTGTGGGGAGCATTGGAGTCAACATGGGCCAGCACGCTTTCATCATGCCCCAACAGGGAAAAAGGGGAAGGTGTTCCTAATGTTTGGTATACCCAGTGTATGCTAGTGCTATACTTTAGCTGTCTTTCTTGGGGCGTAGCCTACTCACTCTTTCTCTTGGTGTTGACATAGACAATGTCATGTGATTCAGGTCTCACTAAGCCGCAAGGTCCTCGTCAACACACTCTTAATTCACTGCACACAGTAATGTAAAGGTTTACCTTTTCACATGTTGTTATTGAGCAGAGGTCAGAGAAGCAGTGTGAAGGAGATGACTTACTTCCCTTGCCTCAAGGTCTATTGTGAAGACCTCTTGAGGATTGTTATTGAAGTGATATAATTTGATGGTAGCCTATCAATTACAGTACTGCGCTATGAGGTTAACTGGGGAATGTCTCTCTCCCCTTCAGGATGCTAGGTCCAGCTACAGGAGGATCCTCACTGACTCAGCCAGGAAGCTCAATGCTCAGGGCTCCCAGCTAGGGACCTGCATTGAGAAGGCCAGGCCCTACTACGAAGCCCGCAGACTAGCCAAAGAGGTTGGTGTTTGTGTGGGGTTGTGTGTCGGACTGGATGTGTGTTTTGAGTGGTGTTTGGGTGCTCATCGAAAGGTTTTTAATATTATCTCTGGTGTGGCAAAATAGCCATTTAGTTACCCAGCCTCTGTCAACCTACAGTGCCTTCGGGAAAGTATTCAGACCCCTTGACTTCAATCTACAAACAGTACCACATAATGACAAAGCAAAAACATTTTGGGGGAAAAATGGGTTGTGTTTCGGAGGACGCATGGCTTTCAACCTTCGTCTCTCACGAGCCCGTACAGGAGTTGTAGCGATGAGACAAGATAGTAACTACTAACAATTGGATAACACGAAAAGGGGGTAAAAATGTTAAAAAATAAGAAAAGTGATTACTCACCACGAACTGGAATATTTTTTTTTCCTTTAACGAGTCTGACGAGAAGGATATCCTGCTTTCTTTCACTGGAACAGGCCCAGATCCATGCCTTTTGTGTGAAGAAAAGGGGACGCAGAGCGGGGATCCTTCTGAGAATCTGGAGGCGAGCGAGTAAACTCCCAGTGCCTTCCATTCTTGCTAACGTGCAATCATTGGAAAATAAAATTGATTACCTACTATGGAGATTATCCTACCAACGGGACATTAAAAACTGTAACATCTTATGTTTCACAGAGAAGTGGCTGAACGAAAATACGGACAATGTAGAGCTAGCGGGATTTTCCATGCGCTGGCAGAACAGAGACGCTACCTCTGGTAAGATGATGAGTGGGGGTGTGTGTCTTTTTGTCAATAACAGCTGGTGCGCGATGTCTAATATTTAAAAAAGTCTCGGTATTGCTCGTCTGAGGTAGAGTACCATATGATAAGCTGCAGACCACACTATCTACAAAGAGAGTCCTCATTTGTATTTATTCGTAGCAGTCTATTTACCACCTCAAAACGATGCTGGCACTAAGACCGCACTCAACGAACTCTATAAGGCCATAAGCAAAGAAGAAAATGCTCACCCAGAAGTGGCGCTCCTAGTGGCCGGGGACTTTAATGCAGGCAAACTTAAATCAGTTTTGCCAAATTTTTACCAGCATGTCCAACCAGGGGGGGGAAAAAATCCTAGACCACTTTTACTCCACACACAGAGATGCATACAAAGCTCTCTTGTTTCTCATGGTCTGAGTGTCTTTAGGTGCCTTTTGGCAAATTCCAAGCGAGCAAACTCCCAAGTGTGTCCCCCGCCCTCCATTTGGCAAATCTGACAAATTTTATCCTCCTGATTCCTGCTTACAAGCAAAAACTAAAGCAGGAAGTAACAGTGACTCGCTCAATACAGAAATGGTCACATGACGCGGATGCTACACTACAGGACTGATTTGCACAGACTGGAATATGTTCCGGGATTCATCCAATGGCATTGAGGAGTACACCACCTCAGTCATCAGCTTCATCAATAAGTGCATCGACGACTTCGTCCACACAGTGACTGTACGTACATATCCCAACCAGAAGCCATGGAAAGCTGCTGCTTTCAAGGAGCGGGAGACTAATCCAGACACTTATAAGAAATCCCGCTATGCCCTCAGACTAACCATCAAACAAGCAAAGCATCAATACAGGATTAAGATTGAATCCTTCTTCACCGGCTTTGACGCTCGTCGGATGTGGCAGGACTTGAAAACTATTACGGACTACAAAGGGAAACCCAGACTCGAGCTGCCGAGTGACGTGAGCCTACCAGACGAACTAAATGCCTTTTATGCTCGCTTCGAGGCAAGCAACACTGAAGCATGCATGAGAGCACCAGCTGTTCTGGATGACTGTGTGATAACGCTCTCGGTCGCCGATGTGAACAAAACCTTTGAACAGGTCAACATTCACAAAGCCGCTGGGCCAGATGGATTACCAGGACGTGTACTCAAAGCATGCACGGACCAACTGTCAAGTGTCTTCACTGTGTACTTAGTGTGTTTCACGGGAAAGTCTAAACTTGTTGTATTCGGCGCATGTGGCAAATAAAGTTAGATTTGCAGAAATGTTTGCTAATTTATTACAAATAAACTGAAATATTACATTTACATAAATATTCAGACGTTTTACGCAGTACTTTGAAGCACCTTTGGCAGCGGTTACAGCCTCGAGTCTTCTTGGGTATGACGCTACAAGCTTGGCACACCTGTATTTGGGGAGTTTCTCCCACTCTTCCCTGCAGCCCCTCAAGCTCTGTCAGGTTGGATGGGGAGCGTTGCTGCACAGATATTTCTAGGTCTCCAGCGATGTTCGATCAGGTCCTGAGCGCTCTGGAGCAGGTTTTCATCAAGGATCTCTCTGTACTTTGCTCCTTTCATCTTGCCCTCAATACTGACTAGAGCTCCTAGCCCCTGCCGCTGAAAAACATCCCCACAGCATGACGCTAACACCACCATGCTTCACCGTAGGGAGGGTGCCAGATTCCCTCCAGATGTGACGCTTGGTATTCAGGCCAAAGAGTTCAATCTTGGTTTCATCAGACCAGAGAATCTTGTTTCTCATGGTCTGAGAGTCTTTAGGTGCCTTTTGGCAAATTCCAAGCGAGCAAACTCCCAAGTGTGCCTTTTACTGTGGAGTGGTTGCCGTCTGGCCACTCTACCATAAAGACCTAATTGGTGGAGTGCCGCAGAGATGGGAGAACCCTCCAAAAGGACAACCATCTCCAGAGGAACTCTGGAGCTCTGTCAGAGCGACCATCATATTCTTGGTCACCTCCCTGACCAAGGCTCTTCTCCCCCGATTGCTCAGTTTGGATGGGCGGCCAGCTCTAGGAAGAGTCTTTGTGGTTCCAAACTTCTTCCATTTAAGAATGATGGAGGCCACTGTGTTCTTGGGGACCTTCAATGCTGCAGACATTTTTTGGTACCCTTCCCCACATCTGTACTTCGCCAAAATCCTGTCTTGGAGCTTGACGGACAATTCCTTCAACCTTATGGCTTGGTTTTCGCTCTGACGTGCACTGTCAACTGAGGGACCTTATATTGACAGGTGTGTACCTTTCCAAAATCATGTCCAATCAATTGAATTAACCACAGGTGAACTCCAATCAAGTTGTAGAAACATCCCAAGGATGATCAATAGAAGCAGAATGCACATGAGCTCAATTTCAAGTCTCATATCAAAGGGTTTGAATACTTATGTAAATATGGTATTTCCGATTTTAATAAATTTTCAAAAAACTGTTTTCGCTTTGTCATGATGGGATATTTTGTGTGTGTGTATATTACTATTTTTAAAGGTATTTAATCCATTTTAGAATAAGTGTGTAACATAACAAAATGTCAAAGGGTTTGAATACGATCCGAAGGTACTGTGTATATATATATATTTTTTTTTTAATTTTATTTCACCTTTATTTAACCAGGTAGGCTAGTTGAGAACAAGTTCTCATTTGCAACTGCGACCTGGCCAATATAAAGCATAGTAGTGTGAACAGACAACAGAGTTACACATGGAGTAAACAATTAACAAGTCAATAACACAGTAGGAAAAAAAATGGGAGTCTATATACATTTTGTGCAAAAGGCATGAGGAGGTAGGCAAATAATTACAATTTTGCAGATTAACACTGGAGTGATAAATGATCAGATGGTCATGTACAGGTAGAGATATTGGTGTGCAAAAGAGCAGAAAAGAAAAACAGTATGGGGATGAGGTAGGTAAAAATGGGTGGGCTATTTACCGATAGACTATGTACAGCTGCAGCGATCGGTTAGCTGCTCAGATAGCAGATGTTTGAAGTTGGTGAGGGAGATAAAAGTCTCCAAATGCAGCGATTTTTGCAATTCGTTCCAGTCACAGGCAGCAGAGAACTGGAACGAAAGGCGGCCAAATGAGGTGTTGGCTTTAGGGATGATCAGTGAGATACACCTGCTGGAGCGCGTGCTACGGATGGGTGTTGCCATCATGACCAGTGAACTGAGATAAGGCGGAGCTTTACCTAGCATGGACTTGTAGATGACCTGGAGCCAGTGGGTCTGGCGACGAATATGTAGCGAGGGCCAACCGACTAGAGCATACATGTCGCAGTGGTGGGTGGTATAAGGTGCTTTAGTGACAAAGCTTTGCATAACTTAATCCACACACACGAATGTGTAAAAAAACAAAAAACATTTCATTAAGATTCTCATTTGAATTTAACCTTCCAAGTTGTTGTTATAGACGTAGTACATGAAGCCGCCTAATGAGTCATCCTTATTGATTACGTAAAACAATTTGACCTTTGGAAGGTGAACTTTTCACCCCAGTCTGAGGTCCCTTGGTGAAACGGGGCACGAGTGCCCGTCCATGTTTAATCAGCGTTGCGAAGGGTATTTCCAAACTGTAATTAGAACTAATGGAAATATTTCGTGTAACCCTCAGGGATCTAATTGAAACCAATTAAGTAAATCATGGATTGGAAATGTGATCTGGTTAGCAGCAACCAACCTCACGGCCAATATGCAGAGGAAAGGAGACTGGGATCAGCATTTCTTCTAGACATTTAGCTTTGTCTGTGTCTGTGTCTATGGCTGTCTCTATGTCTGTGTCTGTGTCTGTCTGTCTCTATGTCTATGTCTGTGTCTGTCTGTGTCTGTCTGTGTCTGTCTGTGTCTATGTCTGTCTCTATGTCTGTCTCTATGTCTATGTCTGTCTCTATGTCTGTCTCTATGTCTGTGTCTGTCTCTATGTCTGTCTCTGTGTCTGTCTCTATGTCTGTCTCTATGTCTGTCTCTGTGTCTGTCTCTGTCTGTCTCTGTGTCTGTCTCTATGTCTGTCTCTATGTCTGTGTCTATGTCTGTCTCTATGTCTATGTCTGTCTCTATGTCTGTCTCTATGTCTGTCTCCTATGTCTGTCTCTGTGTCTGTCTCTATGTCTGTCTCTATGTCTGTGTCTATGTCTGTCTCTATGTCTGTCTGTCTCTATGTCTATGTCTGTCTCTATGTCTGTCTCTATGTCTGTGTCTGTCTCTATGTCGTCTGTGTCTGTGTCTGTGTCTATGTCATCTGTGTCTGTGTCTGTGTGTGTCTGTCTCTGTCTGTGTCTATGTCTGTGTCTGTGTCTGTCTCTATGTCTGTCTCTATGTCTATGTCTGTCTCTATGTCTGTGTCTATGTCTGTGTCTGTCTCTATGTCTGTGTCTGTGTGTGTCTGTCTATGTCTGTCTGTCTCTATGTCTGTCTCTATGTCTGTGTCTATGTCTGTCTCTATGTCTGTCTCTATGTCTATGTCTGTCTCTATGTCTGTGTGTGTCTGTCTATGTCTATGTCTGTCTGTGTCTGTCTGTGTCTATGTCTGTGTCTATGTCTATGTCTGTCTCTATGTCTGTGTCTGTGTGTGTCTGTCTATGTCTGTCTCTATGTCTATGTCTGTCTCTATGTCTGTCTCTATGTCTATGTCTGTGTCTGTGTCTGTCTCTATGTCTGTGTCTGTCTCTATGTCTGTGTCTGTGTGTGTCTGTCTATGTCTGTCTGTCTCTATGTCTGTCTCTATGTCTGTCTCTATGTCTGTGTCTATGTCTGTCTCTATGTCTGTCTCTATGTCTATGTCTGTCTCTATGTCTGTGTGTGTCTGTCTATGTCTATGTCTGTCTGTGTCTGTCTGTGTCTATGTCTGTGTCTATGTCTATGTCTGTCTCTAGATCTATGTCTGTCTCTATGTCTGTGTCTGTCTGTCTATGTCTGTCTCTATGTCTGTCTCTATGTCTGTGTCTGTGTGTGTCTGTGTCCGTGTGTGTCTGTCTGTGTCTGTGCTTAAGGAAACTGGCACCGTGTGACCAATGTAAATCTACATTTGCCTTTTTGGAAATGTATTCACACCCGTTGACTTATTCCACATGTTGTTGTGTTACAGCTTCATTTTAAAATGGATTAAATTGAGATGTATTTTCACTGGCTTATACACAAACCCCATAATGTCAATGTGGAATTACAGGGCCTTCAGATTGTATTCACGCCTCTTGACTTATTCCACATTTTGTTGTGTTACAGCCTGAATTTATAATTAATATAATAGTTGTGTTATGAACGCTGAAATATCCCATAATGACAAAGAGAAAACATGTTTGTTTATTTGTTGAAATTTTGCAAAATGTGTTAAATGAAATACTTAATATACATAAGTATTCACAGCCCTGAGTCATTACTTTGTAGAAACACCTTTGGCAGTGATTACAGATATGAGTCTTTCTGGGTGAGTCTCTAAGAGCTTTCCACACCTGGATTGTGCAATATTTGTCCATTAGTCTTATAAAAATTCTTCAAACTCTGTCAAATTGGTTGTTGATCATAGCTAGAAAACCATTTGCAGGTTTTGCCATAGATTTTCAAGTAGATTATTGTCAAAACTGTAACTCGGCCACTTAGGGACATTCACTGTCTTCTTGGTAAGCAACTCCAGTGTAGATTTGGCCTTGTGTTTTAGGTTATTGTCCTGCTGAAAGGTGAATTCATCTCCCAGTGTCTGGTGGAAAGCAGACTAAACCAGGTTTTCCTCAAGGATTTTGCCTGTGCTTAGCTCATTTACGTAGATCCTGAAACTCCCCAGGGTGTAACGATTACAAGAATACCCATAACATGATGCAGCCATCACTATGCTTGAAAGTATGGAGAGTGGTACTCAGTGTTGTAATGGATTTACCCCAAACATAACGCTTTGTATTCAGGACATAAAGTTAATTTCCTTCCCACGTATTTTGCATTATTACTTTAGTTTCTTGTTGCAAACAGGATGAATGTTTTGGAATATTTATATTCTGTACAGGCTTCCTTCTTTTCACTCTGTCAGTTAGGTTAGTATTGTGGAGTAACTACAATGTTGTTGATCCATCTGTGGTTTTCTCCTATCACAGCCATTTAAACTCTGACTGTTTTAAGTCACCCTTGTCCTCATGTTGAAATCCCTGAGCGGTTTCCTTCCTCTCCAGCAACTGAGTTAGGAAGGACGCCTGTATCTTTGTAGTGACTTGTTGTATTGATACACCATCCAAAGTGTAATTAATAACTTCACCACGCTCAAAGGGAAATTCAGCGTCTGCTTTTTTATTTAATCTACCAATAGGTGCCCTTCTTTGCGAGGCATTGAAAAAAAAACTCCCTGGTCTTTGTGGTTGAATGTGTTTTTTGAAATTCACTTCTCGACTGAGGGACCTTACAATTATCTGTATGTGCGGGGTACAGAGTTGAAGTACTCATTCAAAAATCATGTTAACCGCTATTGTACACAGGGTGAGTCCATGCAAACTTATGTGACTTGTTCAGCACATTTTTCATCCTCCAACCTATTTCTGTTTGCCATAACAAAGGGGTTGAATACTTCCTAACTCAAGACATTGCAGCTTTTAAATTTTCAATCCATTTTGAATTCAGGCTGTAACACAACAAAATGTGGAATAAGAATAAGTCAAGGGAGTGCGACTACTTTCTGAAGGCCCTGTAGAGGAGAAAAGTAGAAATAATCTGGGCGGTATAATTTCCCAGGCATTTAGATGTTAACTACGTAGACGTCTATTCAGGAGACAAGACAACCAAGCACTTTTTTGTTGTTGTGTGATTTAAAGAATGTTTTATTTATTTATTATTCTGTCCTCAAAACAGTTGCTTGGTTCGACCTGGCCCACGTCTGACTGCTATTGAGCGAGACAGACAGTCAAGGGAACCGTGTCACAAAAATTATTAGAACTGGTGTTCAAGAGTGAAGCAGTCATCAATCTTTGCCTGACGACCCTAAACTTTGGGCAACCTTGTGCGTCTATCTGGCCCCGCCCCCTCCTGCTGATGCGGCCTCTCTCCGGCCCCGCCCCCTCCTGGGATTCTGAGGCACATTGTGCGTGTTCCAAATGGCACCCTATTCCCTTTATAGTGCACTACTTTTTACCAGGGCCTATAAGGGTAGTAGTGCACTATATATAGGGAATAGTGTGCCACTTGGGACCTACACCTCGTCTCGAAGTGCCCCTCTCCTTCTCCCTAAACCAACATGGACAAATCTTCCCCCTCTCTGGCTTTGACATAATTTACCAACTAGCATGACTAGAATACGATGAGGATCAGCTATTTTCATGGTTCACTTCTCTATGATTTGTAGCTGTTGCTGCCGTCTTCTTGTTTTATAGCTGGTGATGGGGAGACTTCCTGTTTTATAGCTGGTGATGGGGAGACTTCCTGTTTTATAGCTGGTGATGGGGAGACTTCTTGTTTTATAGCTGGTGATGGGGAGACTTCCTGTTTTATAGCTGGTGATGGGGAGAGATAGCTGGTGATGGGGAGACTTCCTGTTTTATAGCTGGTGATGGGGAGACTTCCTGTTTTATAGCTGGTGATGGGGAGACTTCCTGTTTTATAGCTGGTGATGGGGAGACTTCTTGTTTTATAGCTGGTGATGGGGAGACTTCCTGTTTTATAGCTGGTGATGGGGAGACTTCCTGTTTTATAGCTGGTGATGGGGAGACTTCCTGTTTTATAGCTGGTGATGGGGAGACTTCCTGTTTTATAGCTGGTGATGGGGAGACTTCCTGTTTTATAGCTGGTGATGGGGAGACTTCCTGTTTTATAGCTGGTGATGGGGAGACTTCCTGTTTTATAGCTGGTGATGGGGAGACTTCTTGTTTTATAGCTGGTGATGGGGAGACTTCTGTTTTATAGCTGGTGATGGGGAGACTTCCTGTTTTATAGCTGGTGATGGGGAGACTTCCTGTTTTATAGCTGGTGATGGGGAGACTTCCTGTTTTATAGCTGGTGATGGGGAGACTTCCTGTTTTATAGCTGGTGATGGGGAGACTTCCTGTTTTATAGCTGGTGATGGGGAGACTTCCTGTTTTATAGCTGGTGATGGGGAGACTTCCTGTTTTATAGCTGGTGATGGGGAGACTTCCTGTTTTATAGCTGGTGATGGGGAGACTTCCTGTTTTATAGCTGGTGATGGGGAGACTTCCTGTTTTATAGCTGGTGATGGGGAGACTTCCTGTTTTATAGCTGGTGATGGGGAGACTTCCTGTTTTATAGCTGGTGATGGGGAGACTTCCTGTTTTATAGCTGGTGGGGAGACTTCCTGTTTTATAGGGTGAGAGACTTCTTTTTATAGCTGGTGATGGGGAGACTTCCTTTTTATAGCTGGTGATGGGGAGACTTCCTGTTTTATAGCTGGTGATGGGGAGACTTCCTGTTTTATAGCTGGTGATGGGGAGACTTCCTGTTTTATAGCTGGTGATGGGGAGACTTCCTGTTTTATAGCTGGTGATGGGGAGACTTCCTGTTTTATAGCTGGTGATGGGGAGACTTCCTGTTTTATAGCTGGTGATGGGGAGACTTCCTGTTTTATAGCTGGCGATGGGGAGACTTCCTGTTTTATAGCTGGTGATGGGGAGACCTGTTTTATAGCTGGTGATGGGGAGACTTCCTGTTTTATAGCTGGTGATGGGGAGACTTCCTGTTTTATAGCTGGTGATGGGGAGACTTCCTGTTTTATAGCTGGTGATGGGGAGACTTCCTGTTTTATAGCTGGTGATGGGGAGACTTCCTGTTTTATAGCTGGTGATGGGGAGACTTCCTGTTTTATAGCTGGTGATGGGGAGACTTCCTGTTTTATAGCTGGTGATGGGGAGACTTCCTGTTTTATAGCTGGTGATGGGGAGACTTCCTGTTTTATAGCTGGTGATGGGGAGACTTCCTGTTTTATAGCTGGTGATGGGGAGACTTCCTGTTTTATAGCTGGTGATGGGGAGACTTCCTGTTTTATAGCTGGTGATGGGGAGACTTCCTGTTTTATAGCTGGTGATGGGGAGACTTCCTGTTTTATAGCTGGTGATGGGGAGACTTCCTGTTTTATAGCTGGTGATGGGGAGACTTCCTGTTTTATAGCTGGTGATGGGGGGAGACTTCCTGTTTTATAGCTGGTGATGGTGATACTTCCTGTTTTATAGCTGGTGATGGGGAGACTTCTTGTTTTATAGCTGGTGATTGGGAGACTTCCTGTTTTATAGCTGGTGATGGGGAGACTTCCTGTTTTCCTGGCACCACCAACATCATTCTCCTGATTTTAGAGGCTAATCCTAACTTCCATTTAAATCAGATTTTCGTTTAGTCATGGATTGATGTCAATGGGAATTACATTTGAACTTTACTGTAAGTAAGGATTCACCCCTTTAGTAATTGGTTTGTCGTCTGGTTGGTTGTGGTGTGTCTGTTACTGAACTATGATTGGTTGTGGTGTCTCTCTTACTATGATTCATTGTAGTGTCCTCAGCTGAACTATGATTGGTTGTTGTTTTCATAGGCCCAGCAGGAGACGCAGAAGGCAGCGTTGAGGTACGAGAGAGCCGTCTCCATGCATACGGCTGCCAGAGAGATGGTGTACGTGGCAGAGCAGGGGCTCCTGGCAGACAGGAACACTCTGGACCCCACCTGGCAGGAGATGCTCAACCACGCCACCTCCAAGGTACAGAGAGAGCGAGAGAGAGGAGGGGGTCCTCCAAGGCACAGGGAGGGAGGAGGGGGACTTCAAGGCACAGGGAGAGAGGAGGGGGACCTCCAAGGCACAGGGAGAGAGGGGGGACCTCCAAGGCACAGGGAGAGAGGGGGGACCTCCAAGGCACAGGGAGGGAGGGGGGACCTCCAAGGCACAGGGAGAGAGGGAGGGGGACCTCCAAGGCACAGGGAGAGGACAGGTCGTAGCTGTGGCAGACCAGGAGTGCTAATCTCCGAAGTGCTTTGTGAATACAGGACCAGGACTATTCAACTCTGGTTCTGGTTGGCCGAAACAACACTTCTGGTTTCATTTTCTCCTTCTACTCAGCGACTGATTCAGACGTGGTATGGCAGGTGAGGGGTTAACTACCAGGTAGAAAGAAAAACCCATTAGTACTTCAACCCAAAGTCCAGGAGTTGGTTTGTACTAGACAGTGAAAACTTGTGGCTAATAGTGCTGAGAGATTAGTGAGAGATTAGTGAGAGATTAGTGCTTTTTGAGGTCCGTTTGTTTGATTATTATTTTTAAATATCAAGGTTTTCAATTTCAGTTTCGACAAAAAAAAAAAAATTCAACAAATGTATTATGAAAAATTGACATTAAAATGATTGGATTTTTAAAAAAAATGGAAATTCCAAAGGCCAAAATAGTGGACATTCAATTGCCAAAATGTTGAAAATATTCCCTTGTCTCTGTCAGGTTCACGTGGGGTAGACCTTATTATTTTTAATGTCATACTCGACTCTGCTCAGCCAGCCAGCCAGACAGTGTTATCTCTGAGTTCCACATACTGTACTGTCTTTAGTCATCTTATTTAGCTAGCCTGTCTAACGATGCTGCAGAGCTGTCTGACCAAATCATTTTACTACTTCTTCAAAGTAGATGAGGTATTCTTTCACGAACTGTCTCTATCCCTCTCTCTCATCTTTGTGTTGTTTACAGTCCTCTCTCTCATCTTTGTGTTGTTTACAGTCCTCTCTCTCATCTTTGTGTTGTTGTTTACAGTCCTCTCTCTCTCATCTTTGTGTTGTTGTTTACAGTCCTCTCTCTCTCATCTTTGTGTTGTTGTTTACAGTCCTCTCTCTCTCATCTTTGTGTTGTTGTTTACAGTCTTTGTGTTGTTGTTTACAGTCCTCTCTCTCTCTCATCTTTGTGTTGTTGTTTACAGTCCTCTCTCTCTCTCATCTTTGTGTTGTTGTTTACAGTCCTCTCTCTCTCTCTCATCTTTGTGTTGTTGTTTACAGTCCTCTCTCTCTCATCTTTGTGTTGTTGTTTACAGTCCTCTCTCTCTCTCTCATCTTTGTGTTGTTGTTTACAGTCCTCTCTCTCTCTCTCATCTTTGTTGTTGTTTACAGTCCTCTCTCTCTCATCTTTGTGTTGTTGTTTACAGTCCTCTCTCTCTCATCTTTTTGTGTTGTTGTTTACAGTCCTCTCTCTCTCATCTTTGTGTTGTTGTTTACAGTCCTCTCTCTCTCTCATCTTTGTGTTGTTGTTTACAGTCCTCTCTCTCTCTCTCATCTTTGTGTTGTTGTTTACAGTCCTCTCTCTCTCTCTCATCTTTGTGTTGTTGTTTACAGTCCTCTCTCTCTCTCATCTTTGTGTTGTTGTTTACAGTCCTCTCTCGTACATTAAGGTAGCAGGCGTTAAAAGTGTATCCATCTCTGTCCGAGACGGATATAACAGGCGCAATGGATTATGGTCATGTAGTTAATTACCACGTTTGTTTATTTTGTTGCTGAACTAGGTTGAATATTTGCCTAACTCCCTTCAGCGTACCACATAGTTCTTGACTTCTCTCTAGAGAAACAGCGCGTCGGGCTGAAAAACCCCAGAACTAAATGGAATTCAAATAATTTAACCGACATCGGTCAACCGAGGACAGGTCTATGGCAGACCGTTTAAGAAGCCCGAGGACAGGTCTATGGTAGACCGTTTAAGAAGCCCGAGGACAGGTCTATGGTAGACCGAGGACAACAGGTCTATGGTAGACCGTTTAAGAAGACCGAGGACAGGTCTATGGTAGACCGTTTAAGACAACAGGTCTATGGTAGACCGTTTAAGAAGACCGAGGACAGGTCTATGGTAGACCGAGGACAGGTCTATGGCAGACCGTTAAGAAGACCGAGGACAGGTCTATGGCAGACCGTTTAAGAAGACCGAGGACAGGTCTATGGTAGACCGAGGACAGGTCTATGGCAGACCGTTTAAGAAGACCGAGGACAGGTCTATGGCAGACCGTTAAGAAGACCGAGGACAGGTCTATGGCAGACCGTTAAGAAGACCAAGGACAGGTCTATGGCAGACCGTTAAGAAGACCGAGGACAGGTCTATGGCAGACCGTTAAGAAGACCGAGGACAGGTCTATGGTAGACCGAGGACAGGTCTATGGCAGACCATTTAAGAAGACCGAGGACAGGTCTATGGTAGACCGTTAAGAAGACAGAGGACAGGTCTATAGAGACCGTTTAAGAAGACCGAGGACAGGTCTATGGTAGACCGATAAGAAGACCGAGGACAGGTCTATGGCAGACCGTTTAAGAAGACTGAGGACAGTTCTATGGCAGACCGAGGACAGGTCTATGGCAGACCGATAAGAAGACCGAGGACAGGTCTATGGCAGACCGAGGACAGGTCTATGGCAGACCGATAAGAAGACCGAGGAAGGTCTAAAAATGGCAGACCCAGTCACCCAGGTTATAGACCGATAAGAAGACCCGAGGACAGGACTATGGCAGACCGATAAGAAGACCCCCCAGGACAGGTTTATTAACTATGGTAGACCGTTAAGAAGACCCTGAGGACAGGTCTATGGTAGACATTCTTAGAGGACAGGTTTCTAAGCAGACCGATAAGAAGACGAGGACAGGTCTATGGTAGATTTCCGTTAAGAAGACCGAGGACAGGTCTATGGCAGACCGAGGACAGGTCTATGGCAGACCGTTGATCATCATCTCTGTACTAGATAATCACTAGCTTACTAAAGCTTATCTATGGTAGACGGTGAATGATGGTGGGGAAAGGAAGGAAAGGGTGTGGGGAAAGGAAAGGGTGTGAGAACTATCAATCTCTTCATCCTACAAGTAGTGTAGTTGAATCAGGTCCCGTGTGAAACGTTAAGCCTCTTCGTCGGAGTGGATGTTTTAAGGGTGTCTGTTTACTATGTCTCCCAGCATGGTGCAGGTGGTCCAGTACTCTTTGTAAAGATCAAGGTCGGACGTCCTCGTTCTCATGTAATGGAGTGCCGCTATTCTGTTCTGCTATGGAAGTGATTTTCAGGGCACTTAACGTGTGTGTATGTGTATATATATATATATATATATTCTGTGTGTGTGTATATGCAGCGTGTGAGATTGAAGAGAGGGACTCTCTTTTTTTGTAGTTTTTTAATTTAATTTTTAATTTGACCCCTTTTTCTCCCCAATTTCATGGTATCCAATTGTTTTTAGTAGCTACTATCTGTCTCATCGCTACAACTCCCGTACGGGCTCGGGAGAGACGAAGGTTGAAAGTCATGCGTCCTCCGATACACAACCCAACCAATGGATGGCTTCTTAACAGCGCCATCCAACCCAGAAGCCAGCCGCACCAATGTGTCGGAGGAAACACCGTGCACCTGGCCACCTTGGTTAGCGCGCACTGAGCCCGGCCCGCAACAGGAGTCGCTGGTGCATGATGAGACAAGGACATTCCTACCGGCCAAGCCCTCCCTAACCCGGACGACGCTAGGCCAATTGTGCGTCGCCCCACGGACCTCCCGGTCGCGGCCGGTTACGACAGAGCCTGGGCGCGAACCCAGAGTCTCTGATGGCACAGCTGGCGCTGCAGTACAGCGCCCTTAACCACTGCGCCACCCGGGAGGCCGAAGAGAGGGACTCTCACCCAGGTGTGAGGGACGGTATGAGGTGAAATAACTGTTGTTTCTTTTCTCCTTGTAAAAGTGCCAGTGTGTTGATGCTGATGATTGATGGGGAAAGAGACACCTAGAGAGAGTGACGGTGTGTTGATGCTGATGATTGATGGGGACAGAGACACCTAGACGGCGGGTTGATGCTGATGATTGATGGGAACAGAGACACCTAGAGAGAGTGACGGTGTGTTGATGATTGATGGGGACAGAGACACCTAGACGGCGGGTTGATGCTGATGATTGATGGGAACAGAGACACCTAGAGAGAGTGACGGTGTGTTGATGATTGATGGGGACAGAGACACCTAGAGAGAGTGACGGTGTGTTGATGATTGATGGGGACAGAGACACCTAGACGACGGGTTGATGCTGATGATTGATGGGGACAGAGACACCTGACGACGGGTTGATGCTGATGATTGATGGGGACAGAGACACCTAGACGACGGGTTGATGCTGATGATTGATGGGGACAGAGACACCTAGACGACGGGTTGATGCTGATGATTGATGGGAACAGAGACACCTGATGATGCTGGTGATTGATGGGAACAGAGACACCTAGACGACGGGTTGATGCTGATGATTGATGGGGACAGAGACACCTAGACGGTTGATGCTGATGATTGATGGGGACAGAGACACCTAGAGACATGCTGATGATTGATGGGGAAAGAGAGACACCTAGACGACGGGTTGATGCTGATGATTGATGGGAACAGAGACACCTAGACGACGGGTTGATGCTGATGATTGATGGGAACAGAGACACCTAGACGACGGGTTGATGCTGATGATTGATGGGAACAGAGACACCTAGACGACGGGTTGATGCTGATGATTGATGGGAACAGAGACACCTAGACGACGGGTTGATGCTGATGATTGATGGGAACAGAGACACCTAGACGACGGGTTGATGCTGATGATTGATGGGAACAGAGACACCTAGACGACGGGTTGATGCTGATGATTGATGGGGACAGAGACACCTAGACGACGGGTTGATGCTGATGATTGATGGGGAAAGAGACACCTAGAGAGAGTGACGGCAGGTTGATGTCCAAAGGCATGACCGACGGCTGCTGATGGTGTGTGTGTGTGTGTGTGTGTGTGTGTGTGTGTGTGTGTGTGTGTCTTCCCCAGGTGAACGAGGCAGAGGAGGAGCGGCTGCGGAGTGAGAGGGAGCACCAGCGGGTCACTCAGCTGTGCCAGGAGGCAGAACAACGTGTCCAGACCCTCCAGAAATCCCTCAAGAGGTTCATCATCAAGTCCAAACCTTATTTCGAGCTCAAGGCTCAGTTCAACCACCTACTAGAGGTGAGTAGCCTCGTCTCAGACAGAATGACCCATAGGGCAGAAGCTTATCTCTCTAAATGAGTTCACGATCGTACTCGCTGTAGGATAGTCAGTACATTCTATCTGTATCAATCTGCCAGTGTGATGTTACAGCAACACTTCAACTGCTTGTGTTGAGTCCACAACTGCTTGAGTCCACTATAAAGCTGCGGTGTCCCTCATGGTTTGGTGCTACGACCATTCTCTTTCTGATCGGCCATGTTTTAAGCAACACGTGACCCACTAGTGTGAGAAGCTCCCGTTTTTAATTTCAACGAAACCAGTGCATGAAGCAGACCGGCTCCGCGAGAGGCTCGCGCTGCTCAGCATTAAAAATAACACTGTTCTATTTTCAAGATTTCGACAAGCGGGCTCATCCCAAGAACACTTACTTTAAAAGAAAAAAACAGTGAAACATTTTTGGGGTACAAATCCTGTTTACTTCAACTTCCTTTTTTTTTTACAGGAGCACAAGGCAAAGGTGGTGCAGCTGGAAGAACGCGTTGCAAGGGTAAAAATGCGCTACTCCGTCGCCCTGCGCAACCTGGAGCAAATCAGCGAGCAGATCCATGCCCAGAGGGGGCGTGTCCGAGCCACCAGGGCCCGCCCCGTAGCCTGCGGTGGGCGGAGCTCCCCAGTGGGGGCGGAGGCTGAGGTCAAAGCTGCTGTCGGGGTTCAGGTTGGAGGAGCATGTGGCGGAGGAGGAGGGTTGGAGGAGAAGGACTGGGCTGATGGAGAGAAGACCAGGCAGTGGGTGGAGAGACACAGAGAGCAGGGCTGGGGTCACAGGGAGAGGGGGGAGGCAGGGTCAGACTCCATGTCTGTCATCAGCCTCCAGACCATCGCCTCGGACCTGGAGAAGTGCGACTCGGTGGGGCACCTGGGGGACCTGAGTGACGTTAGCAGCCTGATGGGAGAGGACTGGGAGAGGCACCGGTCCCTGATGGCTGAGAACAGAGATAGGAACCCAAGGGCAGAGGAGAGAGTTGTGAGGGAGGTGGACATCCCTGCTCCAAGGCAGGATAGATTGGAGGTGGTGAGGGGGGTGAGAGGGAGACAGGAGAGCTTTGTCAAGCAGCACCACAGAAGTGTGAGTTTGTGATACCAGAATAGAAGGCACTGTGTGATGAATGATCAGATAAAGGAATGAAATCAAGAGAGAACAAAGAATACAGACGGCGATTGTGGAAGTTCTGTTTGAGAGATTGAAATGTAGAACACTGACAATGAGTCCCAAATAGAACCCTATTCCCTACATGGTGCACTACTTTTGACCAGGGCCTATAGGGAATAGGTTGCAATTTGGCACACATCCCTGCATCATTGTGACACTGCAGAGGGGAGTACCAGGGAAGTGGAGGGTGGCTGGTACATCATGCACACAGAGAGAGAAGAAGAAGAAGTGTCAGGCGATTCACTAGGTCCTTGTGGGACTTGTAGTTCCTACACTCTAATCTGTCTATTGTTCAACACCAGTAAGATATCAGTGACCTGAGGTAAAGCTAGTCTTAACACAGTACTGTGTGTAAATACAGAGACATAATAGATAACATACTCATAACTTTACTTACAGTTTCACATACAGCTGAATGTTTTAAGCAACAAAGTTTATTTTATCAATGCTATTTCGATTTTGACATTAGTCCCTTTAAAAAGCTCTGTGCTTTTTTTTCCCAAATTGATTGAATTACCACAGAATTCGGTTTCCGCTCGTCCTTGGAATGAACCACAGGTGTTGATACAAGCAATACTGCTCTCTCTCTCTCCCTCTTGAGTAAAAATAGATTTTAAAACATATTAATTTAGTTATTAGACCTGTTTTGTGTTTTTACCCCAGTAGAATGTTCTGGAAATGTTCCCAGCACCTCGAGGGCCAACAACTCCCTCAGACACCAGACTGTAGAGAATGTCTCTGTCACTCACATTGACCCTTCTCTGACCTTTCACCATCCCTGCTTTCTGTCGGGAAGGAAAAAATGTGTCTGCTATCCTGATCTGACACAACAATGTGTGTCCAAAATGGGACCCTATTCCATATGTAGTGCACTACTTTTGACAAGAGCACATTTTGGGTTCTGGTCAAAAATAGGGCACTATATAGGGACTAGGGTGACATTTAGGACTCATCCAAGATGTTACACTGCATGGTGGGAAATGGTTCTAATGAACTCATTTTTATTATTGCGTGAACCATAAAGAACTCTTCTTTTTTTTTTTGAGGAACATCAAAAATAAGATTTTTCATTTTACTCAAATGTATTTTAAGTGCCTTTGACCCTTCTCATTTTTTTTTTTTTTTTTTTTTTTTTTTTTTTTTTTACATATTCTGAGAGTGTAATGCCCCTTTAATGTCTTTGATGACATTTTTTGTAATCAGGGAATCCCAATTCTAACCATTAATTATTTAATTTCTTAACTGTCTTCCTTTTTAATAGTGAGACCATTTTTTGTGAAGTTTTCATTGTTTTAGATTTAAATACTTTAACAGTGTTTTACCATAGTTAACATAGTTGACAAATGTACCTGCATTTCACCTACTCTTAACGCCACTAAATTGTGTTGTAGTGCAACACCTGGGTGTAGTAGATGGCTACGTTGTTTTTGTATCGGGGTTTTCACTTCCTGGGGTTATTTTTGAACCAGTTTCTTCTCTTGTTCATTTTGTACCTGTTGACGGGTACCTTACCTTGATTTTATTGATCTCACCAGACACGGACACTAAATCACTACACTAGAAGACACAGAGAAGGAAGGAGGGAGGGAGGGAGTTAGAGAGAGAGGGAGGGAGGTAGGGAGGTAGAGAGAGAGAGAGAGGGAGGGAGGTAGAGAGAGAGAGAGAGAGGGAGGGAGGTAGAGAGAGAGAGAGAGAGGGAGGGAGGGAGGGAGGTAGAGAGAGGGAGGTAGAGAGAGAGAGAGAGAGGGAGGGAGGGAGGTAGAGAGAGGAGAGGGGAGGGAGGAGAGGAGAGAGGGAGGGAGGGAGGTAGAGAGGGAGAGAGGGGAGGGAGGGAGGTAGAGAGAGAGAGGGAGGGAGGGAGGGAGGGAGGTAGAGAGAGAGAGGGAGGGAGGGAGGTAGAGAGAGAGAGGGAGGGAGGGAGGGTGGTAGAGAGAGAGAGGGAGGGAGGTAGAGAGGGATGGGAGGTAGAGAGAGAGGGAGGTAGAGAGAGGGAGGGAGGGAGGAAGGAAGATGGTATTTACTGTTAATGTACTTTTTGTTCTGTTTTGTTCATGTTAAACCAGTGCCATTGATTTGAATATTTTGACTGTTTTAAAGTGGATTTGCACATGATTACTTGTGGAGTTTTGTTTTTCCCTTTTTACACTTCTTACCCATTCGCCATCCGTCGATCACCCTCGTTACCTGGCTGTTCCCTCCTCTTAACCTGGTCAATATCACATCCGTCGATCACCCTCGTTACCTGGCTGTTCCCTCCTCTTAACCTGGTCAATATCACATCCGTCGATCACCCTCGTTACCTGGCTGTTCCCTCCTCTTAACCGGGTCAATATCACATCCGTCGATCACCCTCGTTACCTGGCTGTTCCCTCCTCTTAACCTGGTCAATATCACATCCGTGGATCACCCTCGTTACCTGGCTGTTCCCTCCTCTTAACCTGGTCAATATCACATCCGTCGATCACCCTCGTTACCTGGCTGTTCCCTCTTAACCTGGTCAATATCACATCCGTCGATCACCCTCGTTACCTGGCTGTTCCCTCCTCTTAACCGGGTCAATATCACATCCGTCGATCACCCTCGTTACCTGGCTGTTCCCTCCTCTTAACCTGGTCAATATCACATCCGTCGATCACCCTCGTTACCTGGCTGTTCCCTCCTCTTAACCTGGTCAATATCACATCCGTCGATCACCCTCGTTACCTGGCTGTTCCCTCCTCTTAACCTGGTCAATATCACATCCGTCGATCACCCTCGTTACCTGGCTGTTCCCTCCTCTTAACCTGGTCAATATCACATCCGTCGATCACCCTCGTTACCTGGCTGTTCCCTCCTCTTAACCTGGTCAATATCACATCCGTCGATCACCCTCGTTACCTGGCTGTTCCCTCCTCTTAACCTGGTCAATATCACATCCGTCGATCACCCTCGTTACCTGGCTGTTCCCTCCTCTTAACCTGGTCAATATCACATCCGTCGATCACCCTCGTTACCTGGCTGTTCCCTCCTCTTAACCTGGTCAATATCACATCCGTCGATCACCCTCGTTACCTGGCTGGTCCCTCCTCTTAACCTGGTCAATATCACATCCGTCGATCACCCTCGTTACCTGGCTGTTCCCTCCTCTTAACCTGGTCAATATCACATCCGTCGATCACCCTCGTTACCTGGCTGTTCCCTCCTCTTAACCTGGTCAATATCCATCCGGCACCCCTGGCTGTTCCCTCCTCTTAACCTGGTCAATATCACATCCGTCGATCACCCTCGTTACCTGGCTGTTCCCTCCTCTTAACCTGGTCAATATCACATCCGTCGATCACCCTCGTTACCTGGCTGTTCCCTCCTCTTAACCTGGTCAATATCACATCCGTCGATCACCCTCGTTACCTGGCTGTTCCCTCCTCTTAACCTGGTCAATATCACATCTGTCGATCACCCTCGTTACCTGGCTGTTCCCTCCTCTTAACCGGGTCAATATCACATCCGTCGATCACCCTCGTTACCTGGCTGTTCCCTCCTCTTAACCGGGTCAATATCACATCCGTCGATCACCCTCGTTACCTGGCTGTTCCCTCCTCTTAACCGGGTCAATATCACATCCGTCGATCACCCTCGTTACCTGGCTGTTCCCTCCTCTTAACCGGGTCAATATCACATCCGTCGATCACCCTCGTTACCTGGCTGTTCCCTCCTCTTAACCGGGTCAATATCACATCCTTCGTTCACCACCGTTACCTGGCTGTTCCCTCCTCTTAACCGGGTCAATATCACATCCGTCGATCACCCTCGTTACCTGGCTGTTCCCTCCTCTTAACCGGGTCAATATCACACCCGTCGATCACCCTCGTTACCTGGCTGTTCCCTCCTCTTAACCTGGTCAATATCACATCCGTCGATCACCCTCGTTACCTGGCTGTTCCCTCCTCTTAACCTGGTCAATATCACATCCGTCGATCACCCTCGTTACCTGGCTGTTCCCTCCTCTTAACCGGGTCAATATCACATCCGTCGATCACCCTCGTTACCTGGCTGTTCCCTCCTCTTAACCGGGTCAATATCACATCCGTCGATCACCCTCGTTACCTGGCTGTTCCCTCCTCTTAACCGGGTCAATATCACATCCGTCGATCACCCTCGTTACCTGGCTGTTCCCTCCTCTTAACCGGGTCAATATCACATCCGTCGATCACCCTCGTTACCTGGCTGTTCCCTCCTCTTAACCGGGTCAATATCACATCCGTCGATCACCCTCGTTACCTGGCTGTTCCCTCCTCTTAACCGGGTCAATATCACATCCTTCGTCACCACCGTTACCTGGCTGTTCCCTCCTCTTAACCGGGTCAATATCACATCCTTCGTTCACCACCGTTACCTGGCTGTTCCCTCCTCTTAACCTGGTCAATATCACATCCGTCGATCACCCTCGTTACCTGGCTGTTCCCTCCTCTTAACCTGGTCAATAACACATTTGCTGACTTGGGATCAGTGGTCAGTTTTGTCGGTCACACCCGAATGGCACCCTATTCCCTATATAGTGCACTAGGGCCCATAGGACCCTGGTCTAAAGTAGTGCACTATGTAGGGAATAGGGTGTGTGAAGTATTAGTGGAAGATCTTCTCATTTGCCTGCTCCACTTGACACCGTGTTTTATTTGTTCATGTAAATGGGATACATCCCAAATACAGCAGTAGTATATTCCCTACGTAGTGCACTACTTATGTGCCCCCGTCAAAAGAAGTGCACTATATAGGGGAATATGATGGCATTTTAAAATGTAGTGGATGTTTTAATAATACTGATGATATGAATGTTAACTTATTAATCATGTATATGTTAATTTATGGAATGATGCTGTTGCAACTATTAAACTTTGATTTTAACACAATGTTTAATCTTTTTCATCTCTAGAAGGCTTCTGTGGAATGGGGGTTCATCTGGGTAAAGTCATCTAGCCTTCTGTGGAATGGGGGTTCATCTGGGTAAAGTCATCTAGCCTTCTGTGGAATGGGGGTTCATCTGGGTAAAGTCATCTAGCCTTCTGTGGAATGGGGGTTCATCTGGGTAAAGTAATTTAGCCTTCTGTGGAATGGGGGTTCATCTGGGTAAAGTCATCTAGCCTTCTGTGGAATGGGGGTTCATCTGGGTAAAGTCATCTAGCCTTCTGTGGAATGGGGGTTCATCTGGGTAAAGTCATTTAGCCTTCTGTGGAATGGGGGTTCATCTGGGTAAAGTCATTTAGCCTTCTGTGGAATGGGGGTTCATATGGGTAAAGTCATATAGCCTTCTGTGGAATGGGGGGGGTTCATCTGGGTAAAGTCATTTAGCCTTCTGTGGAATGGGGGTTCATCTGGGTAAAGTCATCTAGCCTTCTGTGGAATGGGGGTTCATCTGGGTAAAGTCATGCCTTCTGTGGAATGGGGGGTTCATCTGGGTAAAGTCATTTAGCCTTCTGTGGAATGGGTCATTTAGCCTTCTGTGGAATGGGGGTTCATCTGGGTAAAGTCATTTAGTCATCTGGGTAAAGTCATCTAGCCTTCTGTGGAATGGGGGTTCATATGGGTAAAGTCATTTAGCCTTCTGTGGAATGGGGGTTCATCTGGGTAAAGTCATCTAGCCTTCTGTGGAATGGGGGTTCATCTGGGTAAAGTCATATAGCCCAAAATAGAAAAGCTGATGGTCTCTCCCAAAAAGATTGCCCACATTGAAAACTTGTTTCAGTCTCGTTTTTGCATATATTATTTGTTTTGATTTAGAACGTGCATTTTGTCATGCCATTGAAATCCCAGTAAGACACATTCATTTGTAGATCCTTGTACCCATTGTCATAAGTCGTTGCCACTCTTGTATTGCATAAGAGTCTTATCAATTTTAGTTTTCCACACGCCAGTACACTTTCTGTAGAATTGTTACAACCGTCCCTGGAGGCAGAGTTACTGTAGCGTGATATTATGTGGGCCTCTATTGTGATCTGCAGTCGGAGAGAAACACAGGGTTGAAATATCACAACAGTCATGGTAACAGCATCCTGCATGCTATGTCTGTCTACTCTGTGAAACTGAATACCAATGACACATACGCAGTTCCAAATGGCACCCTATTCCCTATACAGTCGTGGCCAAAAGTTTTGAGAATTACACAAATATTAATTTTCACAAAGTCTGCTGCCTCAGTTTGTATGATGGCAATTTGTATATACTCCAGAATGTTATGAAGAGTGATAAGATGAATTGCAAAGTTCCTCTTTGCCATGCATATTAACTGAATCTCAAAAAAACATTTCCACTGCATTTCAGCCCTGCCACAAAAGGACCAGCTGACATCATGTCAGTGATTATCTCGTTAACACAGGTGTGAGTGTTCACGAGGACAAGGCTGGAGATCACTCTGTCATGCTGATTGAGTTCGAATAACAGACTGGAAGCTTCAAAAGGAGGGTGATGCTTGGAATCATTGTTCTCTCTTTGTCAACCATGGTTACCTGCAAGGAAACACGTGCCGTCATCATTGCTTTTGCACAAAAAGGGCTTCACAGGCAAGGATATTGCTGCCAGTAAGATTGCACCTAAATCAACCATTTATCGGATCATCAAGAACTTCAAGGAGAGCGGTTAAATTGTTGTGAAGAAGGCTTCAGGGAGCCCAAGAAAGTCCAGCAAGCACCAGGACCATCTCCTAAAGTTGATTCAGCTGCGGCATCGGGGCACCACCAGTACAGAGCTTGCTCAGGAATGGCAGCAGGGAGGTGAAGACTTTTGGAGGCTGGCCTGGTGTCAAGAAGGGCAGCAAAGAAGCCACTTCTCTCCTGGAAAAACATCAGGGACAGACTGATATTCTGCAAAAGGTACAGGGATTGGACTGCTGAGGACTGGGGTAAAGTCATTTTCTCTGATGAATCCCGTTTCCGATTGTATGGGGCATCTGGAAAAAAGCTTGTCCGGAGAAGACAAGGTGAGCGCTACCATCAGTCGTGTGTCATGCCAACAGTAAAGCATCCTGAGCCCCTTCATGTGTGGGGTTGCTTCTCAGCAAAGGGAGTGGGCTCACTCACAATTTTGCCTAAGAACACAGCCATGAAAAAGAATGGTACCAACACATCCTCCTCCGGCAACTTCTCCCAACCATCCAGGAACAGTTTGGTGACGAACAATGCCTTTTCCAACATGATGGAGCACCTTGCCATAAGGCAAAAGTGATAACTAAGTGGCTCGGGGAACAAAACATCAATATTTTGGGTCCATGGCCAGGGAACTCCCCAGACCTTAATCCCATTGAGAACTTGTGGTCAATCCTCAAGAGGCAGGTGGACAAACAAAAACCCACAAATTCTGACAAACTCCAAGCATTGATTATGCAAGAATGGGCTGCCATCAGTCAGGATGTGGCCCAGAAGTTAATTGACAGCATGCCAGGGTGGATTGCAGAGGCCTTGAAAAAGAACACTGCAAATATTGACTCTTTGCATCAACTTCATGTAATTGTCAATAAAAGCCTTTGACACTTATGAAATGCTTGTAATTATACTTCAGTAATCCATAGTAACATCTGACAAAAATATCTAAAGACATTGAAGCAGCAAACTTTGTGGAAATTAATATTTGTGTCATTCTCAAAACTTTTGGCCACGACTGTATAGTGCCCCTATGGGCTCTGGTCAAAAGTAGCAAACTATATTTAATCTTTATTTAACTAGGCAAGTCAGTTAAGAACAAATTATTATTTACAATGACGGCCTAGGAACAGTGGGTTAACTGCCTTACTCTGGGTCAGAACGACACATTTATACCATGTCAGCTCGGAGATTCAACCTAGCAACCTTTCGGTTACTGTCCCAACGCTCTAACCACTAGGCTACCTGCTAACTATGTAGGGAATAGGGTGCCATTTGGGGGGGAAACGAGAGATCGTGGAAAATGGAAAGATCGTCGTCCGTTTCTCAGAGTTTTTCAAATATTCAACGGTGATATAAATATAGATATATATATATATATATATATATATAAATGTAGAAACAGCTGCACTCTGAACTCGGCTGGCTGCAACAGGAGAGAGGGAAGAAGAAGAGTAGTTAAAGATGTGTGGGAGGTGATAATTGATATGTGATTGTGAAGGGGGAAAAAACAAGGGGGGGCGGGGGGGCAAGTCGAGGCGTGAAAATTACAGACTGTAATTTTGGGGGCCGTGGCAAATAGCAAAGTGACAAATGATTGGAGGGTAAGCCAATCACAAGGGACTTCTGTAAAAAACTATAGCAGGAGCAAAGGTGACAGCTCTGCTAAGAGAGAGACAAACGCAACGACCCTTTGAAGAGCTTTAGGGTGTCACCCAAATGGAGCCATATTCCATTCATAGTGAACTACTTTTGACGAAGGCCCATATGTAGGGATTAGGGTGCAATTTGAGATACTATAAACCAGGTATTCAATGAGCACGAGTTACATGCACAAAATAATATGATTCTTGTGGATAGATTCATATAGTAGCTACTTTAAAACATTTACAAGCTTTGGAAGAAGAACGATTTCCATAATAAAGGACAAATGGCTCTGATAGGCTACTGAAAATAGTCCATAAAAAGAAACATTCTACCACAGCATCCATGTTATTCTTGAGAAGCATTCTTGATTCTGAGTTCAGACATATATAAAGTTTGTATGTGAAAACGACTTACTTCTATGACGCATACATTCAGTTCCAAACACACTTCACTCGCGCTAAAGACGGAGGCTCTCGGCTGGTGCTTGCACATGTGCAGATCAAATCCTCCGCTGGAACACCGATTATTAAGAAGTACAGGCCAAATGTCCTAATAATTAGAACGATCACTAAGAAAACCAGATGCTTTAATCTGCCTATGTTTACTTTGATTTTCATCTTACACCGATTAAGATAGTCATGTAAACATCTTACTCTGCTTATCTCATCATCTCCCTACTGCCATGATCAGTTTAATATGAAATTATTACTGTGCATGTGAACGTACTCATTGAGTATTTCAGAGGCAAAAAGGAGAGACTTTGATATCTCTTTTCATGTTCTGATAAACGGACCTTTCAGCACCACATTCTAGAACTGTCCTTTCAGCACCACATTCTAGAACTGTCCTTTCAGCACCACATTCTACAACTGTCCTTTCAGCACCACATTCTAGAACTGTCCTTTCAGCACCACATTCTAGAACTGTCCTTTCAGCACCACATTCTACAACTGTCCTTTCAGCACCACATTCTAGAGCTGTCCTTTCAGCACCACATTCTAGAACTGTCCTTTCAGCACCACATTCTACAACTGTCCTTTCAGCACCACATTCTAGAACTGTCCTTTCAGCACCACATTCCACAACTGTCCTTTCAGCACCACATTCTACAACTGTCCTTTCAGCACCACATTCCACAACTGTCCTTTCAGCACCACATTCTACAACTGTCCTTTCAGCACCACATTCTAGAGCTGTCCTTTCAGCACCACATTCTACAACTGTCCTTTCAGCACCACATTCTACAACTGTCCTTTCAGCACCACATTCCACAACTGTCCTTTCAGCACCACATTCTAGAGCTGTCCTTTCAGCACCACATTCTACAACTGTCCTTTCAGCACCACATTCTAGAGCTGTCCTTTCAGCACCACATTCCACAACTGTCCTTTCAGCACCACATTCTACAACTGTCCTTTCAGCACCACATTCCACAACTGTCCTTTCAGCACCACATTCTAGAACTGTCCTTTCACCATTATAGAGCTGTCCTTTCACCATTATAGAGCTGTCCTTTCAACATTATAGAGCTGTCCTTTCAACATTATAGAGCTGTCCTTTCACCATTATAGAGCTGTCCTTTCAACATTACAGAGCTGTCCTTTCAACATTATAGAGCTGTCCTTTCAACATTATAGCGCTGTCCTTTCAGCACCACATTCCAAAGCTGTTCTGAGATATATTCAACATGTCATATGTCCTCCCCAGCGTGCCCAGCCTACCCTGCTTCCCCAACCTCCCCAGCCTACC
Source organism: Oncorhynchus tshawytscha (assembly GCF_018296145.1). Classification (NCBI taxonomy): domain Eukaryota; kingdom Metazoa; phylum Chordata; class Actinopteri; order Salmoniformes; family Salmonidae; genus Oncorhynchus; species Oncorhynchus tshawytscha. The sequence continues at coordinate 8,760,287 of NC_056441.1, read as the reverse complement.
AGCCTCCCCTTCCTCCCAGCCTACCTACCCAGCCTCCACTGCCGTCCCAGCCAACCCTGCTTCCCCAACCTCCCCAGCCTACCTACCCAGCCTCCACTGCCCCTCTCCCACCTACCCAGCCTACCCTGCCAACACAGAGCCAGAAGTCCTCTTAACCGATTGTGCTATCCAAACTGAAGAAACAGTGAATGATAAACCTGATCATCCCTGCAATGACAATAGGGGGCCAGAGCTGCTGATGCTTGTCCTCCTCTGCAATACAATAACCAGGATGTGTCCCAAATGGCACCCTATTGCCTATGTAGTGCACTACCTTTGAGGCCTCTGGTCAAAAGTAATGCACTACATAGGGAATAGGGTTGCATTTGAGACTCATCCTGTGAAGCTGCAGCTAGCCAGCCAGCCCCAAACCTGCCAGCCGCAGAATAAGTTTATAATACTCATAGAATGACTACATACATCAAACTGACACTCGACAAGAGGGGAGAAAAGAGGATGAGACAGAAGAGGGAGTTTATTGGTCAGTTACTGTTAGGCATCAACTCGGCATAGGCAGAGGTCTGGCGCTATTTATCTGGGATGTGTGCACGCCATCTGTCTTCCCGTCACCAATAAGCGCTCTAATTTCTCCCATCACTATCTCTAGTGAATAACGGGGCCCATCGTCATGTAGTGGGGCTGTAGGGGTACACGGAACTCTACTGCAGATAAGGGAGGAAGAGTTAGCGTTGAGTCTCGCCCAGTGACGTCGTGAGTGAGGGACATTGTGGAGAGCGAAGAGAAGGGAAGGAAAACGCAGAGATGTGTGTGTGTGTGTGTGTGTGTGTGTGTGTAGGCTATCGTGCTTTTCCCGAGTGAACATTTTACACCCGTTAGAAATACAGCGAGTTTTTTTTCTTCAATTTGGGTGAGAGAATATACGTATTGCAGTCTTGGTTTTAGGGTTTTGGGGAAACTGTGTTTGCACAAAAGCACACTTTTGCACACACTGCTGTCGTCATTTGCTGTTTAATTTCTCCCCAAGAGTCTAATTCGACGGAAACATGGCTATTGAACGGGCGTCTAGTACTTGTAAGTATGATTATAGTGACCAATAGGCTACAGTAATCGCACCTAAACTTGGTAATGATTGTATGCATGCGTTTTTTTACTTTGATGGACTATTGATACATTTTTTTTGCATTCAAATCGACGTTTTGTCAACGATCTAAACACCAAGCAATATGAATGTATGACAACAGTAGGCTACTTAATCAACATTCGGCTATCTACAGCTTTGATTTCTACGCGAGACTGTTAATGTATGCATGGAGACAATTATAGGCTAAACGCAGCATTTGACAACAGCGCCATTAACATTTTTATTTTATTTAGCGTCTCAGTAGCCTACTGGTTTAGATGCGGACAGATTGAATATTTAGGCTAGAGTTATTGGTTGTGGTTGCCATTCGCTCTTGCGGGCACGTGCATACACATTGATCCTCACACACACAAACACACACCTTTTCACACACGCCTCAGCACGGACGCTGGATGTACATCAACCAAGACTCTTTTTTTTGTGTGTGATCATCTTCCTCGTCAACTGTCATCCCGAGCCAGTAGCTGAACAGTGCGGCAGTAAGTTTGGACATTTCAGTTCTCTCATCCTAGTCCCGCAGTGCTCCATCATTTCATATCCCCCCCCTTTATCTATCTTCCTTTCATTGTCATCGTTTAATTCTTCCTCATCATGATGAAATACATGTGTGTTGTATTGGCCTGTTGTCGCCTCTTTTTGGATTGTGACTGTCAAAAGGGGCTATTATATTGCTGTGACAACAGACACCCGTTCAACATAGAATGAAATGCTCGCTGGGTTTATCTGTGTCCCCCAACAGCCATGGATAAGCCTGGCTCTGGTCTCCCTAGACTGTCAGAGGGGCTAATGTATTGCTGTGACAACAGACCAGTTCTTGGTATTACCTTTCTTCGTAGTTTTTGATCAAAATGATGTGACAATAACAATATGGTCCACATGTCGGGTGTTGCCTTGACAACACTCACTGACCTCTTCAACTTGTGTTTTTTGCTCTCTGCAATTAGACCTGTTAAACAGGACCATGTTACATGTATCTGCCGTGGGCTTCACATGTTGGTGGTTGATTGATGGCTATCACATTAGAATACAGTTAAAATATTTCATGACAGACCTGTACCACTGGCTACAATGTCGTCCAACTCTGCTTTCATCCGTTCAAGTTACTACTGAATTCCAGCCCTCGAGGCGCGACGTACTGCTGGTTTACATCCCCGGTAGTTAATCGATCAATTCATGTAATTGTTTGGCCAGAGAGTTCTCACACCTGGTGCCCCCGGTGTGACTCAATCAGCACCTGCTGTAAGGAATGAAAACCAGCAGGCAGTCTGTCTCCATTGTCCTGAAATGCCCGTAAATGACAAGTTGCTGTCCGTTGTGCTGAAATTAGTGTAAAACAACAGCTTTGTCAGGCATGACTTCCAGTATCTCTTCTGAATGTCTGAAAAAATTGGCACAGCTTGTTATTGAATTAATCACAATGGACCACTATTGTTTTGGTGCTTATGTAGCCATAGTGTGTGTGTCTCTGTGTGAACGTTACATTTGAAAGGGAGAGGTTGAGAGAGAGGGGGGAGACAGACGAGAGAGAGGAAGGAGAGAGAGGAGGGAGAGAGACGAGAGAGGAGGGATAGAGATGAGAGAGAGGAGAGACAGAGACGAGAGAGGAGGGGTCGAGATGGAGAGTTTGTGATAGAGGGGGTTAAATGTAAACAATTTTGTGTGTCTGATTTGAGACAGTATGTGTCTGATTTGAGACCGTATGTGTCTGATTTGAGACAGTGTGTGTCTGATTTGAGACAGTATGTGTCTGATTTGAGACAGTGTGTGTCTGATTGAGACATTGTGTGTCTGATTTGAGACATTGTGTGTCTGATTTGAGACATTGCATGTCTGATTTGAGACCGTGTGTGTCTGATTTGAGACATTTTGTGTCTGATTTGAGACATTTTGTGTCTGATTTGAGACATTGTGTGTCTGATTTGAGACATTGTGTGTCTGATTTGAGACATTGTGTGTCTGATTTGAGACAGTGTGTGTCTGATTTGAGACATTTTGTGTCTGATTTGAGACATTTTGTGTCTGATTTGAGACAGTGTGTGTCGGATTTGAGACAGTGTGTGTCTGATTTGAGAAAGTGTGTGTCTGATTTGAGACATTGCATGTCTGATTTGAGACAGTGTGTGTCTGATTTGAGACAGTGTGTGTCTGATTTGAGACAGTGTGTGTCTGATTTGAGACAGTGTGTGTCGGATTTGAGACAGTGTGTGTCTGATTTGAGAAAGTGTGTGTCTGATTTGAGACAGTGTGTGTCTGATTTGAGACAGTGTGTGTCTGATTGAGACATTGTGTGTCTGATTTGAGACATTGTGTGTCTGATTTGAGACAGTGTGCGTCTGATTTGAGACAGTATGTGTCTGACTTGAGACATTGCATGTCTGATTTGAGACAGTGCGTGTCTGATTTGAGACAGTGTGTGTCTGATTTGAGACAGTATGTGTCTGATTTGAGACATTGCATGTCTGATTTGAGACAGTGTGTGTCTGATTTGAGACAGTGCATGTCTGATTTGAGACAGTATGTGTCTGATTTGAGACAGTATGTGTTCGTATAAGTAGCAGAGCGTGTGAGTGTATGTGTTCCAGACAGTGTGTGTTGGCAGACAGCTATCTACTACCTGTTTTCTTCTCCCTCTTTAATTGAGATGAGATCAGGCTTGCATCCTCAGGCCCTGTTTGTAGATGTGAAGCCTCATCCACATCTTGTCATGTATCTCTGCGTAGGACTTATTAGTGCCTACGTATTCCATTGTGTACTACTGCTATTCTGACTGAGCACTCTGGATTGTATGCGATTGTTTGATTCTGCCAGATACTGTTGTAAACTTCACTGTCTTGCGTTGCCATTACACCTTTTATCATCACCGTCAGCAGTAGGCTAGTCCTTCCCTCCTCCTACTGCTGACTGTAGATATGTCTGTTTGATTCGGCCAGATACCCGTTGCGTTGTCTATTTGTCCATGCTGTGTAAAGTACCTTAGAGATTTTCTTGCAGATTCATTGTGTGAAGATACCTGAGTCCTCCTAGTCACCGTTCTGTTGCGCCTTTTTAGGATAATGTGTTAGTTACTACAGACCATGGTCAAAAGTAGTGCACTATACAGGGAGTAGGATGCCATTTGGGAGGCTGGCTGTGTGTATGCTGGCTGTGTGTATGCAGGCTGTCTGTATGATGGCTGTGTGTATGCAGGCTGTGTGTATGCAGGCTGTGTGTATGCTGGCTGTGTATATGCAGGCTGTGTGTGTTGGCTGTGTGTATGCAGGCTGTGTGTATGCAGGCTGTGTGTATGCAGGCTGTGTGTATGCTGGCTGTGTGTATGCTGGCTGTGTGTATGCAGGCTGTGTGTATGCAGGCTGTGTGTATGCTGGCTGTGTGTATGCAGGCTGTATGTATGCAGGCCGTGTGTATGCAGGCCGTGTGTATGCAGGCCGTGTGTATGCAGGCCGTGTGTATGCAGGCTGTGGGAATGCTGGCTGTGTGTTTGCTGGCTGTGTGTATGCTGGCTGTGTATATGCTGGCTGTGTGTATGCAGGCTGTGTGTATGCAGGCTGTGTGTATGCAGGCTGTGTGTATGCTGGCTGTGTATATGCTGGCTGTGTGTATGCAGGCTGTCTGTATGATGGCTGTGTGTATGCAGGCTGTGTGTATGCAGGCTGTGTGTGCTGGCTGTGTATATGCTGGCTGTGTGTATGCAGGCTGTCTGTATGA